>NW_028253183.1:0-573520 GCF_964263255.1 Lissotriton vulgaris
CAAATGACTGTTGGATGTGAATTATGACCTTTTCAACAAAAATAAGTGTGTTTAAAGTCATTTCTGTGCCTGAAATTGGTCAAAATTGAAGATTTTGAGAAAGCAAAACTCTGTAAAAATGGCAATGTTGGTCACTCTGAGGGTTTAAAAAGTGGTTATTCAACATGAGGCACGATCCATTTGACATTTTGAATCATTTTGGTACAGTCCCAAAAATCCATTTTCTGATGAAAAACGATGACTCCGGACCTTTCGAACGTTCCCAAAATGGTCAATATGGATGAAATTTTAACATTTAATCTTTTGACTCCAAATGACTGTTGGATGTGAATTATGACCTTTTCAACTAAAATAAGTGTGTTTAAAGTCATTTCTGTGCCTGAAATTGGTCAAAATTGAAGCTTTTGAGTAAGCAAAACTCTGTAAAAATGGCAATGTTGGTCACTCTGAGGGGTTAAAAAGTGGTTATTCAACATGAGGCACAATCCATTTGACATTTTGAATCATTTTTGGTACAGTCCAAAAATCCATTTTCTGATGAAAAAACGATGACTCCAGACCTGTCGAACGATTCCAAAATGGTCAATATGGATGAAATTTTAACATTTAATCTTTTGACTCTAAATGACTGTTGGATGTGAATTATGACCTTTTCAACTAAAATAAGTGTGTTTAAAGTCATTTCTGTGCCTGAAATTGGTCAAAATTGAAGCTTTTGAGTAAGCAAAACTCTGTAAAAAAGGCAATGTTGGTCACTCTGAGGGGTTAAAAAGTGGTTATTCAACATGAGGCACAATCCATTTGACATTTTGAATCATTTTTGGTACAGTCCCAAAAATCCATTTTCTGATGAAAAACAATGACTCCGGACCTGTCGAACGATTCCAAAATGGTCAATATGGATGAAATTTTAACATTTAATCTTTTGACTCTAAATGACTGTTGGATGTGAATTATGACCTTTTCAACTAAAATAAGTGTGTTTAAAGTCATTTATGTGCCTGAAATTCTTCAAAATTGAAGCTTTTGAGTAAGCAAAACTCTGTAAAAATGGCAATGTTGGTCACTCTGAGGGGTTAAAAAGTGGTTATTCAACATGAGGCACGATCCATTTGACATTTTGAATCATTTTTGGTACAGTCCCAAAAATCCATTTTCTGATGAAAAACGATGACTCCGGACCTGTCGAACGTTCCCAAAATGGTCAATATGGATGAAATTTTAACATTTAATCTTTTGACTCCAAATGACTGTTGGATGGGAATTATGACTTTTTCAACTAAAATAAGTGTGTTTAAAGTCATTTATGTGCCTGAAATTGGACAAAATTGAAGCTTTTGAGTAAGCAAAACTCTGTAAAAATGGCAATGTTGGTCACTCTGAGGGGTTAAAAAGTGGTTATTCAACATGAGGCACTATCCATTTGACATTTTGAATCATTTTTTGGTACAGTCCCAAAATCCATTTTCTGATGAAAAACGATGACTCCGGACCTGTCGAACGTTTCCAAAATGGTCAATATGGATGAAATTTTAACATTTAATCTTTTGACTCTAAATGACTGTTGGATGTGAATTATGACTTTTTCAACTAAAATAAGTGTGTTTAAAGTCATTTATGTGCCTGAAATTGGTCAAAATTGAAGCTTTTGAGTAAGCAAAACTCTGTAAAAATGGCAATGTTGGTCACTCTGAGGGGTTAAAAAGTGGTTATTCAACATGAGGCACGATCTATTTGACATTTTGAATAATTTTTGGTACAGTCCCGAAAATCAATTTTCTGATGAAAAACGATGACTCCGGACCTGTCGAACGTTTCCAAAATGGTCGATATGGATGAAATTTTAACATTTAATCTTTTGACTCTAAATGACTGTTGGATGTGAATTATGACTTTTTCAACTAAAATAAGTGTGTTTAAAGTCATTTATGTGCCTGAAATTGGTCAAAATTAAAGCTTTTGAATAAGCAAAAACTCTGTAAAAATGGCAATTTTGGTCACTCTGAGGGTTAAAAAGTGGTTATTCAACATGAGGCACGATCCATTTGACATTTTGAATAATTTTTGGTACAGTCCCAAAAATCCATTTTCTGATGAAAAACGATGACTCCGGACCTGTCGAACGGTTCCAAAATGGTCAATATGGATGAAATTTTAACATTTAATCTTTTGACTCTAAATGACTGTTGGATGTGAATTATGACTTTTTCAACTTAAATAAGTGTGTTTAAAGTCATTTATGTGCCTGAAATTGGTCAAAATTGAAGCTCTTGAGTAAGCAAAACTCTGTAAAAATGGCAATGTTGGTCACTCTGAGGGGTTAAAAGTGGTTATTCAACATGAGGCACGATCCATTTGACATTTTGAATCATTTTTGGTACAGTCCCGAAAATCAATTTTCTGATGAAAAACGATGACTCCGGACCTGTCGAACGTTCCCAAATGGTCAATATGGATGAAATTTTAACATTTAATCTTTTGACTCCAAATGACTTTTGGATGGGAATTATGACTTTTTCAACTAAAATAAGTGTGTTTAAAGTCATTTATGTGCCTGAAATTGGTCAAAATTGAAGCTCTTGAGTAAGCAAAACTCTGTAAAAATGGCAATGTTGGTCACTCTGAGGGGTTAAAAAGTGGTTATTCAACATGATGCACGATCCATTTGACATTTTGAATCATTTTTGGTACAGTCCCGAAAATCAATTTCTGATGAAAAACGATGACTCCGGACCTGTCGAACGTTTCCAAAATGGTCGATATGGATGAAATTTTAACACTTAATCTTTTGACTCTAAATGACTGTTGGATGTGAATTATGACTTTTTCAACTAAAATAAGTGTGTTTAAAGTCATTTATGTGCTTGAAATTGGTCAAAATTGAAGCTTTTGAGTAAGCAAAACTCTATAAAAATGGCAATTTTGGTCATTCTGAGGGGTTAAAAAGTGGTTATTCAACATGAGGCACGATCCATTTGACATTTTGAATCATTTTTGGTACAGTCCCAAAAATCCATTTTCTGATGAAAAACGATGACTCCGGACCTGTCGAACGTTCCCAAAATGGTCCATATTGATGAAATTTTAACATTTAATCTTTTGACTCTAAATGACTGTTGGATGTGAATTATGACTTTTTCAACTAAAATAAGTGTGTTTAAAGTCATTTATGTGCCTGAAATTGGTCAAAATTGAAGCTTTTGAGTAAGCAAAACTCTGTAAAAATGGCCATTTTGGTCACTCTGAGGGGTTAAAAAGTGGTTATTCAACATGAGGCACGATCCATTTGACATTTTGAATCATTTTTGGTACAGTCCCAAAAATCCATTTTCTGATGAAAAACGATGACTCCGGACCTGTCGAACGTTTCCAAAATGGTCAATATGGATGAAATTTTAACATTTAATCTTTTGACTCTAAATGACTGTTGGATGTGAATTATGACCTTTTCAACTAAAATAAGTGTGTTTTAAAGTCATTTCTGTGCCTGAAATTGGTCAAAATTGAAGCTTTTGAGTAAGCAAAACTCTGTAAAAAAGGCAATGTTGGTCACTCTGAGGGGTTAAAAGTGGTTATTCAACATGAGGCACAATCCATTTGACATTTTGAATCATTTTTGGTACAGTCCCAAAAATCCATTTTCTGATGAAAAACAATGACTCCGGACCTGTCGAACGATTCCAAAATGGTCAATATGGATGAAATTTTAACATTTAATCTTTTGACTCTAAATGACTGTTGGATGTGAATTATGACCTTTTCAACTAAAATAAGTGTGTTTAAAGTCATTTATGTGCCTGAAATTCTTCAAAATTGAAGCTTTTGAGTAAGCAAAACTCTGTAAAAATGGCAATGTTGGTCACTCTGAGGGGTTAAAAAGTGGTTATTCAACATGAGGCACGATCCATTTGACATTTTGAATCATTTTTGGTACAGTCCCAAAAATCCATTTTCTGATGAAAAACGATGACTCCGGACCTGTCGAACGTTCCCAAAATGGTCAATATGGATGAAATTTTAACATTTAATCTTTTGACTCCAAATGACTGTTGGATGGGAATTATGACTTTTTCAACTAAAATAAGTGTGTTTAAAGTCATTTATGTGCCTGAAATTGGTCAAAATTGAAGCTCTTGAGTAAGCAAAACTCTGTAAAAATGGCAATGTTGGTCACTCTGAGGGGTTAAAAAGTGGTTATTCAACATGATGCACGATCCATTTGACATTTTGAATCATTTTTGGTACAGTCCCGAAAATCAATTTTCTGATGAAAAACGATGACTCCGACCTGTCGAACGTTTCCAAAATGGTCGATATGGATGAAATTTTAACATTTAATCTTTTGACTCTAAATGACTGTTGGATGTGAATTATGACTTTTTCACTAAAATAAGTGTGTTTAAAGTCATTTATGTGCTTGAAATTGGTCAAAATTGAAGCTTTTGAGTAAGCAAAACTCTATAAAAATGGCAATTTGGTCATTCTGAGGGGTTAAAAAGTGGTTATTCAACATGAGGCACGATCCATTTGACATTTTGAATCATTTTTGGTACAGTCCCAAAAATCCATTTTCTGATGAAAAACGATGACTCCGGACCTGTCGAACGTTCCCAAAATGGTCCATATTGATGAAATTTTAACATTTAATCTTTTGACTCTAAATGACTGTTGGATGTGAATTATGACTTTTTCAACTAAAATAAGTGTGTTTAAAGTCATTTATGTGCCTGAAATTGGTCAAAATTGAAGCTTTTGAGTAAGCAAAACTCTGTAAAAATGGCCATTTTGGTCACTCTGAGGGGTTAAAAAGTGGTTATTCAACATGAGGCACGATCCATTTGACATTTTGAATCATTTTTGGTACAGTCCCAAAAATCCATTTTCTGATGAAAAACGATGACTCCGGACCTGTCGAACGTTTCCAAAATGGTCAATATGGATGAAATTTTAACATTTAATCTTTTGACTCTAAATGACTGTTGGATGTGAATTATGACCTTTTCAACTAAAATAAGTGTGTTTAAAGTCATTTCTGTGCCTGAAATTGGTCAAAATTGAAGCTTTTGAGTAAGCAAAACTCTGTAAAAAAGCAATGTTGGTCACTCTGAGGGGTTAAAAAGTGGTTATTCAACATGAGGCACAATCCATTTGACATTTTGAATCATTTTTGGTACAGTCCCAAAAATCCATTTTCTGATGAAAAACAATGACTCCGGACCTGTCGAACGATTCCAAAATGGTCAATATGGATGAAATTTTAACATTTAATCTTTTGACTCTAAATGACTGTTGGATGTGAATTATGACCTTTTCAACTAAAATAAGTGTGTTTAAAGTCATTTATGTGCCTGAAATTCTTCAAAATTGAAGCTTTTGAGTAAGCAAAACTCTGTAAAAATGGCAATGTTGGTCACTCTGAGGGGTTAAAAAGTGGTTATTCAACATGAGGCACGATCCATTTGACATTTTGAATCATTTTTGGTACAGTCCCAAAAATCCATTTTCTGATGAAAAACGATGACTCCGGACCTGTCGAACGTTCCCAAAATGGTCAATATGGATGAAATTTTAACATTTAATCTTTTGACTCCAAATGACTGTTGGATGGGAATTATGACTTTTTCAACTAAAATAAGTGTGTTTAAAGTCATTTATGTGCCTGAAATTGGACAAAATTGAAGCTTTTGAGTAAGCAAAACTCTGTAAAAATGGCAATGTTGGTCACTCTGAGGGGTTAAAAAGTGGTTATTCAACATGAGGCACGATCCATTTGACATTTTGAATCATTTTTGGTACAGTCCCAAAAATCCATTTTCTGATGAAAAACGATGACTCGGACCTGTCGAACGTTTCCAAAATGGTCAATATGGATGAAATTTTAACATTTAATCTTTTGACTCTAAATGACTGTTGGATGTGAATTATGACTTTTTCAACTAAAATAAGTGTGTTTAAAGTCATTTATGTGCCTGAAATTGGTCAAAATTGAAGCTTTTGAGTAAGCAAAACTCTGTAAAAATGGCAATGTTGGTCACTCTGAGGGGTTAAAAAGTGGTTATTCAACATGAGGCACGATCTATTTGACATTTTGAATAATTTTTGGTACAGTCCCGAAAATCAATTTTCTGATGAAAAACGATGACTCCGGACCTGTCGAACGTTTCCAAAATGGTCGATATGGATGAAATTTTAACATTTAATCTTTTGACTCTAAATGACTGTTGGATGTGAATTATGACTTTTTCAACTAAAATAAGTGTGTTTAAAGTCATTTATGTGCCTGAAATTGGTCAAAATTAAAGCTTTTGAATAAGCAAAAACTCTGTAAAAATGGCAATTTTGGTCACTCTGAGGGGTTAAAAAGTGGTTATTCAACATGAGGCACGATCCATTTGACATTTTGAATAATTTTTGGTACAGTCCCAAAAATCCATTTTCTGATGAAAAACGATGACTCCGGACCTGTCGAACGTTCCAAAATGGTCAATATGGATGAAATTTTAACATTTAATCTTTTGACTCCAAATGACTGTTGGATGGGAATTATGACTTTTTCAACTAAAATAAGTGTGTTTAAAGTCATTTATGTGCTGAAATTGGACAAAATTGAAGCTTTTGAGTAAGCAAAACTCTGTAAAAATGGCAATGTTGGTCACTCTGAGGGGTTAAAAAGTGGTTATTCAACATGAGGCACGATCCATTTGACATTTTGAATCATTTTTGGTACAGTCCCAAAAATCCATTTTCTGATGAAAAACGATGACTCCGGACCTGTCGAACGTTTCCAAAATGGTCAATATGGATGAAATTTTAACATTTAATCTTTTGACTCTAAATGACTGTTGGATGTGAATTATGACTTTTTCAACTAAAATAAGTGTGTTTAAAGTCATTTATGTGCCTGAAATTGGTCAAAATTGAAGCTTTTGAGTAAGCAAAACTCTGTAAAAATGGCAATGTTGGTCACTCTGAGGGGTTAAAAAGTGGTTATTCAACATGAGGCACGATCTATTTGACATTTTGAATCATTTTTGGTACAGTCCCGAAAATCAATTTTCTGATGAAAAACGATGACTCCGGACCTGTCGAACGTTTCCAAAATGGTCGATATGGATGAAATTTTAACATTTAATCTTTTGACTCTAAATGACTGTTGGATGTGAATTATGACTTTTTCAACTAAAATAAGTGTGTTTAAAGTCATTTATGTGCCTGAAATTGGTCAAAATTAAAGCTTTTGAATAAGCAAAAACTCTGTAAAAATGGCAATTTTGGTCACTCTGAGGGGTTAAAAAGTGGTTATTCAACATGAGGCACGATCCATTTGACATTTTGAATAATTTTTGGTACAGTCCCAAAAATCCATTTTCTGATGAAAAACGATGACTCCGGACCTGTCGAACGTTCCCAAAATGGTCAATATGGATGAAATTTTAACATTTAATCTTTTGACTCCAAATGACTGTTGGATGGGAATTATGACTTTTTCAACTAAAATAAGTGTGTTTAAAGTCATTTATGTGCCTGAAATTGGTCAAAATTAAAGCTTTTGAATAAGCAAAAACTCTGTAAAAATGGCAATTTTGGTCATTCTGAGGGGTTAAAAAGTGGTTATTCAACATGAGGCACGATCCATTTGACATTTTGAATCATTTTTGGTACAGTCCCAAAAATCCATTTTCTGATGAAAAACGATGACTCCGGACCTGTCGAACGTTCCAAAATGGTCAATATGGATGAAATTTTAACATTTAATCTTTTGACTCCAAATGACTGTTGGATGGGAATTATGACTTTTTCAACTAAAATAAGTGTGTTTAAAGTCATTTATGTGCCTGAAATTGGTCAAATTAAAGCTTTTGAATAAGCAAAAAATCTGTAAAAATGGCAATTTTGGCCACTCTGAGGGGTTAAAAAGTGGTTATTCAACATGCGGCACGATCCATTTGACATTTTGATTCATTTTTGTACAGTCCAAAAATCCATTTTCTGATGAAAAACGATGACTCCGGACCTGTCGAACGTTCCCAAAATGGTCAATATGGATGAAATTTTAACATTTAATCTTTTGACTCCAAATGACTGTTGGATGGGAATTATGACTTTTTCAACTAAAATAAGTGTGTTTAAAGTCATTTATGTGCCTGAAATTGGTCAAAATTGAAGCTTTTGAGTAAGCAAAACTCTGTAAAAATAGCCATTTTGGTCACTCTGAGGGGTTAAAAAGTGGTTATTCAACATGAGGCACGATCCAATTGACATTTTGAATCATTTTTGGTACAGTCCTAAAAATCCATTTTCTGATGAAAAACGATGACTCCGGACCTGTCGACGTTCCCAAAATGGTCAATATGGATGAAATTTTAACATTTAATCATTTGACTCCAAATGACTGTTGAATGTGAATTATGACCTTTTCAACAAAAATAAGTGTGTTTAAAGTCATTTCTGTGCCTGAAATTGGTCAAAATTGAAGCTTTTGAGAAAGCAAAATTCTGTAAAAATTGCAATGTTGGTCACTCTGAGGGGTTAAAAAGTGGTTATTCAACATGATGCACGATCCATTTGACATTTTGAATCATTTTTGGTACAGTCCCAAAAATCCATTTTCTGATGAAAAACGATGACTCCGGACCTGTCGAACGTTCCCAAAATGGTCAATATGGATGAAATTTTAACATTTAATCTTTTGACTCCAAATGACTGTTGGGTGGGAATTATGACTTTTTCAACTAAAATAAGTGTGTTTAAAGTCATTTATGTGCCTGAAATTGGTCAAAATTGAAGCTTTTGAGTAAGCAAAAACTCTGTAAAAATGGCAATTTTGGTCACTTTGAGGGGTTAAAAAGTGGTTATTCAACATGAGGCACGATCCATTTGACATTTTGAATCATTTTTGGTACAGTCCTAAAAATCCATTTTCTGATGAAAAACGATGACTCCGGACCTGTCGAACGTTCCCAAAATGGTCAATATGGATGAAATGTTACCATTTAATCTTTTGACTCCAAATGACTGTTGGATGGGAATTATGACTTTTTCAACTAAAATAAGTGTGTTTAAAGTCATTTATGTGCCTGAAATTGGTCAAAATTGAAGCTTTTGAGTAAGCAAAACTCTGTAAAAATAGCCATTTTGGTCACTCTGAGGGGTTAAAAAGTGGTTATTCAACATGAGGCACGATCCAATTGACATTTTGAATCATTTTTGGTACAGTCCTAAAAATCCATTTTCTGATGAAAAACGATGACTCCGGACCTGTCGAACGTTCCCAAAATGGTCAATATGGATGAAATTTTAACATTTAATCATTTGACTCCAAATGACTGTTGAATGTGAATTATGACCTTTTCAACAAAAATAAGTGTGTTTAAAGTCATTTCTGTGCCTGAAATTGGTCAAAATTGAAGCTTTTGAGAAAGCAAAATTCTGTAAAAATTGCAATGTTGGTCACTCTGAGGGGTTAAAAAGTGGTTATTCAACATGAGGCACGATCCATTTGACATTTTGAATCATTTTTGGTACAGTCCTAAAAATCCATTTTCTGATGAAAAACGATGACTCCGGACCTGTTGAACGTTCCCAAAATGGTCAATATGGATGAAATTTTAACATTTAATCTTTTGACTCCAAATGACTGTTGGATGTGAATTATGACCTTTTCAACTAAAATAAGTGTGTTTAAAGTCATTTCTGTGCCTGAAATTGGTCAAAATTGAAGCTTTTGAGTAAGCAAAACTCTGTAAAAAAGGCAATGTTGGTCACTCTGAGGGGTTAAAAAGTGGTTATTCAACATGAGGCACAATCCATTTGACATTTTGAGTCATTTTTGGTACAGTCCCAAAAATCCATTTTCTGATGAAAAACGATGACTCCGGACCTGTCGAACGATTCCAAAATGGTCAATATGGATGAAATTTTAACATTTAATCTTTTGACTCTAAATGACTGTTGGATGTGAATTATGACCTTTTCAACTAAAATAAGTGTGTTTAAAGTCATTTATGTGCCTGAAATTGGTCAAAATTGAAGCTTTTGAGTAAGCAAAAGTCTGTAAAAATGGCAATGTTGTTCACTCTGAGGGGTTAAAAAGTGGTTATTCAACATGAGGCACGATCCATTTGACATTTTGAATCATTTTTGGTACAGTCCCCAAAATCCATTTTCTGATGAAAAACGATGACTCCGGACCTGTCGAACGATTCCAAAATGGTCAATATGGATGAAATTTTAACATTTAATCTTTTGACTCTAAATGACTGTTGGATGGGAATTATGACTTTTTCAACTAAAATAAGTGTGTTTAAAGTCATTTATGTGCCTGAAATTGGTCAAAATTGAAGCTTTTGAGTAAGCAAATCTCTGTAAAAATGGCAATGTTGGTCACTCTGAGGGGTTAAAAAGTGGTTATTCAACATGAGGCACGATCCATTTGACATTTTGAATCATTTTTGGTACAGTCCCAAAAATCCATTTTCTGATGAAAAACGATGACTCCGGACCTGTCGAACGGTTCCAAAATGGTCAATATGGATGAAATTTTAACATTTAATCTTTTGACTCTAAATGACTGTTGGATGTGAATTATGACTTTTTCAACTAAAATAAGTGTGTTTAAAGTCATTTATGTGCCTGAAATTGGTCAAAATTAAAGCTTTTGAATAAGCAAAAACTCTGTAAAAATGGCAATTTTGGTCACTCTGAGGGGTTAAAAAGTGGTTATTCAACATGAGGCATGATCCATTTGACATTTTGAATCATTTTTGTACAGTCCCAAACATCCATTTTCTGATGAAAAACGATGACTCCGGACCTGTCGAACGTTCCCAAAATGGTCAATATGGATGAAAATTTAACATTTAATCTTTTGACTCCAAATGACTTTTGGATGGGAATTATGACTTTTTCAACTAAAATAAGTGTGTTTAAAGTCATTTCTGTGCCTGAAATTGGTCAAAATTGAAGCTTTTGAGTAAGCAAAACTCTGTAAAAATGGCAATGTTGGTCACTCTGAGGGGTTAAAAAGTGGTTATTCAACATGAGGCACAATCCATTCGACATTTTGAATCATTTTTGGTACAGTCCCAAAAATCCATTTTCTGATGAAAAACGATGACTCCGGACCTGTCGAACGATTCCAAAATGGTCAATATGGATGAAATTTTAACATTTAATCTTTTGACTCTAAATGACTGTTGGATGTAAATTATGACCTTTTCAACTAAAATAAGTGTGTTTAAAGTCATTTATGTGCCAGAAATTGGTCAAAATTGAAGCTTTTGAGTAAGCAAAACTCTGTAAAAATGGCAATGTTGGTCACTCTGAGGGGTTAAAAAGTGGTTATTCAACATGAGGCACGATCCAATTGACATTTTGAATCATTTTTGGTACAGTCCTAAAAATCCATTTTCTGATGAAAAACGATGACTCCGGACCTGTCGAACGTTCCCAAAATGGTCAATATGGATGAAATTTTAACATTTAATCATTTGACTCCAAATGACTGTTGGATGTGAATTATGACCTTTTCAACAAAAATAAGTGTGTTTAAAGTCATTTTTGTGCCTGAAATTGGTCAAAATTGAAGATTTTGAGAAAGCAAAACTCTGTAAAAATGGCAATGTTGGTCACTCTGAGGGGTTAAAAAGTGGTTATTCAACATGAGGCACGATCCATTTGACATTTTGAATCATTTTTGGTACAGTCCCAGAAAATCCATTTTCTGATGAAAAACGATGACTCCGAACCTGTCGAACGTTCCCAAAATGGTCAATATGGATGAAATTTTAACATTAAATCTTTTGACTCCAAATGACTGTTGGATGTGAATTATGACCTTTTCAACTAAAATAAGTGTGTTTAAAGTCATTTCTGTGCCTGAAATTGGTCAAAATTGAAGCTTTTGAGTAAGCAAAACTCTGTAAAAATGGCAATGTTGGTCACTCTGAGGGGTTAAAAAGTGGTTATTCAACATGAGGCACAATCCATTTGACATTTTGAATCATTTTTGGTACAGTCCCAAAAATCCATTTTCTGATGAAAAACGATGACTCCGGACCTGTCGAACGTTCCCAAAATGGTCAATATGGTTGAAATTTTAACATTTAATCTTTTGACTCCAAATGACTGTTGGATGTGAATTATGACCTTTTCAACTAAAATAAGTGTGTTTAAAGTCATTTCTGTGCCTGAAATTGGTCAAAATTGAAGCTTTTGAGTAAGCAAAACTCTGTAAAAATGGCAATGTTGGTCACTCTGAGGGGTTAAAAAGTGGTTATTCAACATGAGGCACAATCCATTTGACATTTTGAATCATTTTTGGTACAGTCCCAAAAATCCATTTTCTGATGAAAAACGATGACTCCGGACCTGTCGAACGTTCCCAAAATGGTCAATATGGTTGAAATTTTAACATTTCATCTTTTGACTCCAAATGACTGTTGGATGGGAATTATGACTTTTTCAACTAAAATAAGTGTGTTTAAAGTCATTTATGTGCCTGAAATTGGTCAAAATAGAAGCTTTTGAGTAAGCAAAACTCTGTAAAAATGGCAATGTTGGTCACTCTGAGGGGTTAAAAAGTGGTTATTCAACATGAGGCACGATCCAATTGACATTTTGAATCATTTTTGGTACAGTCCTAAAAATCCATTTTCTGATGAAAAACGATGACTCCGGACCTGTCGAACGTTCCCAAAATGGTCAATATGGATGAAATTTTAACATTTAATCATTTGACTCCAAATGACTGTTGGATGTGAATTATGACCTTTTCAACAAAAATAAGTGTGTTTAAAGTTCATTTCTGTGCCTGAAATTGGTCAAAATTGAAGATTTTGAGAAAGCAAAACTCTGTAAAAATGGCAATGTTGGTCACTCTGAGGGTTTAAAAAGTGGTTATTCAACATGAGGCACGATCCATTTGACATTTTGAATCATTTTGGTACAGTCCCAAAAATCCATTTTCTGATGAAAAACGATGACTCCGGCCTTTCGAACGTTCCCAAAATGGTCAATATGGATGAAATTTTAACATTTAATCTTTTGACTCCAAATGACTGTTGGATGTGAATTATGACCTTTTCAACTAAAATAAGTGTGTTTAAAGTCATTTCTGTGCCTGAAATTGGTCAAAATTGAAGCTTTTGAGTAAGCAAAACTCTGTAAAAATGGCAATGTTGGTCACTCTGAGGGGTTAAAAAGTGGTTATTCAACATGAGGCACAATCCATTTGACATTTTGAATCATTTTTGGTACAGTCCCAAAAATCCATTTTCTGATGAAAAACGATGACTCCAGACCTGTCGAACGATTCCAAAATGGTCAATATGGATGAAATTTTAACATTTAATCTTTTGACTCTAAATGACTGTTGGATGTGAATTATGACCTTTTCAACTAAAATAAGTGTGTTTAAAGTCATTTATGTGCCTGAAATTGGTCAAAATTGAAGCTTTTGAGTAAGCAAAACTCTGTAAAAATGGCAATGTTGGTCACTCTGAGGGGTTAAAAAGTGGTTATTCAACATGAGGCACGATCCATTTGACATTTTGAATCATTTTTGGTACAGTCCCAAAAATCAATTTTCTGATGAAAAACGATGACTCCGGACCTGTCGAACGTTCCCAAAATGGTCAATATGGATGAAATTTTAACATTTAATCTTTTGACTCCAAATGACTGTTGGATGGGAATTATGACTTTTTCAACTAAAATAAGTGTGTTTAAAGTCATTTATGTGCCTGAAATTGGTCAAAATTGAAGCTTTTGAGTAAGCAAAACTCTGTAAAAATGGCAATGTTGGTCACTCTGAGGGGTTAAAAAGTGGTTATTCAACATGAGGCACGATCCATTTGACATTTTGAATCATTTTTGGTACAGTCCCAAAAATCCATTTTCTGATGAAAAACGATGACTCCGGACCTGTCGAACGTTTCCAAAATGGTCAATATGGATGAAATTTTAACATTTAATCTTTTGATTCTAAATGACTGTTGGATGTGAATTATGACTTTTTCAACTAAAATAAGTGTGTTTAAAGTCATTTATGTGCCTGAAATTGGTCAAAATTGAAGCTTTTGAGTAAGCAAAACTCTGTAAAAATGGCCATTTTGGTCACTCTGAGGGGTTAAAAAGTGGTTATTCAACATGAGGCACGATCCAATTGACATTTTGAATCATTTTTGGTACAGTCCCAAAAATCCATTTTCTGATGAAAAACGATGACTCCGGACCTGTCGAACGATTCCAAAATGGTCAATATGGATGGAATTTTAACATTTAATCTTTTGACTCTAAATGACTGTTGGATGTGAATTATGACTTTTTCAACTAAAATAAGTGTGTTTAAAGTCATTTATGTGCCTGAAATTGGTCAAAATTAAAGCTTTTGAATAAGCAAAAACTCTGTAAAAATGGCAATTTTGGTCACTCTGAGGGGTTAAAAAGTGGTTATTCAACATGAGGCATGATCCATTTGACATTTCGAATCATTTTTGTACAGTCCCAAACATCCATTTTCTGATGAAAAACGATGACTCCGGACCTGTCGAACGTTCCCAAAATGGTCAATATGGATGAAATTTTAACATTTAATCTTTTGACTCCAAATGACTTTTGGATGGGAATTATGACTTTTTCAACTAAAATAAGTGTGTTTAAAGTCATTTATGTGCCTGAAATTGGTCAAAATTGAAGCTCTTGAGTAAGCAAAACTCTGTAAAAATGGCAATGTTGGTCACTCTGAGGGGTTAAAAAGTGGTTATTCAACATGAGGCACGATCCATTTGACATTTTGAATCATTTTTGGTACAGTCCCAAAAATCCATTTTCTGATGAAAAACGATGACTCCGGACCTGTCGAACGTTTCCAAAATGGTCAATATGGATGAAATTTTAACATTTAATCTTTTGACTCTAAATGACTGTTGGATGTGAATTATGACTTTTTCAACTAAAATAAGTGTGTTTAAAGTCATTTATGTGCCTGAAATTGGTCAAAATTGAAGCTTTTGAGTAAGCAAAACTCTGTAAAAATGGCCATTTTGGTCACTCTGAGGGGTTAAAAAGTGGTTATTCAACATGAGGCACGATCCAATTGACATTTTGAATCATTTTTGGTACAGTCCCAAAAATCCATTTTCTGATGAAAAACGATGACTCCGGACCTGTCGAACGATTCCAAAATGGTCAATATGGATGAAATTTTAACATTTAATCTTTTGACTCTAAATGACTGTTGGATGTGAATTATGACTTTTTCAACTAAAATAAGTGTGTTTAAAGTCATTTATGTGCCTGAAATTGGTCAAAATTAAAGCTTTTGAATAAGCAAAAACTCTGTAAAAATGGCAATTTTGGTCACTCTGAGGGGTTAAAAAGTGGTTATTCAACATGAGGCATGATCCATTTGACATTTTGAATCATTTTTGTACAGTCCCAAACATCCATTTTCTGATGAAAAACGATGACTCCGGACCTGTCGAACGTTCCCAAAATGGTCAATATGGATGAAATTTTAACATTTAATCTTTTGACTCCAAATGACTGTTGGATGGGAATTATGACTTTTTCAACTAAAATAAGTGTGTTTAAAGTCATTTATGTGCCTGAAATTGGTCAAAATTGAAGCTTTTGAGTAAGCAAAAACTCTGTAAAAATGGCAATTTTGGTCACTTTGAGGGGTTAAAAAGTGGTTATTCAACATGAGGCACGATCCATTTGACATTTTGAATCATTTTTGGTACAGTCCTAAAAATCCATTTTCTGATGAAAAACGATGACTCCGGACCTGTTGAACGTTCCCAAAATGGTCAATATGGATGAAATTTTAACATTTAATCTTTTGACTCCAAATGACTGTTGGATGTGAATTATGACCTTTTCAACTAAAATAAGTGTGTTTAAAGTCATTTCTGTGCCTGAAATTGGTCAAAATTGAAGCTTTTGAGTAAGCAAAACTCTGTAAAAAAGGCAATGTTGGTCACTCTGAGGGGTTAAAAAGTGGTTATTCAACATGAGGCACAATCCATTTGACATTTTGAATCATTTTTGGTACAGTCCCAAAAATCCATTTTCTGATGAAAAACGATGACTCCGGACCTGTCGAACGATTCCAAAATGGATGAAATTTTAAACATTTAATCTTTTGACTCTAAATGACAGTTGGATGTGAATTATGACCTTTTCAACTAAAATAAGTGTGTTTAAAGTCATTTATGTGCCTGAAATTGGTCAAAATTGAAGCTTTTGAGTAAGCAAAACTCTGTAAAAATGGCAATGTTGGTCACTCTGAGGGGTTAAAAAGTGGTTATTCAACATGAGGCACGATCCATTTGACATTTTGAATCATTTTGGTACAGTCCCAAAAATCCATTTTCTGATGAAAAACGATGACTCCGGACCTGTCGAACGTTCCCAAAATGGTCAATATGGATGAAATTTTAACATTTAATCTTTTGACTCCAAATGACTGTTGGATGGGAATTATGACTTTTTCAACTAAAATAAGTGTGTTTAAAGTCATTTATGTGCCTGAAATTGGTCAAAATTGAAGCTTTTGAGTAAGCAAAACTCTGTAAAAATGGCAATGTTGGTCACTCTGAGGGGTTAAAAAGTGGTTTTCAACATGAGGGCACGATCCATTTGACATTTTGAATCATTTTTGGTACAGTCCCAAAAATCCATTTTCTGATGAAAAAACGATGACTCCGGACCTGTCGAACGATTCCAAAATGGTCAATATGGATGAAATTTTAACATTTTATCTTTTGACTCTAAATGACTGTTGGATGTGAATTATGACCTTTTCAACTAAAATAAGTGTGTTTAAAGTCATTTCTGTGCCTGAAATTGGTCAAAATTGAAGCTTTTGAGTAAGCAAATCTCTGTAAAAATGGCAATGTTGGTCACTCTGAGGGGTTAAAAAGTGGTTATTCAACATGAGGCACGATCCAATTGACATTTTGAATCATTTTTGGTACAGTCCCAAAAATCCATTTTCTGATGAAAAACGATGACTCCGGACCTGTCGAACGGTTCCAAAATGGTCAATATGGATGAAATTTTAACATTTAATCTTTTGACTCTAAATGACTGTTGGATGTGAATTATGACTTTTTCAACTAAAATAAGTGTGTTTAAAGTCATTTATGTGCCTGAAATTGGTCAAAATTGAAGCTCTTGAGTAAGCAAAACTCTGTAAAAATGGCAATGTTGGTCACTCTGAGGGGTTAAAAAGTGGTTATTCAACATGAGGCACGATCCATTTGACATTTTGAATCATTTTTGGTACAGTCCCGAAAATCAATTTTCTGATGAAAAACGATGACTCCGGACCTGTCGAACGTTCCCAAAATGGTCAATATGGATGAAATTTTAACATTTAATCTTTTGACTCCAAATGACTTTTGGATGGGAATTATGACTTTTTCAACTAAAATAAGTGTGTTTAAAGTCATTTATGTGCCTGAAATTGGTCAAAATTGAAGCTCTTGAGTAAGCAAAACTCTGTAAAAATGGCAATGTTGGTCACTCTGAGGGGTTAAAAAGTGGTTATTCAACATGATGCACGATCCATTTGACATTTTGAAATCATTTTTGGTACAGTCCCGAAAATCAATTTTCTGATGAAAAACGATGACTCCGGACCTGTCGAACGTTTCCAAAATGGTCGATATGGATGAAATTTTAACATTTAATCTTTTGACTCTAAATGACTGTTGGATGTGAATTATGACTTTTTCAACTAAAATAAGTGTGTTTAAAGTCATTTATGTGCTTGAAATTGGTCAAAATTGAAGCTTTTGAGTAAGCAAAACTCTATAAAAATGGCAATTTTGGTCATTCTGAGGGGTTTAAAAAGTGGTTATTCAACATGAGGCACGATCCAATTTGACATTTTGAATCATTTTTGGTACAGTCCCAAAAATCCATTTTCTGATGAAAAACGATGACTCCGGACCTGTCGAACGTTCCCAAAATGGTCCATATTGATGAAATTTTAACATTTAATCTTTTGACTCTAAATGACTGTTGGATGTGAATTATGACTTTTTCAACTAAAATAAGTGTGTTTAAAGTCATTTATGTGCCTGAAATTGGTCAAAATTAAAGCTTTTGAGTAAGCAAAACTCTGTAAAAATGGCCATTTTGGTCACTCTGAGGGGTTAAAAAGTGGTTATTCAACATGAGGCACGATCCATTTGACATTTTGAATCATTTTTGGTACAGTCCCAAAAATCCATTTTCTGATGAAAAACGATGACTCCGGACCTGTCGAACGTTTCCAAAATGGTCAATATGGATGAAATTTTAACATTTAATCTTTTGACTCTAAATGACTGTTGGATGTGAATTATGACCTTTTCAACTAAAATAAGTGTGTTTAAAGTCATTTCTGTGCCTGAAATTGGTCAAAATTGAAGCTTTTGAGTAAGCAAAACTCTGTAAAAAAGGCAATGTTGGTCACTCTGAGGGGTTAAAAAGTGGTTATTCAACATGAGGCACAATCCATTTGACATTTTGAATCATTTTTGGTACAGTCCCAAAAATCCATTTTCTGATGAAAAACAATGACTCCGGACCTGTCGAACGATTCCAAAATGGTCAATATGGATGAAATTTTAACATTTAATCTTTTGACTCTAAATGACTGTTGGATGTGAATTATGACCTTTTCAACTAAAATAAGTGTGTTTAAAGTCATTTATGTGCCTGAAATTCTTCAAAATTGAAGCTTTTGAGTAAGCAAAACTCTGTAAAAATGGCAATGTTGGTCACTCTGAGGGGTTAAAAAGTGGTTATTCAACATGAGGCACGATCCATTTGACATTTTGAATCATTTTTGGTACAGTCCCAAAAATCCATTTTCTGATGAAAAACGATGACTCCGGACCTGTCGAACGTTCCCAAAATGGTCAATATGGATGAAATTTTAACATTTAATCTTTTGACTCCAAATGACTGTTGGATGGGAATTATGACTTTTTCAACTAAAATAAGTGTGTTTAAAGTCATTTATGTGCCTGAAATTGGTCAAAATTGAAGCTCTTGAGTAAGCAAAACTCTGTAAAAATGGCAATGTTGGTCACTCTGAGGGGTTAAAAAGTGGTTATTCAACATGATGCACGATCCATTTGACATTTTGAATCATTTTTGGTACAGTCCCGAAAATCAATTTTCTGATGAAAAACGATGACTCCGGACCTGTCGAACGTTTCCAAAATGGTCGATATGGATGAAATTTTAACATTTAATCTTTTGACTCTAAATGACTGTTGGATGTGAATTATGACTTTTTCAACTAAAATAAGTGTGTTTAAAGTCATTTATGTGCTTGAAATTGGTCAAAATTGAAGCTTTTGAGTAAGCAAAACTCTATAAAAATGGCAATTTTGGTCATTCTGAGGGGTTAAAAAGTGGTTATTCAACATGAGGCACGATCCATTTGACATTTTGAATCATTTTTGGTACAGTCCCAAAAATCCATTTTCTGATGAAAAACGATGACTCCGGACCTGTCGAACGTTCCCAAAATTTTCCATATTGATGAAATTTTAACATTTAATCTTTTGACTCTAAATGACTGTTGGATGTGAATTATGACTTTTTCAACTAAAATAAGTGTGTTTAAAGTCATTTATGTGCCTGAAATTGGTCAAAATTGAAGCTTTTGAGTAAGCAAAACTCTGTAAAAATGGCCATTTTGGTCACTCTGAGGGGTTAAAAAGTGGTTATTCAACATGAGGCACGATCCATTTGACATTTTGAATCATTTTTGGTACAGTCCCAAAAATCCATTTTCTGATGAAAAACGATGACTCCGGACCTGTCGAACGTTTCCAAAATGGTCAATATGGATGAAATTTTAACATTTAATCTTTTGACTCTAAATGACTGTTGGATGTGAATTATGACCTTTTCAACTAAAATAAGTGTGTTTAAAGTCATTTCTGTGCCTGAAATTGGTCAAAATTGAAGCTTTTGAGTAAGCAAAACTCTGTAAAAAAGGCAATGTTGGTCACTCTGAGGGGTTAAAAAGTGGTTATTCAACATGAGGCACGATCCATTTGACATTTTGAATCATTTTTGGTACAGTCCCAAAAATCCATTTTCTGATGAAAAACGATGACTCCGGACCTGTCGAACGTTCCCAAAATGGTCAATATGGATGAAATTTTAACATTTAATCTTTTGACTCCAAATGACTGTTGGATGGGAATTATGACTTTTTCAACTAAAATAAGTGTGTTTAAAGTCATTTATGTGCCTGAAATTGGTCAAAATTGAAGCTTTTGAGTAAGCAAAACTCTGTAAAAATGGCAATGTTGGTCACTCTGAGGGGTTAAAAAGTGGTTATTCAACATGAGGCACGATCTATTTGACATTTTGAATCATTTTTGGTACAGTCCCGAAAATCAATTTTCTGATGAAAAACGATGACTCCGGACCTGTCGAACGTTTCCAAAATGGTCGATATGGATGAAATTTTAACATTTAATCTTTTGACTCTAAATGACTGTTGGATGTGAATTATGACTTTTTCAACTAAAATAAGTGTGTTTAAAGTCATTTATGTGCCTGAAATTGGTCAAAATTAAAGCTTTTGAATAAGCAAAAACTCTGTAAAAATGGCAATTTTGGTCACTCTGAGGGGTTAAAAAGTGGTTATTCAACATGAGGCACGATCCATTTGACATTTTGAATAATTTTTGGTACAGTCCCAAAAATCCATTTTCTGATGAAAAACGATGACTCCGGACCTGTCGAACGTTCCCAAAATGGTCAATATGGATGAAATTTTAACATTTAATCTTTTGACTCCAAATGACTGTTGGATGTGAATTATGACTTTTTCAACTAAAATAAGTGTGTTTAAAGTCATTTATGTGCCTGAAATTGGACAAAATTGAAGCTTTTGAGTAAGCAAAACTCTGTAAAAATGGCCATTTTGGTCACTCTGAGGGGTTAAAAAGTGGTTATTCAACATGAGGCACGATCCAATTGACATTTTGAATCATTTTTGGTACAGTCCTAAAAATCCATTTTCTGATGAAAAACGATGACTCCGGACCTGTCGAACGTTCCCAAAATGGTCAATATGGATGAAATTTTAACATTTAATCATTTGACTCCAAATGACTGTTGAATGTGAATTATGACCTTTTCAACAAAAATAAGTGTGTTTAAAGTCATTTCTGTGCCTGAAATTGGTCAAAATTGAAGCTTTTGAGAAAGCAAAATTCTGTAAAAATTGCAATGTTGGTCACTCTGAGGGGTTAAAAAGTGGTTATTCAACATGAGGCACGATCTATTTGACATTTTGAATCATTTTTGGTACAGTCCCGAAAATCAATTTTCTGATGAAAAACGATGACTCCGGACCTGTCGAACGTTTCCAAAATGGTCGATATGGATGAAATTTTAACATTTAATCTTTTGACTCTAAATGACTGTTGGATGTGAATTATGACTTTTTCAACTAAAATAAGTGTGTTTAAAGTCATTTATGTGCCTGAAATTGGTCAAAATTAAAGCTTTTGAATAAGCAAAAACTCTGTAAAAATGGCAATTTTGGTCACTCTGAGGGGTTAAAAAGTGGTTATTCAACATGAGGCACGATCCATTTGACATTTTGAATAATTTTTGGTACAGTCCCAAAAATCCATTTTCTGATGAAAAACGATGACTCCGGACCTGTCGAACGTTCCCAAAATGGTCAATATGGATGAAATTTTAACATTTAATCTTTTGACTCCAAATGACTGTTGGATGTGAATTATGACTTTTTCAACTAAAATAAGTGTGTTTAAAGTCATTTATGTGCCTGAAATTGGACAAAATTGAAGCTTTTGAGTAAGCAAAACTCTGTAAAAATGGCAATGTTGGTCACTCTGAGGGGTTAAAAAGTGGTTATTCAACATGAGGCACGATCCATTTGACATTTTGAATCATTTTTGGTACAGTCCCAAAAATCCATTTTCTGATGAAAAACGATGACTCCGGACCTGTCGAACGTTTCCAAAATGGTCAATATGGATGAAATTTTAACATTTAATCTTTTGACTCTAAATGACTGTTGGATGTGAATTATGACTTTTTCAACTAAAATAAGTGTGTTTAAAGTCATTTATGTGCCTGAAATTGGTCAAAATTGAAGCTTTTGAGTAAGCAAAACTCTGTAAAAATGGCAATGTTGGTCACTCTGAGGGGTTAAAAAGTGGTTATTCAACATGAGGCACGATCTATTTGACATTTTGAATCATTTTTGGTACAGTCCCGAAAATCAATTTTCTGATGAAAAACGATGACTCCGGACCTGTCGAACGTTTCCAAAATGGTCGATATGGATGAAATTTTAACATTTAATCTTTTGACTCTAAATGACTGTTGGATGTGAATTATGACTTTTTCAACTAAAATAAGTGTGTTTAAAGTCATTTATGTGCCTGAAATTGGTCAAAATTAAAGCTTTTGAATAAGCAAAAACTCTGTAAAAATGGCAATTTTGGTCACTCTGAGGGGTTAAAAAGTGGTTATTCAACATGAGGCACGATCCATTTGACATTTTGAATAATTTTTGGTACAGTCCCAAAAATCCATTTTCTGATGAAAAACGATGACTCCGGACCTGTCGAACGTTCCCAAAATGGTCAATATGGATGAAATTTTAACATTTAATCTTTTGACTCCAAATGACTGTTGGATGGGAATTATGACTTTTTCAACTAAAATAAGTGTGTTTAAAGTCATTTATGTGCCTGAAATTGGTCAAAATTAAAGCTTTTGAATAAGCAAAAACTCTGTAAAAATGGCAATTTTGGTCATTCTGAGGGGTTAAAAAGTGGTTATTCAACATGAGGCACGATCCATTTGACATTTTGAATCATTTTTGGTACAGTCCCAAAAATCCATTTTCTGATGAAAAACGATGACTCCGGACCTGTCGAACGTTCCCAAAATGGTCAATATGGATGAAATTTTAACATTTAATCTTTTGACTCCAAATGACTGTTGGATGGGAATTATGACTTTTTCAACTAAAATAAGTGTGTTTAAAGTCATTTATGTGCCTGAAATTGGTCAAAATTAAAGCTTTTGAATAAGCAAAAAATCTGTAAAAATGGCAATTTTGGCCACTCTGAGGGGTTAAAAAGTGGTTATTCAACATGCGGCACGATCCATTTGACATTTTGAATCATTTTTGTACAGTCCCAAAAATCCATTTTCTGATGAAAAACGATGACTCCGGACCTGTCGAACGTTCCCAAAATGGTCAATATGGATGAAATTTTAACATTTAATCTTTTGACTCCAAATGACTGTTGGATGGGAATTATGACTTTTTCAACTAAAATAAGTGTGTTTAAAGTCATTTATGTGCCTGAAATTGGTCAAAATTGAAGCTTTTGAGTAAGCAAAACTCTGTAAAAATAGCCATTTTGGTCACTCTGAGGGGTTAAAAAGTGGTTATTCAACATGAGGCACGATCCAATTGACATTTTGAATCATTTTTGGTACAGTCCTAAAAATCCATTTTCTGATGAAAAACGGTGACTCCGGACCTGTCGAACGTTCCCAAAATGGTCAATATGGATGAAATTTTAACATTTAATCATTTGACTCCAAATGACTGTTGAATGTGAATTATGACCTTTTCAACAAAAATAAGTGTGTTTAAAGTCATTTCTGTGCCTGAAATTGGTCAAAATTGAAGCTTTTGAGAAAGCAAAATTCTGTAAAAATTGCAATGTTGGTCACTCTGAGGGGTTAAAAAGTGGTTATTCAACATGATGCACGATCCATTTGAGATTTTGAATCATTTTTGGTACAGTCCCAAAAATCCATTTTCTGATGAAAAACGATGACTCCGGACCTGTCGAACGTTCCCAAAATGGTCAATATGGATGAAATTTTAACATTTAATCTTTTGACTCCAAATGACTGTTGGGTGGGAATTATGACTTTTTCAACTAAAATAAGTGTGTTTAAAGTCATTTATGTGCCTGAAATTGGTCAAAATTGAAGCTTTTGAGTAAGCAAAACTCTGTAAAAATAGCCATTTTGGTCACTCTGAGGGGTTAAAAAGTGGTTATTCAACATGAGGCACGATCCAATTGACATTTTGAATCATTTTTGGTACAGTCCTAAAAATCCATTTTCTGATGAAAAACGATGACTCCGGACCTGTCGAACGTTCCCAAAATGGTCAATATGGATGACATTTTAACATTTAATCATTTGACTCCAAATGACTGTTGAATGTGAATTATGACCTTTTCAACAAAAATAAGTGTGTTTAAAGTCATTTCTGTGCCTGAAATTGGTCAAAATTGAAGCTTTTGAGAAAGCAAAATTCTGTAAAAATTGCAATGTTGGTCACTCTGAGGGGTTAAAAAGTGGTTATTCAACATGATGCACGATCCATTTGACATTTTGAATCATTTTTGGTACAGTCCCAAAAATCCATTTTCTGATGAAAAACGATGACTCCGGACCTGTCGAACGTTCCCAAAATGGTCAATATGGATGAAATTTTAACATTTAATCTTTTGACTCCAAATGACTGTTGGGTGGGAATTATGACTTTTTCAACTAAAATAAGTGTGTTTAAAGTCATTTATGTGCCTGAAATTGGTCAAAATTGAAGCTTTTGAGTAAGCAAAAACTCTGTAAAAATGGCAATTTTGGTCACTTTGAGGGGTTAAAAAGTGGTTATTCAACATGAGGCACGATCCATTTGACATTTTGAATCATTTTTGGTACAGTCCTAAAAATCCATTTTCTGATGAAAAACGATGACTCCGGACCTGTTGAACGTTCCCAAAATGGTCAATATGGATGAAATTTTAACATTTAATCTTTTGACTCCAAATGACTGTTGGATGTGAATTATGACCTTTTCAACTAAAATAAGTGTGTTTAAAGTCATTTCTGTGCCTGAAATTGGTCAAAATTGAAGCTTTTGAGTAAGCAAAACTCTGTAAAAAAGGCAATGTTGGTCACTCTGAGGGGTTAAAAAGTGGTTATTCAACATGAGGCACAATCCATTTGACATTTTGAGTCATTTTTGGTACAGTCCCAAAAATCCATTTTCTGATGAAAAACGATGACTCCGGACCTGTCGAACGATTCCAAAATGGTCAATATGGATGAAATTTTAACATTTAATCTTTTGACTCTAAATGACTGTTGGATGTGAATTATGACCTTTTCAACTAAAATAAGTGTGTTTAAAGTCATTTATGTGCCTGAAATTGGTCAAAATTGAAGCTTTTGAGTAAGCAAAAGTCTGTAAAAATGGCAATGTTGGTCACTCTGAGGGGTTAAAAAGTGGTTATTCAACATGAGGCACGATCCATTTGACATTTTGAATCATTTTTGGTACAGTCCCGAAAATCAATTTTCTGATGAAAAACGATGACTCCGGACCTGTCGAACGTTCCCAAAATGGTCAATATGGATGAAATTTTAACATTTAATCTTTTGACTCCAAATGACTTTTGGATGGGAATTATGACTTTTTCAACTAAAATAAGTGTGTTTAAAGTCATTTATGTGCCTGAAATTGGTCAAAATTGAAGCTCTTGAGTAAGCAAAACTCTGTAAAAATGGCAATGTTGGTCACTCTGAGGGGTTAAAAAGTGGTTATTCAACATGAGGCACGATCCATTTGACATTTTGAATCATTTTTGGTACAGTCCCGAAAATCAATTTTCTGATGAAAAACGATGACTCCGGACCTGTCGAACGTTTCCAAAATGGTCGATATGGATGAAATTTTAACATTTAATCTTTTGACTCTAAATGACTGTTGGATGTGAATTATGACTTTTTCAACTAAAATAAGTGTGTTTAAAGTCATTTATGTGCCTGAAATTGGTCAAAATTGAAGCTTTTGAGTAAGCAAAACTCTGTAAAAATGGCAATGTTGGTCACTCTGAGGGGTTAAAAAGTGGTTATTCAACATGAGGCACGATTCATTTGACATTTTGAATCATTTTTGGTACAGTCCCAAAAATCCATTTTCTGATGAAAAACGATGACTCCGGACCTGTCGAACGTTCCCAAAATGGTCAATATGGTTGAAATTTTAACATTTAATCTTTTGACTCCAAATGTCTGTTGGATGGGAATTATGACTTTTTCAACTAAAATAAGTGTGTTTAAAGTCATTTATGTGCCTGAAATTGGTCAAAATTGAAGCTTTTGAGTAAGCAAAACTCTGTAAAAATGGCAATGTTGGTCACTCTGAGGGGTTAAAAAGTGGTTATTCAACATGAGGCACGATCCATTTGACATTTTGAATCATTTTTGGTACAGTCCCAAAAATCCATTTTCTGATGAAAAACGATGACTCCGGACCTGTCGAACGATTCCAAAATGGTCAATATGGATGAAATTTTAACATTTAATCTTTTGACTCTAAATGACTGTTGGATGTGAATTATGACTTTTTCAACTAAAATAAGTGTGTTTAAAGTCATTTATGTGCCTGAAATTGGTCAAAATTAAAGCTTTTGAATAAGCAAAAACTCTGTAAAAATGGCAATTTTGGTCACTCTGAGGGGTTAAAAAGTGGTTATTCAACATGAGGCATGATCCATTTGACATTTTGAATCATTTTTGTACAGTCCCAAACATCCATTTTCTGATGAAAAACGATGACTCCGGACCTGTCGAACGTTCCCAAAATGGTCAATATGGATGAAATTTTAACATTTAATCTTTTGACTCCAAATGACTTTTGGATGGGAATTATGACTTTTTCAACTAAAATAAGTGTGTTTAAAGTCATTTATGTGCCTGAAATTGGTCAAAATTGAAGCTCTTGAGTAAGCAAAACTCTGTAAAAATGGCAATGTTGGTCACTCTGAGGGGTTAAAAAGTGGTTATTCAACATGAGGCACGATCCATTTGACATTTTGAATCCTTTTTGGTACAGTCCCCAAAATCCATTTTCTGATGAAAAACGATGACTCCGGACCTGTCGAACGTTTCCAAAATAGTCAATATGGATGAAATTTTAACATTTAATCTTTTGACTCTAAATGACTGTTGGATGTGAATTATGACTTTTTCAACTAAAATAAGTGTGTTTAAAGTCATTTATGTGCCTGAAATTGGTCAAAATTGAAGCTTTTGAGTAAGCAAAACTCTGTAAAAATGGCCATTTTGGTCACTCTGAGGGGTTAAAAAGTGGTTATTCAACATGAGGCACGATCCAATTGACATTTTGAATCATTTTTGGTACAGTCCCAAAAATCCATTTTCTGATGAAAAACGATGACTCCGGACCTGTCGAACGATTCCAAAATGGTCAATATGGATGAAATTTTAACATTTAATCTTTTGACTCTAAATGACTGTTGGATGTGAATTATGACTTTTTCAACTAAAATAAGTGTGTTTAAAGTCATTTATGTGCCTGAAATTGGTCAAAATTAAAGCTTTTGAATAAGCAAAAACTCTGTAAAAATGGCAATTTTGGTCACTCTGAGGGGTTAAAAAGTGGTTATTCAACATGAGGCATGATCCATTTGACATTTTGAATCATTTTTGTACAGTCCCAAACATCCATTTTCTGATGAAAAACGATGACTCCGGACCTGTCGAACGTTCCCAAAATGGTCAATATGGATGACATTTTAACATTTAATCTTTTGACTCCAAATGACTGTTGGATGGGAATTATGACTTTTTCAACTAAAATAAGTGTGTTTAAAGTCATTTATGTGCCTGAAATTGGTCAAAATTGAAGCTTTTGAGTAAGCAAAAACTCTGTAAAAATGGCAATTTTGGTCACTTTGAGGGGTTAAAAAGTGGTTATTCAACATGAGGCACGATCCATTTGACATTTTGAATCATTTTTGGTACAGTCCTAAAAATCCATTTTCTGATGAAAAACGATGACTCCGGACCTGTCGAACGTTCCCAAAATGGTCAATATGGATGAAATTTTAACATTTAATCTTTTGACTCCAAATGACTGTTGGATGTGAATTATGACCTTTTCAACTAAAATAAGTGTGTTTAAAGTCATTTCTGTGCCTGAAATTGGTCAAAATTGAAGCTTTTGAGTAAGCAAAACTCTGTAAAAAAGGCAATGTTGGTCACTCTGAGGGGTTAAAAAGTGGTTATTCAACATGAGGCACGATCCATTTGACATTTTGAATCATTTTTGGTACAGTCCCAAAAATCCATTTTCTGATGAAAAACGATGACTCCGGACCTGTCGAACGTTCCCAAAATGGTCAATATGGATGAAATTTTAACATTTAATCTTTTGACTCCAAATGACTGTTGGATGGGAATTATGACTTTTTCAACTAAAATAAGTGTGTTTAAAGTCATTTATGTGCCTGAAATTGGTCAAAATTAAAGCTTTTGAATAAGCAAAAAATCTGTAAAAATGGCAATTTTGGCCACTCTGAGGGGTTAAAAAGTGGTTATTCAACATGCGGCACGATCCATTTGACATTTTGAATCATTTTTGTACAGTCCCAAAAATCCATTTTCTGATGAAAAACGATGACTCCGGACCTGTCGAACGTTCCCAAAATGGTCAATATGGATGAAATTTTAACATTTAATCTTTTGACTCCAAATGACTGTTGGATGGGAATTATGACTTTTTCAACTAAAATAAGTGTGTTTAAAGTCATTTATGTGCCTGAAATTGGTCAAAATTGAAGCTTTTGAGTAAGCAAAACTCTGTAAAAATAGCCATTTTGGTCACTCTGAGGGGTTAAAAAGTGGTTATTCAACATGAGGCACGATCCAATTGACATTTTGAATCATTTTTGGTACAGTCCTAAAAATCCATTTTCTGATGAAAAACGATGACTCCGGACCTGTCGAACGTTCCCAAAATGGTCAATATGGATGAAATTTTAACATTTAATCATTTGACTCCAAATGACTGTTGAATGTGAATTATGACCTTTTCAACAAAAATAAGTGTGTTTAAAGTCATTTCTGTGCCTGAAATTGGTCAAAATTGAAGCTTTTGAGAAAGCAAAATTCTGTAAAAATTGCAATGTTGGTCACTCTGAGGGGTTAAAAAGTGGTTATTCAACATGATGCACGATCCAATTGACATTTTGAATCATTTTTGGTACAGTCCCAAAAATCCATTTTCTGATGAAAAACGATGACTCCGGACCTGTCGAACGTTCCCAAAATGGTCAATATGGATGAAATTTTAACATTTAATCTTTTGACTCCAAATGACTGTTGGGTGGGAATTATGACTTTTTCAACTAAAATAAGTGTGTTTAAAGTCATTTATGTGCCTGAAATTGGTCAAAATTGAAGCTTTTGAGTAAGCAAAAACTCTGTAAAAATGGCAATTTTGGTCACTTTGAGGGGTTAAAAAGTGGTTATTCAACATGAGGCACAATCCATTTGACATTTTGAATCATTTTTGGTACAGTCCTAAAAATCCATTTTCTGATGAAAAACGATGACTCCGGACCTGTCGAACGTTCCCAAAATGGTCAATATGGATGAAATGTTACCATTTAATCTTTTGACTCCAAATGACTGTTGGATGGGAATTATGACTTTTTCAACTAAAATAAGTGTGTTTAAAGTCATTTATGTGCCTGAAATTGGTCAAAATTGAAGCTTTTGAGTAAGCAAAACTCTGTAAAAATAGCCATTTTGGTCACTCTGAGGGGTTAAAAAGTGGTTATTCAACATGAGGCACGATCCAATTGACATTTTGAATCATTTTTGGTACAGTCCTAAAAATCCATTTTCTGATGAAAAACGATGACTCCGGACCTGTCGAACGTTCCCAAAATGGTCAATATGGATGAAATTTTAACATTTAATCATTTGACTCCAAATGACTGTTGAATGTGAATTATGACCTTTTCAACAAAAATAAGTGTGTTTAAAGTCATTTCTGTGCCTGAAATTGGTCAAAATTGAAGCTTTTGAGAAAGCAAAATTCTGTAAAAATTGCAATGTTGGTCACTCTGAGGGGTTAAAAAGTGGTTATTCAACATGATGCACGATCCATTTGACATTTTGAATCATTTTTGGTACAGTCCCAAAAATCCATTTTCTGATGAAAAACGATGACTCCGGACCTGTCGAACGTTCCCAAAATGGTCAATATGGATGAAATTTTAACATTTAATCTTTTGACTCCAAATGACTGTTGGGTGGGAATTATGACTTTTTCAACTAAAATAAGTGTGTTTAAAGTCATTTATGTGCCTGAAATTGGTCAAAATTGAAGCTTTTGAGTAAGCAAAAACTCTGTAAAAATGGCAATTTTGGTCACTTTGAGGGGTTAAAAAGTGGTTATTCAACATGAGGCACGATCCATTTGACATTTTGAATCATTTTTGGTACAGTCCTAAAAATCCATTTTCTGATGAAAAACGATGACTCCGGACCTGTTGAACGTTCCCAAAATGGTCAATATGGATGAAATGTTACCATTTAATCTTTTGACTCCAAATGACTGTTGGATGGGAATTATGACTTTTTCAACTAAAATAAGTGTGTTTAAAGTCATTTATGTGCCTGAAATTGGTCAAAATTGAAGCTTTTGAGTAAGCAAAACTCTGTAAAAATAGCCATTTTGGTCACTCTGAGGGGTTAAAAAGTGGTTATTCAACATGAGGCACGATCCAATTGACATTTTGAATCATTTTTGGTACAGTCCTAAAAATCCATTTTCTGATGAAAAACGATGACTCCGGACCTGTCGAACGTTCCCAAAATGGTCAATATGGATGAAATTTTAACATTTAATCATTTGACTCCAAATGACTGTTGAATGTGAATTATGACCTTTTCAACAAAAATAAGTGTGTTTAAAGTCATTTCTGTGCCTGAAATTGGTCAAAATTGAAGCTTTTGAGAAAGCAAAATTCTGTAAAAATTGCAATGTTGGTCACTCTGAGGGGTTAAAAAGTGGTTATTCAACATGATGCACGATCCATTTGACATTTTGAATCATTTTTGGTACAGTCCCAAAAATCCATTTTCTGATGAAAAACGATGACTCCGGACCTGTCGAACGTTCCCAAAATGGTCAATATGGATGAAATTTTAACATTTAATCTTTTGACTCCAAATGACTGTTGGGTGGGAATTATGACTTTTTCAACTAAAATAAGTGTGTTTAAAGTCATTTATGTGCCTGAAATTGGTCAAAATTGAAGCTTTTGAGTAAGCAAAAACTCTGTAAAAATGGCAATTTTGGTCACTTTGAGGGGTTAAAAAGTGGTTATTCAACATGAGGCACGATCCATTTGACATTTTGAATCATTTTTGGTACAGTCCTAAAAATCCATTTTCTGATGAAAAACGATGACTCCGGACCTGTTGAACGTTCCCAAAATGGTCAATATGGATGAAATTTTAACATTTAATCTTTTGACTCCAAATGACTGTTGGATGTGAATTATGACCTTTTCAACTAAAATAAGTGTGTTTAAAGTCATTTCTGTGCCTGAAATTGGTCAAAATTGAAGCTTTTGAGTAAGCAAAACTCTGTAAAAAAGGCAATGTTGGTCACTCTGAGGGGTTAAAAAGTGGTTATTCAACATGAGGCACAATCCATTTGACATTTTGAGTCATTTTTGGTACAGTCCCAAAAATCCATTTTCTGATGAAAAACGATGACTCCGGACCTGTCGAACGATTCCAAAATGGTCAATATGGATGAAATTTTAACATTTAATCTTTTGACTCTAAATGACTGTTGGATGTGAATTATGACCTTTTCAACTAAAATAAGTGTGTTTAAAGTCATTTATGTGCCTGAAATTGGTCAAAATTGAAGCTTTTGAGTAAGCAAAAGTCTGTAAAAATGGCAATGTTGGTCACTCTGAGGGGTTAAAAAGTGGTTATTCAACATGAGGCACGATCCATTTGACATTTTGAATCATTTTTGGTACAGTCCCCAAAATCCATTTTCTGATGAAAAACGATGACTCCGGACCTGTCGAACGATTCCAAAATGGTCAATATGGATGAAATTTTAACATTTAATCTTTTGACTCTAAATGACTGTTGGATGGGAATTATGACTTTTTCAACTAAAATAAGTGTGTTTAAAGTCATTTATGTGCCTGAAATTGGTCAAAATTGAAGCTTTTGAGTAAGCAAATCTCTGTAAAAATGGCAATGTTGGTCACTCTGAGGGGTTAAAAAGTGGTTATTCAACATGAGGCACGATCCATTTGACATTTTGAATCATTTTTGGTACAGTCCCAAAAATCCATTTTCTGATGAAAAACGATGACTCCGGACCTGTCGAACGGTTCCAAAATGGTCAATATGGATGAAATTTTAACATTTAATCTTTTGACTCTAAATGACTGTTGGATGTGAATTATGACTTTTTCAACTAAAATAAGTGTGTTTAAAGTCATTTATGTGCCTGAAATTGGTCAAAATTAAAGCTTTTGAATAAGCAAAAACTCTGTAAAAATGGCAATTTTGGTCACTCTGAGGGGTTAAAAAGTGGTTATTCAACATGAGGCATGATCCATTTGACATTTTGAATCATTTTTGTACAGTCCCAAACATCCATTTTCTGATGAAAAACGATGACTCCGGACCTGTCGAACGTTCCCAAAATGGTCAATATGGATGAAAATTTAACATTTAATCTTTTGACTCCAAATGACTTTTGGATGGGAATTATGACTTTTTCAACTAAAATAAGTGTGTTTAAAGTCATTTATGTGCCTGAAATTGGTCAAAATTGAAGCTCTTGAGTAAGCAAAACTCTGTAAAAATGGCAATGTTGGTCACTCTGAGGGGTTAAAAAGTGGTTATTCAACATGAGGCACGATCCATTTGACATTTTGAATCATTTTTGGTACAGTCCCGAAAATCAATTTTCTGATGAAAAACGATGACTCCGGACCTGTCGAACGTTCCCAAAATGGTCAATATGGATGAAATTTTAACATTTAATCTTTTGACTCCAAATGACTTTTGGATGGGAATTATGACTTTTTCAACTAAAATAAGTGTGTTTAAAGTCATTTATGTGCCTGAAATTGGTCAAAATTGAAGCTCTTGAGTAAGCAAAACTCTGTAAAAATGGCAATGTTGGTCACTCTGAGGGGTTAAAAAGTGGTTATTCAACATGAGGCACGATCCATTTGACATTTTGAATCATTTTTGGTACAGTCCCGAAAATCAATTTTCTGATGAAAAACGATGACTCCGGACCTGTCGAACGTTTCCAAAATGGTCGATATGGATGAAATTTTAACATTTAATCTTTTGACTCTAAATGACTGTTGGATGTGAATTATGACTTTTTCAACTAAAATAAGTGTGTTTAAAGTCATTTATGTGCCTGAAATTGGTCAAAATTGAAGCTTTTGAGTAAGCAAAACTCTATAAAAATGGCAATTTTGGTCATTCTGAGGGGTTAAAAAGTGGTTATTCAACATGAGGCACGATCCATTTGACATTTTGAATAATTTTTGGTACAGTCCCAAAAATCCATTTTCTGATGAAAAACGATGACTCCGGACCTGTCGAACGTTCCCAAAATGGTCAATATGGATGAAATTTTAACATTTAATCTTTTGACTCCAAATGACTGTTGGATGTGAATTATGACCTTTTCAACTAAAATAAGTGTGTTTAAAGTCATTTCTGTGCCTGAAATTGGTCAAAATTGAAGCTTTTGAGTAAGCAAAACTCTGTAAAAATGGCAATGTTGGTCACTCTGAGGGGTTAAAAAGTGGTTATTCAACATGAGGCACGATCCATTTGACATTTTGAATCATTTTTGGTACAGTCCCAAAAATCCATTTTCTGATGAAAAACGATGACTCCGGACCTGTCGAACGTTCCCAAAATGGTCAATATGGATGAAATTTTAACATTTAATCTTTTGACTCCAAATGACTGTTGGATGTGAATTATGACCTTTTCAACTAAAATAAGTGTGTTTAAAGTCATTTCTGTGCCTGAAATTGGTCAAAATTGAAGCTTTTGAGTAAGCAAAACTCTGTAAAAAAGGCAATGTTGGTCACTCTGAGGGGTTAAAAAGTGGTTATTCAACATGAGGCACAATCCATTTGACATTTTGAGTCATTTTTGGTACAGTCCCAAAAATCCATTTTCTGATGAAAAACGATGACTCCGGACCTGTCGAACGATTCCAAAATGGTCAATATGGATGAAATTTTAACATTTAATCTTTTGACTCTAAATGACTGTTGGATGTGAATTATGACCTTTTCAACTAAAATAAGTGTGTTTAAAGTCATTTATGTGCCTGAAATTGGTCAAAATTGAAGCTTTTGAGTAAGCAAAAGTCTGTAAAAATGGCAATGTTGGTCACTCTGAGGGGTTAAAAAGTGGTTATTCAACATGAGGCACGATCCATTTGACATTTTGAATCATTTTTGGTACAGTCCCCAAAATCCATTTTCTGATGAAAAACGATGACTCCGGACCTGTCGAACGATTCCAAAATGGTCAATATGGATGAAATTTTAACATTTAATCTTTTGACTCTAAATGACTGTTGGATGGGAATTATGACTTTTTCAACTAAAATAAGTGTGTTTAAAGTCATTTATGTGCCTGAAATTGGTCAAAATTGAAGCTTTTGAGTAAGCAAATCTCTGTAAAAATGGCAATGTTGGTCACTCTGAGGGGTTAAAAAGTGGTTATTCAACATGAGGCACGATCCATTTGACATTTTGAATCATTTTTGGTACAGTCCCAAAAATCCATTTTCTGATGAAAAACGATGACTCCGGACCTGTCGAACGGTTCCAAAATGGTCAATATGGATGAAATTTTAACATTTAATCTTTTGACTCTAAATGACTGTTGGATGTGAATTATGACTTTTTCAACTAAAATAAGTGTGTTTAAAGTCATTTATGTGCCTGAAATTGGTCAAAATTAAAGCTTTTGAATAAGCAAAAACTCTGTAAAAATGGCAATTTTGGTCACTCTGAGGGGTTAAAAAGTGGTTATTCAACATGAGGCATGATCCATTTGACATTTTGAATCATTTTTGTACAGTCCCAAACATCCATTTTCTGATGAAAAACGATGACTCCGGACCTGTCGAACGTTCCCAAAATGGTCAATATGGATGAAAATTTAACATTTAATCTTTTGACTCCAAATGACTTTTGGATGGGAATTATGACTTTTTCAACTAAAATAAGTGTGTTTAAAGTCATTTATGTGCCTGAAATTGGTCAAAATTGAAGCTCTTGAGTAAGCAAAACTCTGTAAAAATGGCAATGTTGGTCACTCTGAGGGGTTAAAAAGTGGTTATTCAACATGAGGCACGATCCATTTGACATTTTGAATCATTTTTGGTACAGTCCCGAAAATCAATTTTCTGATGAAAAACGATGACTCCGGACCTGTCGAACGTTCCCAAAATGGTCAATATGGATGAAATTTTAACATTTAATCTTTTGACTCCAAATGACTTTTGGATGGGAATTATGACTTTTTCAACTAAAATAAGTGTGTTTAAAGTCATTTATGTGCCTGAAATTGGTCAAAATTGAAGCTCTTGAGTAAGCAAAACTCTGTAAAAATGGCAATGTTGGTCACTCTGAGGGGTTAAAAAGTGGTTATTCAACATGAGGCACGATCCATTTGACATTTTGAATCATTTTTGGTACAGTCCCGAAAATCAATTTTCTGATGAAAAACGATGACTCCGGACCTGTCGAACGTTTCCAAAATGGTCGATATGGATGAAATTTTAACATTTAATCTTTTGACTCTAAATGACTGTTGGATGTGAATTATGACTTTTTCAACTAAAATAAGTGTGTTTAAAGTCATTTATGTGCCTGAAATTGGTCAAAATTGAAGCTTTTGAGTAAGCAAAACTCTATAAAAATGGCAATTTTGGTCATTCTGAGGGGTTAAAAAGTGGTTATTCAACATGAGGCACGATCCATTTGACATTTTGAATAATTTTTGGTACAGTCCCAAAAATCCATTTTCTGATGAAAAACGATGACTCCGGACCTGTCGAACGTTTCCAAAATGGTCAATATGGATGAAATTTTAACATTTAATCTTTTGACTCCAAATGACTGTTGGATGTGAATTATGACCTTTTCAACTAAAATAAGTGTGTTTAAAGTCATTTCTGTGCCTGAAATTGGTCAAAATTGAAGCTTTTGAGTAAGCAAAACTCTGTAAAAATGGCAATGTTGGTCACTCTGAGGGGTTAAAAAGTGGTTATTCAACATGAGGCACGATCCATTTGACATTTTGAATCATTTTTGGTACAGTCCCAAAAATCCATTTTCTGATGAAAAACGATGACTCCGGACCTGTCGAACGTTCCCAAAATGGTCAATATGGATGAAATTTTAACATTTAATCTTTTGACTCCAAATGACTGTTGGATGGGAATTATGACTTTTTCAACTAAAATAAGTGTGTTTAAAGTCATTTATGTGCCTGAAATTGGTCAAAATTGAAGCTTTTGAGTAAGCAAAACTCTGTAAAAATGGCAATGTTGGTCACTCTGAGGGGTTAAAAAGTGGTTATTCAACATGAGGCACGATCCATTTGACATTTTGAATCATTTTTGGTACAGTCCCAAAAATCCATTTTCTGATGAAAAACGATGACTCCGGACCTGTCGAACGTTTCCAAAATGGTCAATATGGATGAAATTTTAACATTTAATCTTTTGATTCTAAATGACTGTTGGATGTGAATTATGACTTTTTCAACTAAAATAAGTGTGTTTAAAGTCATTTATGTGCCTGAAATTGGTCAAAATTGAAGCTTTTGAGTAAGCAAAACTCTGTAAAAATGGCCATTTTGGTCACTCTGAGGGGTTAAAAAGTGGTTATTCAACATGAGGCACGATCCAATTGACATTTTGAATCATTTTTGGTACAGTCCCAAAAATCCATTTTCTGATGAAAAACGATGACTCCGGACCTGTCGAACGATTCCAAAATGGTCAATATGGATGAAATTTTAACATTTAATCTTTTGACTCTAAATGACTGTTGGATGTGAATTATGACTTTTTCAACTAAAATAAGTGTGTTTAAAGTCATTTATGTGCCTGAAATTGGTCAAAATTGAAGCTTTTGAGTAAGCAAAACTCTGTAAAAATGGCAATGTTGGTCACTCTGAGGGGTTAAAAAGTGGTTATTCAACATGAGGCACGATCCATTTGACATTTTGAATCATTTTTGGTACAGTCCCAAAAATCCATTTTCTGATGAAAAACGATGACTCCGGACCTGTCGAACGTTCCCAAAATGGTCAATATGGATGAAATTTTAACATTTAATCTTTTGACTCCAAATGTCTGTTGGATGGGAATTATGACTTTTTCAACTAAAATAAGTGTGTTTAAAGTCATTTATGTGCCTGAAATTGGTCAAAATTGAAGCTTTTGAGTAAGCAAAACTCTGTAAAAATGGCAATGTTGGTCACTCTGAGGGGTTAAAAAGTGGTTATTCAACATGAGGCACGATCCATTTGACATTTTGAATCATTTTTGGTACAGTCCCAAAAATCCATTTTCTGATGAAAAACGATGACTCCGGACCTGTCGAACGTTTCCAAAATGGTCAATATGGATGAAATTTTAACATTTAATCTTTTGATTCTAAATGACTGTTGGATGTGAATTATGACTTTTTCAACTAAAATAAGTGTGTTTAAAGTCATTTATGTGCCTGAAATTGGTCAAAATTAAAGCTTTTGAATAAGCAAAAACTCTGTAAAAATGGCAATTTTGGTCACTCTGAGGGGTTAAAAAGTGGTTATTCAACATGAGGCATGATCCATTTGACATTTTGAATCATTTTTGTACAGTCCCAAACATCCATTTTCTGATGAAAAACGATGACTCCGGACCTGTCGAACGTTCCCAAAATGGTCAATATGGATGAAATTTTAACATTTAATCTTTTGACTCCAAATGACTTTTGGATGGGAATTATGACTTTTTCAACTAAAATAAGTGTGTTTAAAGTCATTTATGTGCCTGAAATTGGTCAAAATTGAAGCTTTTGAGTAAGCAAAACTCTGTAAAAATGGCCATTTTGGTCACTCTGAGGGGTTAAAAAGTGGTTATTCAACATGAGGCACGATCCAATTGACATTTTGAATCATTTTTGGTACAGTCCCAAAAATCCATTTTCTGATGAAAAACGATGACTCCGGACCTGTCGAACGATTCCAAAATGGTCAATATGGATGAAATTTTAACATTTAATCTTTTGACTCTAAATGACTGTTGGATGTGAATTATGACTTTTTCAACTAAAATAAGTGTGTTTAAAGTCATTTATGTGCCTGAAATTGGTCAAAATTAAAGCTTTTGAATAAGCAAAAACTCTGTAAAAATGGCAATTTTGGTCACTCTGAGGGGTTAAAAAGTGGTTATTCAACATGAGGCATGATCCATTTGACATTTTGAATCATTTTTGTACAGTCCCAAACATCCATTTTCTGATGAAAAACGATGACTCCGGACCTGTCGAACGTTCCCAAAATGGTCAATATGGATGAAATTTTAACATTTAATCTTTTGACTCCAAATGACTTTTGGATGGGAATTATGACTTTTTCAACTAAAATAAGTGTGTTTAAAGTCATTTATGTGCCTGAAATTGGTCAAAATTGAAGCTCTTGAGTAAGCAAAACTCTGTAAAAATGGCAATGTTGGTCACTCTGAGGGGTTAAAAAGTGGTTATTCAACATGAGGCACGATCCATTTGACATTTTGAATCCTTTTTGGTACAGTCCCCAAAATCCATTTTCTGATGAAAAACGATGACTCTGGACCTGTCGAACGTTTCCAAAATAGTCAATATGGATGAAATTTTAACATTTAATCTTTTGACTCTAAATGACTGTTGGATGTGAATTATGACTTTTTCAACTAAAATAAGTGTGTTTAAAGTCATTTATGTGCCTGAAATTGGTCAAAATTGAAGCTTTTGAGTAAGCAAAACTCTGTAAAAATGGCCATTTTGGTCACTCTGAGGGGTTAAAAAGTGGTTATTCAACATGAGGCACGATCCAATTGACATTTTGAATCATTTTTGGTACAGTCCCAAAAATCCATTTTCTGATGAAAAACGATGACTCCGGACCTGTCGAACGATTCCAAAATGGTCAATATGGATGAAATTTTAACATTTAATCTTTTGACTCTAAATGACTGTTGGATGTGAATTATGACTTTTTCAACTAAAATAAGTGTGTTTAAAGTCATTTATGTGCCTGAAATTGGTCAAAATTAAAGCTTTTGAATAAGCAAAAACTCTGTAAAAATGGCAATTTTGGTCACTCTGAGGGGTTAAAAAGTGGTTATTCAACATGAGGCATGATCCATTTGACATTTTGAATCATTTTTGTACAGTCCCAAACATCCATTTTCTGATGAAAAACGATGACTCCGGACCTGTCGAACGTTCCCAAAATGGTCAATATGGATGAAATTTTAACATTTAATCTTTTGACTCCAAATGACTGTTGGATGGGAATTATGACTTTTTCAACTAAAATAAGTGTGTTTAAAGTCATTTATGTGCCTGAAATTGGTCAAAATTGAAGCTTTTGAGTAAGCAAAAACTCTGTAAAAATGGCAATTTTGGTCACTTTGAGGGGTTAAAAAGTGGTTATTCAACATGAGGCACGATCCATTTGACATTTTGAATCATTTTTGGTACAGTCCTAAAAATCAATTTTCTGATGAAAAACGATGACTCCGGACCTGTCGAACGTTCCCAAAATGGTCAATATGGATGAAATTTTAACATTTAATCTTTTGACTCCAAATGACTGTTGGATGTGAATTATGACCTTTTCAACTAAAATAAGTGTGTTTAAAGTCATTTCTGTGCCTGAAATTGGTCAAAATTGAAGCTTTTGAGTAAGCAAAACTCTGTAAAAAAGGCAATGTTGGTCACTCTGAGGGGTTAAAAAGTGGTTATTCAACATGAGGCACAATCCATTTGACATTTTGAATCATTTTTGGTACAGTCCCAAAAATCCATTTTCTGATGAAAAACGATGACTCCGGACCTGTCGAACGTTCCCAAAATGGTCAATATGGATGAAATTTTAACATTTAATCTTTTGACTCCAAATGACTGTTGGATGGGAATTATGACTTTTTCAACTAAAATAAGTGTGTTTAAATTCATTTATGTGCCTGAAATTGGTCAAAATTGAAGCTTTTGAGTAAGCAAAACTCTGTAAAAATGGCAATGTTGGTCACTCTGAGGGGTTAAAAAGTGGTTATTCAACATGAGGCACGATCCATTTGACATTTTGAATCATTTTTGGTACAGTCCCAAAAATCCATTTTCTGATGAAAAACGATGACTCCGGACCTGTCGAACGTTTCCAAAATGGTCAATATGGATGAAATTTTAACATTTAATCTTTTGACTCTAAATGACTGTTGGATGTGAATTATGACTTTTTCAACTAAAATAAGTGTGTTTAAAGTCATTTATGTGCCTGAAATTGGTCAAAATTGAAGCTTTTGAGTAAGCAAAACTCTGTAAAAATGGCAATGTTGGTCACTCTGAGGGGTTAAAAAGTGGTTATTCAACATGAGGCACGATCCATTTGACATTTTGAATCATTTTTGGTACAGTCCCAAAAATCCATTTTCTGATGAAAAACGATGACTCCGGACCTGTCGAACGTTTCCAAAATGGTCAATATGGATGAAATTTTAACATTTAATCTTTTGACTCCAAATGACTTTTGGATGGGAATTATGACTTTTTCAACTAAAATAAGTGTGTTTAAAGTCATTTATGTGCCTGAAATTGGTCAAAATTGAAGCTCTTGAGTAAGCAAAACTCTGTAAAAATGGCAATGTTTTTAAAAAGTGGTTATTCAACATGAGGCACGATCCATTTGACATTTTGAATCATTTTTGGTACAGTCCCGAAAATCAATTTTCTGATGAAAAACGATGACTCCGGACCTGTCGAACATTTCCAAAATGGTCGATATGGATGAAATTTTAACATTTAATCTTTTGACTCTAAATGACTGTTGGATGTGAATTATGACTTTTTCAACTAAAATAAGTGTGTTTAAAGTCATTTATGTGCCTGAAATTGGTCAAAATTAAAGCTTTTGAATAAGCAAAAACTCTGTAAAAATGGCAATTTTGGTCACTCTGAGGGGTTAAAAAGTGGTTATTCAACATGAGGCATGATCCATTTGACATTTTGAATCATTTTTGGTACAGTCCCAAAAATAAATTTTCTGATGAAAAACGATGACTCCGGACCTGTCGAACGTTCCCAAAATGGTCAATATGGATGAAATTTTAACATTTAATCTTTTGACTCCAAATGACTGTTGGATGGGAATTATGACTTTTTCAACTAAAATAAGTGTGTTTAAAGTCATTTATGTGCCTGAAATTGGTCAAAATTAAAGCTTTTGAATAAGCAAAAACTCTGTAAAAATGGCAATTTTGGTCATTCTGAGGGGTTAAAAAGTGGTTATTCAACATGAGGCACGATCCATTTGACATTTTGAATCATTTTTGGTACAGTCCCAAAAATCCATTTTCTGATGAAAAACGATGACTCCGGACCTGTCGAACGTTCCCAAAATGGTCAATATGGATGAAATTTTAACATTTAATCTTTTGACTCCAAATGACTGTTGGATGGGAATTATGACTTTTTCAACTAAAATAAGTGTGTTTAAAGTCATTTATGTGCCTGAAATTGGTCAAAATTAAAGCATTTTGAATAAGCAAAAAATCTGTAAAAATGGCAATTTTGGCCACTCTGAGGGGTTAAAAAGTGGTTATTCAACATGCGGCACGATCCATTTGACATTTTGAATCATTTTTGTACAGTCCCAAACCTCCATTTTCTGATGAAAAACGATGACTCCGGACCTGTCGAACGTTCCCAAAATGGTCAATATGGATGAAATGTTACCATTTAATCTTTTGACTCCAAATGACTGTTGGATGGGAATTATGACTTTTTCAACTAAAAGAAGTGTGTTTAAAGTCATTTATGTGCCTGAAATTGGTCAAAATTGAAGCTTTTGAGTAAGCAAAACTCTGTAAAAATGGCCATTTTGGTCACTCTGAGGGGTTAAAAAGTGGTTATTCAACATGAGGCACGATCCAATTGACATTTTGAATCATTTTTGGTACAGTCCTAAAAATCCATTTTCTGATGAAAAACGATGACTCCGGACCTGTCGAACGTTCCCAAAATGGTCAATATGGATGAAATTTTAACATTTAATCATTTGACTCCAAATGACTGTTGAATGTGAATTATGACCTTTTCAACAAAAATAAGTGTGTTTAAAGTCATTTCTGTGCCTGAAATTGGTCAAAATTGAAGCTTTTGAGAAAGCAAAATTCTGTAAAAATTGCAATGTTGGTCACTCTGAGGGGTTAAAAAGTGGTTATTCAACATGAGGCACGATCCATTTGACATTTTGAATCATTTTTGGTACAGTCCCAAAAATCAATTTTCTGATGAAAAACGATGACTCCGGACCTGTCGAACGTTTCCAAAATGGTCAATATGGATGAAATTTTTACATTTAATCTTTTGACTCCAAATGACTTTTGGATGGGAATTATGACTTTTTCAACTAAAATAAGTGTGTTTAAAGTCATTTATGTGCCTGAAATTGGTCAAAATTGAAGCTCTTGAGTAAGCAAAACTCTGTAAAAATGGCAATGTTTTTAAAAAGTGGTTATTCAACATGAGGCACGATCCATTTGACATTTTGAATCATTTTTGGTACAGTCCCGAAAATCAATTTTCTGATGAAAAACGATGACTCCGGACCTGTCGAACATTTCCAAAATGGTCGATATGGATGAAATTTTAACATTTAATCTTTTGACTCTAAATGACTGTTGGATGTGAATTATGACTTTTTCAACTAAAATAAGTGTGTTTAAAGTCATTTATGTGCCTGAAATTGGTCAAAATTAAAGCTTTTGAATAAGCAAAAACTCTGTAAAAATGGCAATTTTGGTCACTCTGAGGGGTTAAAAAGTGGTTATTCAACATGAGGCATGATCCATTTGACATTTTGAATCATTTTTGGTACAGTCCCAAAAATCCATTTTCTGATGAAAAACGATGACTCCGGACCTGTCGAACGTTCCCAAAATGGTCAATATGGATGAAATTTTAACATTTAATCTTTTGACTCCAAATGACTGTTGGATGGGAATTATGACTTTTTCAACTAAAATAAGTGTGTTTAAAGTCATTTATGTGCCTGAAATTGGTCAAAATTAAAGCTTTTGAATAAGCAAAAACTCTGTAAAAATGGCAATTTTGGTCATTCTGAGGGGTTAAAAAGTGGTTATTCAACATGAGGCACGATCCATTTGACATTTTGAATCATTTTTGGTACAGTCCCAAAAATCCATTTTCTGATGAAAAACGATGACTCCGGACCTGTCGAACGTTCCCAAAATGGTCAATATGGATGAAATTTTAACATTTAATCTTTTGACTCCAAATGACTGTTGGATGGGAATTATGACTTTTTCAACTAAAATAAGTGTGTTTAAAGTCATTTATGTGCCTGAAATTGGTCAAAATTAAAGCATTTTGAATAAGCAAAAAATCTGTAAAAATGGCAATTTTGGCCACTCTGAGGGGTTAAAAAGTGGTTATTCAACATGCGGCACGATCCATTTGACATTTTGAATCATTTTTGTACAGTCCCAAACCTCCATTTTCTGATGAAAAACGATGACTCCGGACCTGTCGAACGTTCCCAAAATGGTCAATATGGATGAAATGTTACCATTTAATCTTTTGACTCCAAATGACTGTTGGATGGGAATTATGACTTTTTCAACTAAAAGAAGTGTGTTTAAAGTCATTTATGTGCCTGAAATTGGTCAAAATTGAAGCTTTTGAGTAAGCAAAACTCTGTAAAAATGGCCATTTTGGTCACTCTGAGGGGTTAAAAAGTGGTTATTCAACATGAGGCACGATCCAATTGACATTTTGAATCATTTTTGGTACAGTCCTAAAAATCCATTTTCTGATGAAAAACGATGACTCCGGACCTGTCGAACGTTCCCAAAATGGTCAATATGGATGAAATTTTAACATTTAATCATTTGACTCCAAATGACTGTTGAATGTGAATTATGACCTTTTCAACAAAAATAAGTGTGTTTAAAGTCATTTCTGTGCCTGAAATTGGTCAAAATTGAAGCTTTTGAGAAAGCAAAATTCTGTAAAAATTGCAATGTTGGTCACTCTGAGGGGTTAAAAAGTGGTTATTCAACATGAGGCACGATCCATTTGACATTTTGAATCATTTTTGGTACAGTCCCAAAAATCAATTTTCTGATGAAAAACGATGACTCCGGACCTGTCGAACGTTCCCAAAATGGTCAATATGGATGAAATTTTAACATTTAATCTTTTGACTCCAAATGACTGTTGGATGTGAATTATGACCTTTTCAACTAAAATAAGTGTGTTTAAAGTCATTTCTGTGCCTGAAATTGGTCAAAATTGAAGCTTTTGAGTAAGCAAAACTCTGTAAAAATGGCAATGTTGGTCACTCTGAGGGGTTAAAAAGTGGTTATTCAACATGAGGCACGATCCATTTGACATTTTGAATCATTTTTGGTACAGTCCCAAAAATCCATTTTCTGATGAAAAACGATGACTCCGGACCTGTCGAACGATTCCAAAATGGTCAATATGGATGAAATTTTAACATTTAATCTTTTGACTCTAAATGACTGTTGGATGTGAATTATGACCTTTTCAACTAAAATAAGTGTGTTTAAAGTCATTTATGTGCCTGAAATTGGTCAAAATTGAAGCTTTTGAGTAAGCAAAACTCTGTAAAAATGGCAATGTTGGTCACTCTGAGGGGTTAAAAAGTGGTTATTCAACATGAGGCACGATCCATTTGACATTTTGAATCATTTTTGGTACAGTCCCAAAAATCCATTTTCTGATGAAAAACGATGCCTCCGGACCTGTCGAACGTTCCCAAAATGGTCAATATGGATGAAATTTTAACATTTAATCTTTTGACTCCAAATGACTGTTGGATGGGAATTATGACTTTTTCAACTAAAATAAGTGTGTTTAAAGTCATTTATGTGCCTGAAATTGGTCAAAATTCAAGCTTTTGAGTAAGCAAAAACTCTGTAAAAATGGCAATGTTGGTCACTCTGAGGGGTTAAAAAGTGGTTATTCAACATGAGGCACGATCCATTTGACATTTTGAATCATTTTTGGTACAGTCCCGAAAATCAATTTTCTGATGAAAAACGATGACTCCGGACCTGTCGAACGTTCCCAAAATGGTCAATATGGATGAAATTTTAACATTTAATCTTTTGACTACAAATGACTTTTGGATGGGAATTATGACTTTTTCAACTAAAATAAGTGTTTTTAAAGTCATTTATGTGCCTGAAATTGGTCAAAATTGAAGCTCTTGAGTAAGCAAAACTCTGTAAAAATGGCAATGTTGGTCACTCTGAGGGGTTAAAAAGTGGTTATTCAACATGAGGCACGATCCATTTGACATTTTTAATCATTTTTGGTACAGTCCCGAAAATCAATTTTCTGATGAAAAACGATGACTCCGGACCTGTCGAACGTTTCCAAAATGGTCGATATGGATGAAATTTTAACATTTAATCTTTTGACTCTAAATGACTGTTGGATGTGAATTATGACTTTTTCAACTAAAATAAGTGTGTTTAAAGTCATTTATGTGCCTGAAATTGGTCAAAATTGAAGCTTTTGAGTAAGCAAAACTCTATAAAAATGGCAATTTTGGTCATTCTGAGGGGTTAAAAAGTGGTTATTCAACATGAGGCACGATCCATTTGACATTTTGAATCATTTTTGGTACAGTCCCAAAAATCCATTTTCTGATGAAAAACGATGACTCCGGACCTGTCGAACGTTCCCAAAATGGTCAATATGGATGAAATTTTAACATTTAATCTTTTGACTCCAAATGACTGTTGGATGTGAATTATGACCTTTTCAACTAAAATAAGTGTGTTTAAAGTCATTTCTGTGCCTGAAATTGGTCAAAATTGAAGCTTTTGAGTAAGCAAAACTCTGTAAAAATGGCAATGTTGGTCACTCTGAGGGGTTAAAAAGTGGTTATTCAACATGAGGCACAATCCATTTGACATTTTGAATCATTTTTGGTACAGTCCCAAAAATCCATTTTCTGATGAAAAACGATGACTCCGGACCTGTCGAACGATTCCAAAATGGTCAATATGGATGAAATTTTAACATTTAATCTTTTGACTCTAAATGACTGTTGGATGTGAATTATGACCTTTTCAACTAAAATAAGTGTGTTTAAAGTCATTTATGTGCCTGAAATTGGTCAAAATTGAAGCTTTTGAGTAAGCAAAACTCTGTAAAATGGCAATGTTGGTCACTCTGAGGGGTTAAAAAGTGGTTATTCAACATGAGGCACGATCCATTTGACATTTTGAATCATTTTTGGTACAGTCCCTAAAATCCATTTTCTGATGAAAAACGATGACTCCGGACCTGTCGAATGTTTCCAAAATGGTCAATATGAATGAAATTTTAACATTTAATCTTTTGACTCCAAATGACTGTTGGATGGGAATTATGACTTTTTCAACTAAAATAAGTGTGTTTAAAGTCATTTATGTGCCTGAAATTGGTCAAAATTAAAGCTTTTGAATAAGCAATAAATCTGTAAAAATGGCAATTTTGGCCACTCTGAGGGGTTAAAAAGTGGTTATTCAACATGCGGCACGATCCATTTGAATCATTTTTGTACAGTCCCAAACCTCCATTTTCTGATGAAAAACGATGACTCCGGACCTGTCGAACGTTCCCAAAATGGTCAATATGGATGAAATGTTACCATTTAATCTTTTGACTCCAAATGACTGTTGGATGGGAACTATGACTTTTTCAACTAAAAGAAGTGTGTTTAAAGTCATTTATGTGCCTGAAATTGGTCAAAATTGAAGCTTTTGAGTAAGCAAAACTCTGTAAAAATGGCAATGTTGGTCACTCTGAGGGGTTAAAAAGTGGTTATTCAACATGAGGCACGATCCATTTGACATTTTGAATCATTTTTGGTACACCCAAAAATCCATTTTCTGATGAAAAACGATGACTCCGGACCTGTCGAACGTTCCCAAAGTGGTCAATATGGATGAAATTTTAACATTTAATCATTTGACTCCAAATGACTGTTGAATGTGAATTATGACCTTTTCAACAAAAATAAGTGTGTTTAAAGTCATTTCTGTGCCTGAAATTGGTCAAAATTGAAGCTTTTGAGAAAGCAAAATTCTGTAAAAATTGCAATGTTGGTCACTCTGAGGGGTTAAAAAGTGGTTATTCAACATGAGGCACGATCCATTTGACATTTTGAATCATTTTTGGTACAGTCCCAAAAATCAATTTTCTGATGAAAAACGATGACTCCGGACCTGTCGAACGTTCCCAAAATGGTCAATATGGATGAAATTTTAACATTTAATCTTTTGACTCCAAATGACTGTTGGATGTGAATTATGACCTTTTCAACTAAAATAAGTGTGTTTAAAGTCATTTCTGTGCCTGAAATTGGTCAAAATTGAAGCTTTTGAGTAAGCAAAACTCTGTAAAAATGGCAATGTTGGTCACTCTGAGGGGTTAAAAAGTGGTTATTCAACATGAGGCACGATCCATTTGACATTTTGAATCATTTTTGGTACAGTCCCGAAAATCAATTTTCTGATGAAAAACGATGACTCCGGACCTGTCGAACGTTCCCAAAATGGTCAATATGGATGAAATTTTAACATTTAATCTTTTGACTCCAAATGACTTTTGGATGGGAATTATGACTTTTTCAACTAAAATAAGTGTGTTTAAAGTCATTTATGTGCCTGAAATTGGTCAAAATTGAAGCTCTTGAGTAAGCAAAACTCTATAAAAATGGCAATTTTGGTCATTCTGAGGGGTTAAAAAGTGGTTATTCAACATGAGGCACGATCCATTTGACATTTTGAATCATTTTTGGTACAGTCCCAAAAATCCATTTTCTGATGAAAAACGATGACTCCGGACCTGTCGAACGTTCCCAAAATGGTCAATATGGATGAAATTTTAACATTTAATCTTTTGACTCCAAATGACTGTTGGATGTGAATTATGACCTTTTCAACTAAAATAAGTGTGTTTAAAGTCATTTCTGTGCCTGAAATTGGTCAAAATTGAAGCTTTTGAGTAAGCAAAACTCTGTAAAAATGGCAATGTTGGTCACTCTGAGGGGTTAAAAAGTGGTTATTCAACATGAGGCACAATCCATTTGACATTTTGAATCATTTTTGGTACAGTCCCAAAAATCCATTTTCTGATGAAAAACGATGACTCCGGACCTGTCGAACGATTCCAAAATGGTCAATATGGATGAAATTTTAACATTTAATCTTTTGACTCTAAATGACTGTTGGATGTGAATTATGACCTTTTCAACTAAAATAAGTGTGTTTAAAGTCATTTATGTGCCTGAAATTGGTCAAAATTGAAGCTTTTGAGTAAGCAAAACTCTGTAAAATGGCAATGTTGGTCACTCTGAGGGGTTAAAAAGTGGTTATTCAACATGAGGCACGATCCATTTGACATTTTGAATCATTTTTGGTACAGTCCCTAAAATCCATTTTCTGATGAAAAACGATGACTCCGGACCTGTCGAATGTTTCCAAAATGGTCAATATGAATGAAATTTTAACATTTAATCTTTTGACTCCAAATGACTGTTGGATGGGAATTATGACTTTTTCAACTAAAATAAGTGTGTTTAAAGTCATTTATGTGCCTGAAATTGGTCAAAATTAAAGCTTTTGAATAAGCAAAAAATCTGTAAAAATGGCAATTTTGGCCACTCTGAGGGGTTAAAAAGTGGTTATTCAACATGCGGCATGATCCATTTGACATTTTGAATCATTTTTGTACAGTCCCAAACCTCCATTTTCTGATGAAAAACGATGACTCCGGACCTGTCGAACGTTCCCAAAATGGTCAATATGGATGAAATGTTACCATTTAATCTTTTGACTCTAAATGACTGTTGGATGTGAATTATGACCTTTTCAACTAAAATAAGTGTGTTTAAAGTCATTTATGTGCCTGAAATTGGTCAAAATTGAAGCTTTTGAGTAAGCAAAACTCTGTAAAAATGGCAATGTTGGTCACTCTGAGGGGTTAAAAAGTGGTTATTCAACATGAGGCACGATCCATTTGACATTTTGAATCATTTTTGGTACACCCAAAAATCCATTTTCTGATGAAAAACGATGACTCCGGACCTGTCGAACGTTCCCAAAGTGGTCAATATGGATGAAATTTTAACATTTAATCTTTTGACTCCAAATGACTGTTGGATGGGAATTATGACTTTTTCAACTAAAATAAGTGTGTTTAAAGTCATTTATGTGCCTGAAATTGGTCAAAATTGAAGCTTTTGAGTAAGCAAAACTCTGTAAAAATGGCAATGTTGGTCACTCTGAGGGGTTAAAAAGTGGTTATTCAACATGAGGCACGATCCATTTGACATTTTGAATCATTTTTGGTACAGTCCCAAAAATCCATTTTCTGATGAAAAACGATGACTCCGGACCTGTCGAACGATTCCAAAATGGTCAATATGGATGAAATTTTAACATTTAATCTTTTGACTCTAAATGACTGTTGGATGTGAATTATGACCTTTTCAACTAAAATAAGTGTGTTTAAAGTCATTTATGTGCCTGAAATTGGTCAAAATTGAAGCTTTTGAGTAAGCAAAACTCTGTAAAAATGGCAATGTTGGTCACTCTGAGGGGTTAAAAAGTGGTTATTCAACATGAGGCACGATCCATTTGACATTTTGAATCATTTTTGGTACAGTCCCAAAAATCCATTTTCTGATGAAAAACGATGCCTCCGGACCTGTCGAACGTTCCCAAAATGGTCAATATGGATGAAATTTTAACATTTAATCTTTTGACTCCAAATGACTTTTGGATGGGAATTATGACTTTTTCAACTAAAATAAGTGTGTTTAAAGTCATTTATGTGCCTGAAATTGGTCAAAATTGAAGCTCTTGAGTAAGCAAAAACTCTGTAAAAATGGCAATGTTGGTCACTCTGAGGGGTTAAAAAGTGGTTATTCAACATGAGGCACGATCCATTTGACATTTTGAATCATTTTTGGTACAGTCCCGAAAATCAATTTTCTGATGAAAAACGATGACTCCGGACCTGTCGAACGTTTCCAAAATGGTCGATATGGATGAAATTTTAACATTTAATCTTTTGACTCTAAATGACTGTTGGATGTGAATTATGACTTTTTCAACTAAAATAAGTGTGTTTAAAGTCATTTATGTGCCTGAAATTGGTCAAAATTGAAGCTTTTGAGTAAGCAAAACTCTATAAAAATGGCAATTTTGGTCATTCTGAGGGGTTAAAAAGTGGTTATTCAACATGAGGCACGATCCATTTGACATTTTGAATCATTTTTGGTACAGTCCCAAAAATCCATTTTCTGATGAAAAACGATGACTCCGGACCTGTCGAACGTTCCCAAAATGGTCAATATGGATGAAATTTTAACATTTAATCATTTGACTCCAAATGACTGTTGGATGTGAATTATGACCTTTTCAACTAAAATAAGTGTGTTTAAAGTCATTTCTGTGCCTGAAATTGGTCAAAATTGAAGCTTTTGAGTAAGCAAAACTCTGTAAAAATGGCAATGTTGGTCACTCTGAGGGGTTAAAAAGTGGTTATTCAACATGAGGCACAATCCATTTGACATTTTTAATCATTTTTGGTACAGTCCCAAAAATCCATTTTCTGATGAAAAACGATGACTCCGGACCTGTCGAACGATTCCAAAATGGTCAATATGGATGAAATTTTAACATTTAATCTTTTGACTCTAAATGACTGTTGGATGTGAATTATGACCTTTTCAACTAAAATAAGTGTGTTTAAAGTCATTTATGTGCCTGAAATTGGTCAAAATTGAAGCTTTTGAGTAAGCAAAACTCTGTAAAATGGCAATGTTGGTCACTCTGAGGGCTTAAAAAGTGGTTATTCAACATGAGGCACGATCCATTTGACATTTTGAATCATTTTTGGTACAGTCCCAAAAATCCATTTTCTGATGAAAAACGATGACTCCGGACCTGTCGAACGTTCCCAAAATGGTCAATATGGATGAAATTTTAACATTTAATCTTTTGACTCCAAATGACTGTTGGATCGGAATTATGACTTTTTCAACTAAAATAAGTGTGTTTAAAGTCATTTATGTGCCTGAAATTGGTCAAAATTGAAGCTTTTGAGTAAGCAAAACTCTGTAAAAATGGCAATGTTGGTCACTCTGAGGGGTTAAAAAGTGGTTATTCAACATGAGGCACAATCCATTTGACATTTTGAATCATTTTTGGTACAGTCCCAAAAATCCATTTTCTGATGAAAAACGATGACTCCGGACCTGTCGAACGTTTCCAAAATGGTCAATATGGATGAAATTTTAACATTTAATCTTTTGATTCTAAATGACTGTTGGATGTGAATTATGACTTTTTCAACTAAAATAAGTGTGTTTAAAGTCATTTATGTGCCTGAAATTGGTCAAAATTGAAGCTTTTGAGTAAGCAAAACTCTGTAAAAATGGCCATTTTGGTCACTCTGAGGGGTTAAAAAGTGGTTATTCAACATGAGGCACGATCCAATTGACATTTTGAATCATTTTTGGTACAGTCCCAAAAATCCATTTTCTGATGAAAAACGATGACTCCGGACCTGTCGAACGATTCCAAAATGGTCAATATGGATGAAATTTTAACATTTAATCTTTTGACTCTAAATGACTGTTGGATGTGAATTATGACTTTTTCAACTAAAATAAGTGTGTTTAAAGTCATTTATGTGCCTGAAATTGGTCAAAATTAAAGCTTTTGAATAAGCAAAAACTCTGTAAAAATGGCAATTTTGGTCACTCTGAGGGGTTAAAAAGTGGTTATTCAACATGAGGCATGATCCATTTGACATTTTGAATCATTTTTGTACAGTCCCAAACATCCATTTTCTGATGAAAAACGATGACTCCGGACCTGTCGAACGTTCCCAAAATGGTCAATATGGATGAAATTTTAACATTTAATCTTTTGACTCCAAATGACTTTTGGATGGGAATTATGACTTTTTCAACTAACATAAGTGTGTTTAAAGTCATTTATGTGCCTGAAATTGGTCAAAATTGAAGCTCTTGAGTAAGCAAAACTCTGTAAAAATGGCAATGTTGGTCACTCTGAGGGGTTAAAAAGTGGTTATTCAACATGAGGCACGATCCATTTGACATTTTGAATCATTTTTGGTACAGTCCCAAAAATCCATTTTCTGATGAAAAACGATGACTCCGGACCTGTCGAACGTTTCCAAAATGGTCAATATGGATGAAATTTTAACATTTAATCTTTTGACTCTAAATGACTGTTGGATGTGAATTATGACTTTTTCAACTAAAATAAGTGTGTTTAAAGTCATTTATGTGCCTGAAATTGGACAAAATTGAAGCTTTTGAGTAAGCAAAACTCTGTAAAAATGGCCATTTTGGTCACTCTGAGGGGTTAAAAAGTGGTTATTCAACATGAGGCATGATCCATTTGACATTTTGAATCATTTTTGTACAGTCCCAAACATCCATTTTCTGATGAAAAACGATGACTCCGGACCTGTCGAACGTTCCCAAAATGGTCAATATGGATGAAATTTTAACATTTAATCTTTTGACTCCAAATGACTTTTGGATGGGAATTATGACTTTTTCAACTAAAATAAGTGTGTTTAAAGTCATTTATGTGCCTGAAATTGGTCAAAATTGAAGCTCTTGAGTAAGCAAAACTCTGTAAAAATGGCAATGTTGGTCACTCTGAGGGGTTAAAAAGTGGTTATTCAACATGAGGCACAATCCATTTGACATTTTGAATCATTTTTGGTACAGTCCCAAAAATCCATTTTCTGATGAAAAACGATGACTCCGGACCTGTCGAACGATTCCAAAATGGTCAATATGGATGAAATTTTAACATTTAATCTTTTGACTCTAAATGACTGTTGGATGTGAATTATGACCTTTTCAACTAAAATAAGTGTGTTTAAAGTCATTTATGTGCCTGAAATTGGTCAAAATTGAAGCTTTTGAGTAAGCAAAACTCTGTAAAATGGCAATGTTGGTCACTCTGAGGGGTTAAAAAGTGGTTATTCAACATGAGGCACGATCCATTTGACATTTTGAATCATTTTTGGTACAGTCCCTAAAATCCATTTTCTGATGAAAAACGATGACTCCGGACCTGTCGAATGTTTCCAAAATGGTCAATATGAATGAAATTTTAACATTTAATCTTTTGACTCCAAATGACTGTTGGATGAGAATTATGACTTTTTCAACTAAAATAAGTGTGTTTAAAGTCATTTATGTGCCTGAAATTGGTCAAAATTAAAGCTTTTGAATAAGCAAAAAATCTGTAAAAATGGCAATTTTGGCCACTCTGAGGGGTTAAAAAGTGGTTATTCAACATGCGGCACGATCCATTTGACATTTTGAATCATTTTTGTACAGTCCCAAACCTCCATTTTCTGATGAAAAACGATGACTCCGGACCTGTCGAACGTTCCCAAAATGGTCAATATGGATGAAATGTTACCATTTAATCTTTTGACTCTAAATGACTGTTGGATGTGAATTATGACCTTTTCAACTAAAATAAGTGTGTTTAAAGTCATTTATGTGCCTGAAATTGGTCAAAATTGAAGCTTTTGAGTAAGCAAAACTCTGTAAAAATGGCAATGTTGGTCACTCTGAGGGGTTAAAAAGTGGTTATTCAACATGAGGCACGATCCATTTGACATTTTGAATCATTTTTGGTACACCCAAAAATCCATTTTCTGATGAAAAACGATGACTCCGGACCTGTCGAACGTTCCCAAAGTGGTCAATATGGATGAAATTTTAACATTTAATCTTTTGACTCCAAATGACTGTTGGATGGGAATTATGACTTTTTCAACTAAAATAAGTGTGTTTAAAGTCATTTATGTGCCTGAAATTGGTCAAAATTGAAGCTTTTGAGTAAGCAAAACTCTGTAAAAATGGCAATGTTGGTCACTCTGAGGGGTTAAAAAGTGGTTATTCAACATGAGGCACGATCCATTTGACATTTTGAATCATTTTTGGTACAGTCCCAAAAATCCATTTTCTGATGAAAAACGATGACTCCGGACCTGTCGAACGATTCCAAAATGGTCAATATGGATGAAATTTTAACATTTAATCTTTTGACTCTAAATGACTGTTGGATGTGAATTATGACCTTTTCAACTAAAATAAGTGTGTTTAAAGTCATTTATGTGCCTGAAATTGGTCAAAATTGAAGCTTTTGAGTAAGCAAAACTCTGTAAAAATGGCAATGTTGGTCACTCTGAGGGGTTAAAAAGTGGTTATTCAACATGAGGCACGATCCATTTGACATTTTGAATCATTTTTGGTACAGTCCCAAAAATCCATTTTCTGATGAAAAACGATGCCTCCGGACCTGTCGAACGTTCCCAAAATGGTCAATATGGATGAAATTTTAACATTTAATCTTTTGACTCCAAATGACTTTTGGATGGGAATTATGACTTTTTCAACTAAAATAAGTGTGTTTAAAGTCATTTATGTGCCTGAAATTGGTCAAAATTGAAGCTCTTGAGTAAGCAAAAACTCTGTAAAAATGGCAATGTTGGTCACTCTGAGGGGTTAAAAAGTGGTTATTCAACATGAGGCACGATCCATTTGACATTTTGAATCATTTTTGGTACAGTCCCGAAAATCAATTTTCTGATGAAAAACGATGACTCCGGACCTGTCGAACGTTTCCAAAATGGTCGATATGGATGAAATTTTAACATTTAATCTTTTGACTCTAAATGACTGTTGGATGTGAATTATGACTTTTTCAACTAAAATAAGTGTGTTTAAAGTCATTTATGTGCCTGAAATTGGTCAAAATTGAAGCTTTTGAGTAAGCAAAACTCTATAAAAATGGCAATTTTGGTCATTCTGAGGGGTTAAAAAGTGGTTATTCAACATGAGGCACGATCCATTTGACATTTTGAATCATTTTTGGTACAGTCCCAAAAATCCATTTTCTGATGAAAAACGATGACTCCGGACCTGTCGAACGTTCCCAAAATGGTCAATATGGATGAAATTTTAACATTTAATCTTTTGACTCCAAATGACTGTTGGATGTGAATTATGACCTTTTCAACTAAAATAAGTGTGTTTAAAGTCATTTCTGTGCCTGAAATTGGTCAAAATTGAAGCTTTTGAGTAAGCAAAACTCTGTAAAAATGGCAATGTTGGTCACTCTGAGGGGTTAAAAAGTGGTTATTCAACATGAGGCACAATCCATTTGACATTTTTAATCATTTTTGGTACAGTCCCAAAAATCCATTTTCTGATGAAAAACGATGACTCCGGACCTGTCGAACGATTCCAAAATGGTCAATATGGATGAAATTTTAACATTTAATCTTTTGACTCTAAATGACTGTTGGATGTGAATTATGACCTTTTCAACTAAAATAAGTGTGTTTAAAGTCATTTATGTGCCTGAAATTGGTCAAAATTGAAGCTTTTGAGTAAGCAAAACTCTGTAAAATGGCAATGTTGGTCACTCTGAGGGGTTAAAAAGTGGTTATTCAACATGAGGCACGATCCATTTGACATTTTGAATCATTTTTGGTACAGTCCCAAAAATCCATTTTCTGATGAAAAACGATGACTCCGGACCTGTCGAACGTTCCCAAAATGGTCAATATGGATGAAATTTTAACATTTAATCTTTTGACTCCAAATGACTGTTGGATCGGAATTATGACTTTTTCAACTAAAATAAGTGTGTTTAAAGTCATTTATGTGCCTGAAATTGGTCAAAATTGAAGCTTTTGAGTAAGCAAAACTCTGTAAAAATGGCAATGTTGGTCACTCTGAGGGGTTAAAAAGTGGTTATTCAACATGAGGCACAATCCATTTGACATTTTGAATCATTTTTGGTACAGTCCCAAAAATCCATTTTCTGATGAAAAACGATGACTCCGGACCTGTCGAACGTTTCCAAAATGGTCAATATGGATGAAATTTTAACATTTAATCTTTTGATTCTAAATGACTGTTGGATGTGAATTATGACTTTTTCAACTAAAATAAGTGTGTTTAAAGTCATTTATGTGCCTGAAATTGGTCAAAATTGAAGCTTTTGAGTAAGCAAAACTCTGTAAAAATGGCCATTTTGGTCACTCTGAGGGGTTAAAAAGTGGTTATTCAACATGAGGCACGATCCAATTGACATTTTGAATCATTTTTGGTACAGTCCCAAAAATCCATTTTCTGATGAAAAACGATGACTCCGGACCTGTCGAACGATTCCAAAATGGTCAATATGGATGAAATTTTAACATTTAATCTTTTGACTCTAAATGACTGTTGGATGTGAATTATGACTTTTTCAACTAAAATAAGTGTGTTTAAAGTCATTTATGTGCCTGAAATTGGTCAAAATTAAAGCTTTTGAATAAGCAAAAACTCTGTAAAAATGGCAATTTTGGTCACTCTGAGGGGTTAAAAAGTGGTTATTCAACATGAGGCATGATCCATTTGACATTTTGAATCATTTTTGTACAGTCCCAAACATCCATTTTCTGATGAAAAACGATGACTCCGGACCTGTCGAACGTTCCCAAAATGGTCAATATGGATGAAATTTTAACATTTAATCTTTTGACTCCAAATGACTTTTGGATGGGAATTATGACTTTTTCAACTAACATAAGTGTGTTTAAAGTCATTTATGTGCCTGAAATTGGTCAAAATTGAAGCTCTTGAGTAAGCAAAACTCTGTAAAAATGGCAATGTTGGTCACTCTGAGGGGTTAAAAAGTGGTTATTCAACATGAGGCACGATCCATTTGACATTTTGAATCATTTTTGGTACAGTCCCAAAAATCCATTTTCTGATGAAAAACGATGACTCCGGACCTGTCGAACGTTTCCAAAATGGTCAATATGGATGAAATTTTAACATTTAATCTTTTGACTCTAAATGACTGTTGGATGTGAATTATGACTTTTTCAACTAAAATAAGTGTGTTTAAAGTCATTTATGTGCCTGAAATTGGACAAAATTGAAGCTTTTGAGTAAGCAAAACTCTGTAAAAATGGCCATTTTGGTCACTCTGAGGGGTTAAAAAGTGGTTATTCAACATGAGGCATGATCCATTTGACATTTTGAATCATTTTTGTACAGTCCCAAACATCCATTTTCTGATGAAAAACGATGACTCCGGACCTGTCGAACGTTCCCAAAATGGTCAATATGGATGAAATTTTAACATTTAATCTTTTGACTCCAAATGACTTTTGGATGGGAATTATGACTTTTTCAACTAAAATAAGTGTGTTTAAAGTCATTTATGTGCCTGAAATTGGTCAAAATTGAAGCTCTTGAGTAAGCAAAACTCTGTAAAAATGGCAATGTTGGTCACTCTGAGGGGTTAAAAAGTGGTTATTCAACATGAGGCACGATCCATTTGACATTTTGAATCATTTTTGGTACAGTCCCAAAAATCCATTTTCTGATGAAAAACGATGACTCCAGACCTGTCGAACGTTTCCAAAATGGTCAATATGGATGAAATTTTAACATTTAATCTTTTGACTCTAAATGACTGTTGGATGTGAATTATGACTTTTTCAACTAAAATAAGTGTGTTTAAAGTCATTTATGTGCCTGAAATTGGTCAAAATTAAAGCTTTTGAATGAGCAAAAACTCTGTAAAAATGGCAATGTTGGTCACTCTGAGGGGTTAAAAAGTGGTTATTCAACATGAGGCATGATCCATTTGACATTTTGAATCATTTTTGTACAGTCCCAAACATCCATTTTCTGATGAAAAACGATGACTCCGGACCTGTCGAACGTTCCCAAAATGGTCAATATGGATGAAATTTTAACATTTAATCTTTTGACTCCAAATGACTGTTGGATGGGAATTATGACTTTTTCAACTAAAATAAGTGTGTTTAAAGTCATTTATGTGCCTGAAATTGGTCAAAATTGAAGCTTTTGAGTAAGCAAAACTCTGTAAAAATGGCAATGTTGGTCACTTTGAGGGGTTAAAAAGTGGTTATTCAACATGAGGCACGATCCATTTGACATTTTGAATCATTTTTGGTACAGTCCCAAAAATCCATTTTCTGATGAAAAACGATGACTCCGGACCTGTCGAACGTTCCCAAAATGGTCAATATGGATGAAATTTTAACATTTAATCTTTTGACTCCAAATGACTGTTGGATGTGAATTATGACCTTTTCCACTAAAATAAGTGTGTTTAAAGTCATTTCTGTGCCTGAAATTGGTCAAAATTGAAGCTTTTGAGTAAGCAAAACTCTGTAAAAAAGGCAATGTTGGTCACTCTGAGGGGTTAAAAAGTGGTTATTCAACATGAGGCACAATCCATTTGACATTTTGAATCATTTTTGGTACAGTCCCAAAAATCCATTTTCTGATGAAAAACGATGACTCCGGACCTGTCGAACGATTCCAAAATGGTCAATATGGATGAAATGTTAACATTTAATCTTTTGACTCTAAATGACTGTTGGATGTGAATTATGACTTTTTCAACTAAAATAAGTGTGTTTAAAGTCATTTATGTGCCTGAAATTGGTCAAAATTGAACCTTTTGAGTAAGCAAAACTCTGTAAAAATGGCAATGTTGGTCACTCTGAGGGGTTAAAAAGTGGTTATTCAACATGAGGCACGATCCATTTGACATTTTGAATCATTTTTGGTACAGTCCCAAAAATCCATTTTCTGATGAAAAACGATGACTCCGGACCTGTCGAACGTTTCCAAAATGGTCAATATGGATGAAATTTTAACATTTAATCTTTTGACTCCAAATGACTTTTGGATGGGAATTATGACTTTTTCAACTAAAATAAGTGTGTTTAAAGTCATTTATGTGCCTGAAATTGGTCAAAATTGAAGCTCTTGAGTAAGCAAAACTCTGTAAAAATGGCAATGTTTTTAAAAAGTGGTTATTCAACATGAGGCACGATCCATTTGACATTTTGAATCATTTTTGGTACAGTCCCGAAAATCAATTTTCTGATGAAAAACGATGACTCCGGACCTGTCGAACGTTTCCAAAATGGTCGATATGGATGAAATTTTAACATTTAATCTTTTGACTCTAAATGACTGTTGGATGTGAATTATGACTTTTTCAACTAAAATAAGTGTGTTTAAAGTCATTTATGTGCCTGAAATTGGTCAAAATTAAAGCTTTTGAATAAGCAAAAACTCTGTAAAAATGGCAATTTTGGTCACTCTGAGGGGTTAAAAAGTGGTTATTCAACATGAGGCACGATCCATTTGACATTTTGAATCATTTTTGGTACAGTCCCAAAAATCCATTTTCTGATGAAAAACGATGACTCCGGACCTGTCGAACGTTCCCAAAATGGTCAATATGGATGAAATTTTAACATTTAATCTTTTGACTCCAAATGACTGTTGGATGGGAATTATGACTTTTTCAACTAAAATAAGTGTGTTTAAAGTCATTTATGTGCCTGAAATTGGTCAAAATTAAAGCTTTTGAATAAGCAAAAACTCTGTAAAAATGGCAATTTTGGTCATTCTGAGGGGTTAAAAAGTGGTTATTCAACATGAGGCACGATCCATTTGACATTTTGAATCATTTTTGGTACAGTCCCAAAAATCCATTTTCTGATGAAAAACGATGACTCCGGACCTGTCGAACCTTCCCAAAATGGTCAATATGGATGAAATTTTAACATTTAATCTTTTGACTCCAAATGACTGTTGGATGGGAATTATGACTTTTTCAACTAAAATAAGTGTGTTTAAAGTCATTTATGTGCCTGAAATTGGTCAAAATTAAAGCTTTTGAATAAGCAAAAAATCTGTAAAAATGGCAATTTTGGCCACTCTGAGGGGTTAAAAAGTGGCTATTCAACATGAGGCACGATCCAATTGACATTTTGAATCATTTTTGGTACAGTCCTAAAAATCAATTTTCTGATGAAAAACGATGACTCCGGACCTGTCGAACGTTCCCAAAATGGTCAATATGGATGAAATGTTACCATTTAATCTTTTGACTCCAAATGACTGTTGGATGGGAATTATGACTTTTTCAACTAAAAGAAGTGTGTTTAAAGTCATTTATGTGCCTGAAATTGGTCAAAATTGAAGCTTTTGAGTAAGCAAAACTCTGTAAAAATGGCCATTTTGGTCACTCTGAGGGGTTAAAAAGTGGTTATTCAACATGAGGCACGATCCAATTGACATTTTGAATCATTTTTGGTACAGTCCTAAAAATCAATTTTCTGATGAAAAACGATGACTCCGGACCTGTCGAACGTTCCCAAAATGGTCAATATGGATGAAATTTTAACATTTAATCATTTGACTCCAAATGACTGTTGAATGTGAATTATGACCTTTTCAACAAAAATAAGTGTGTTTAAAGTCATTTCTGTGCCTGAAATTGGTCAAAATTGAAGCTTTTGAGAAAGCAAAATTCTGTAAAAATTGCAATGTTGGTCACTCTGATGGGTTAAAAAGTGGTTATTCAACATGAGGCACGATCCATTTGACATTTTGAATCATTTTTGGTACAGTCCCAAAAATCAATTTTCTGATGAAAAACGATGACTCCGGACCTGTCGAACGTTCCCAAAATGGTCAATATGGATGAAATTTTAACATTTAATCTTTTGACTCCAAATGACTGTTGGATGTGAATTATGACCTTTTCAACTAAAATAAGTGTGTTTAAAGTCATTTCTGTGCCTGAAATTGGTCAAAATTGAAGCTTTTGAGTAAGCAAAACTCTGTAAAAATGGCAATGTTGGTCACTCTGAGGGGTTAAAAAGTGGTTATTCAACATGAGGCACGATCCATTTGACATTTTGAATCATTTTTGGTACAGTCCCAAAAATCCATTTTCTGATGAAAAACGATGACTCCGGACCTGTCGAACGATAACAAAATGGTCAATATGGATGAAATGTTACCATTTAATCTTTTGACTCCAAATGACTGTTGGATGGGAATTATGACTTTTTCAACTAAAAGAAGTGTGTTTAAAGTCATTTATGTGCCTGAAATTGGTCAAAATTGAAGCTTTTGAGTAAGCAAAACTCTGTAAAAATGGCCATTTTGGTCACTCTGAGGGGTTAAAAAGTGGTTATTCAACATGAGGCACGATCCAATTGACATTTTGAATCATTTTTGGTACAGTCCTAAAAATCAATTTTCTGATGAAAAACGATGACTCCGGACCTGTCGAACGTTCCCAAAATGGTCAATATGGATGAAATTTTAACATTTAATCATTTGACTCCAAATGACTGTTGAATGTGAATTATGACCTTTTCAACAAAAATAAGTGTGTTTAAAGTCATTTCTGTGCCTGAAATTGGTCAAAATTGAAGCTTTTGAGAAAGCAAAATTCTGTAAAAATTGCAATGTTGGTCACTCTGAGGGGTTAAAAAGTGGTTATTCAACATGAGGCACGATCCATTTGACATTTTGAATCATTTTTGGTACAGTCCTAAAAATCAATTTTCTGATGAAAAACGATGACTCCGGACCTGTCGAACGTTCCCAAAATGGTCAATATGGATGAAATTTTAACATTTAATCTTTTGACTCCAAATGATTGTTGGATGTGAATTATGACCTTTTCAACTAAAATAAGTGTGTTTAAAGTCATTTCTGTGCCTGAAATTGGTCAAAATTGAAGCTTTTGAGTAAGCAAAACTCTGTAAAAATGGCAATGTTGGTCACTCTGAGGGGTTAAAAAGTGGTTATTCAACATGAGGCACGATCCATTTGACATTTTGAATCATTTTTGGTACAGTCCCAAAAATCAATTTTCTGATGAAAAACGATGACTCCGGACCTGTCGAACGTTTCCAAAATGGTCAATATGGATGAAATTTTAACATTTAATCTTTTGACTCTAAATGACTGTTGGATGTGAATTATGACTTTTTCAACTAAAATAAGTGTGTTTAAAGTCATTTATGTGCCTGAAATTGGTCAAAACTGAAGCTTTTGAGTAAGCAAAACTCTGTAAAAATGGCCATTTTGGTCACTCTGAGGGGTTAAAAAGTGGTTATTCAACATGAGGCACGATCCAATTGACATTTTGAATCATTTTTGATACAGTCCCAAAAATCCATTTTCTGATGAAAAACGATGACTCCGGACCTGTTGAACGATTCCAAAATGGTCAATATGGATGAAATTCTAACATTTAATTTTTTGACTCTAAATGACTGTTGGATGTGAATTATGACCTTTTCAACTAAAATAAGTGTGTTTAAAGTCATTTATGTGCCTGAAATTGGTCAAAATTGAAGCTTTTGAGTAAGCAAAACTCTGTAAAAATGGCAATGTTGGTCACTCTGAGGGGTTAAAAAGTGGTTATTCAACATGAGGCACGATCCATTTGACATTTTGAATCATTTTTGGTACAGTCCCAAAAATCCATTTTCTGATGAAAAACGATGACTCCGGACCTGTCGAACGTTCCCAAAATGGTCAATATGGATGAAATTTTAACATTTAATCTTTTGACTCCAAATGACTGTTGGATGGGAATTATGACTTTTTCAACTAAAATAAGTGTGTTTAAAGTCATTTATGTGCCTGAAATTGGTCAAAATTGAAGCTTTTGAGTAAGCAAAACTCTGTAAAAATGGCAATGTTGGTCACTCTGAGGGGTTAAAAAGTGGTTATTCAACATGAGGCACGATCCATTTGACATTTTGAATCATTTTTGGTACAGTCCCAAAAATCCATTTTCTGATGAAAAACGATGACTCCGGACCTGTCGAACGTTTCCAAAATGGTCAATATGGATGAAATTTTAACATTTAATCTTTTGACTCTAAATGACTGTTGGATGTGAATTATGACTTTTTCAACTAAAATAAGTGTGTTTAAAGTCATTTATGTGCCTGAAATTGGTCAAAATTGAAGCTTTTGAGTAAGCAAAACTCTAAAAATGGCAATGTTGGTCACTCTGAGGGGTTAAAAAGTGGTTATTCAACATGAGGCACGATCCATTTGACATTTTGAATCATTTTTGGTACAGTCCCAAAAATCCATTTTCTGATGAAAAACGATGACTCCGGACCTGTCGAACGTTTCCAAAATGGTCAATATGGATGAAATTTTAACATTTAATCTTTTGACTCCAAATGACTTTTGGATGGGAATTATGACTTTTTCAACTAAAATAAGTGTGTTTAAAGTCATTTATGTGCCTGAAATTGGTCAAAATTGAAGCTCTTGAGTAAGCAAAACTCTGTAAAAATGGCAATGTTGGTCACTCTGAGGGGTTAAAAAGTGGTTATTCAACATGAGGCACGATCCATTTGACATTTTGAATCATTTTTGGTACAGTCCCGAAAATCAATTTTCTGATGAAAAACGATGACTCCGGACCTGTCGAACGTTTCCAAAATGGTCGATATGGATGAAATTTTAACATTTAATCTTTTGACTCTAAATGACTGTTGGATGTGAATTATGACTTTTTCAACTAAAATAAGTGTGTTTAAAGTCATTTATGTGCCTGAAATTGGTCAAAATTAAAGCTTTTGAATAAGCAAAAACTCTGTAAAAATGGCAATTTTGGTCACTCTGAGGGGTTAAAAAGTGGTTATTCAACATGAGGCACGATCCATTTGACATTTTGAATCATTTTTGGTACAGTCCCAAAAATCCATTTTCTGATGAAAAACGATGACTCCGGACCTGTCGAACGTTCCCAAAATGGTCAATATGGATGAAATTTTAACATTTAATCTTTTGACTCCAAATGACTGTTGGATGGGAATTATGACTTTTTCAACTAAAATAAGTGTGTTTAAAGTCATTTATGTGCCTGAAATTGGTCAAAATTAAAGCTTTTGAATAAGCAAAAACTCTGTAAAAATTGCAATTTTGGTCACTCTGAGGGGTTAAAAAGTGGTTATTTAACATGAGGCACAATCCATTTGACATTTTGAATCATTTTTGGTACAGTCCCAAAAATCAATTTTCTGATGAAAAACGATGACTCCGGACCTGTCGAACGTTCCCAAAATGGTCAATATGGATGAAATTTTAACATTTAATCTTTTGACTCCAAATGACTGTTGGATGTGAATTATGACCTTTTCAACTAAAATAAGTGTGTTTAAAGTCATTTCTGTGCCTGAAATTGGTCAAAATTGAAGCTTTTGAGTAAGCAAAACTCTGTAAAAATGGCAATGTTGGTCACTCTGAGGGGTTAAAAAGTGGTTATTCAACATGAGGCACAATCCATTTGACATTTTGAATCATTTTTGGTACAGTCCCAAAAATCCATTTTCTGATGAAAAACGATGACTCTGGACCTGTCGAACGATTCCAAAATGGTCAATATGGATGAAGTTTTAACATTTAATCTTTTGACTCTAAATGACTGTTGGATGTGAATTATGACCTTTTCAACTAAAATAAGTGTGTTTAAAGTCATTTATGTGCCTGAAATTGGTCAAAATTGAAGCTTTTGAGTAAGCAAAACTCTGTAAAAATGGCAATGTTGGTCACTCTGAGGGGTTAAAAAGTGGTTATTCAACATGAGGCACGATCCATTTGACATTTTGAATCATTTTTGGTACAGTCCCAAAAATCCATTTTCTGATGAAAAACGATGACTCCGGACCTGTCGAACGTTCCCAAAATGGTCAATATGGATGAAATTTTAACATTTATTCTTTTGACTCCAAATGACTGTTGGATGGGAATTATGACTTTTTCAACTAAAATAAGTGTGTTTAAAGTCATTTATGTGCCTGAAATTGGTCAAAATTGAAGCTTTTGAGTAAGCAAAACTCTGTAAAAATGGCAATGTTGGTCACTCTGAGGGGTTACAAAGTGGTTATTCAACATGAGGCACGATCCATTTGACATTTTGAATCATTTTTGGTACAGTCCCAAAAATCCATTTTCTGATGAAAAACGATGACTCCGGACCTGTCGAACGTTTCCAAAATGGTCAATATGGATGAAATTTTAACATTTAATCTTTTGACTCTAAATGACTGTTGGATGTGAATTATGACTTTTTCAACTAAAATAAGTGTGTTTAAAGTCATTTATGTGCCTGAAATTGGTCAAAATTGAAGCTTTTGAGTAAGCAAAACTCTAAAAATGGCAATGTTGGTCACTCTGAGGGGTTAAAAAGTGGTTATTCAACATGAGGCACGATCCATTTGACATTTTGAATCATTTTTGGTACAGTCCCAAAAATCAATTTTCTGATGAAAAACGATGACTCCGGACCTGTCGAACGTTTCCAAAATGGTCAATATGGATGAAATTTTAACATTTAATCTTTTGACTCCAAATGACTTTTGGATGGGAATTATGACTTTTTCAACTAAAATAAGTGTGTTTAAAGTCATTTATGTGCCTGAAATTGGTCAAAATTGAAGCTCTTGAGTAAGCAAAACTCTGTAAAAATGGCAATGTTGGTCACTCTGAGGGGTTAAAAAGTGGTTATTCAACATGAGGCACGATCCATTTGACATTTTGAATCATTTTTGGTACAGTCCCGAAAATCAATTTTCTGATGAAAAACGATGACTCCGGACCTGTCGAACGTTCCCAAAATGGTCAATATGGATGAAATTTTAACATTTAATCTTTTGACTCCAAATGACTGTTGGATGGGAATTATGACTTTTTCAACTAAAATAAGTGTGTTTAAAGTCATTTATGTGCCTGAAATTGGTCAAAATTAAAGCTTTTGAATAAGCAAAAAATCTGTAAAAATGGCAATTTTGGTCACTCTGAGGGGTTAAAAAGTGGTTATTCAACATGAGGCACGATCCATTTGACATTTTGAATCATTTTTGTACAGTCCCAAACCTGCATTTTCTGATGAAAAACGATGACTCCGGACCTGTCGAACGTTCCCAAAATGGTCAATATGGATGAAATGTTACCATTTAATCTTTTGACTCCAAATGACTGTTGGATGTGAATTATGACTTTTTCAACTAAAATAAGTGTGTTTAAAGTCATTTATGTGCCTGAAATTGGTCAAAATTGAAGCTTTTGAGTAAGCAAAACTCTGTAAAAATGGCCATTTTGGTCACTCTGAGGGGTTAAAAAGTGGTTATTCAACATGAGGCACGATCCAATTGACATTTTGAATCATTTTTGGTACAGTCCCAAAAATCCATTTTCTGATGAAAAACGATGACTCCGGACCTGTCGAACGTTCCCAAAATGGTCAATATGGATGAAATTTTAACATTTAATCTTTTGACTCCAAATGACTGTTGGATGGGAATTATGACTTTTTCAACTAAAATAAGTGTGTTTAAAGTCATTTATGTGCCTGAAATTGGTAAAAATTAAAGCTTTTGAATAAGCAAAAAATCTGTAAAAATGGCAATTTTGGCCACTCTGAGGGGTTAAAAAGTGGTTATTCAACATGAGGCACGATCCAATTGACATTTTGAATCATTTTTGGTACAGTCCTAAAAATCAATTTTCTGATGAAAAACGATGACTCCGGACCTGTCGAACGTTCCCAAAATGGTCAATATGGATGAAATGTTACCATTTAATCTTTTGACTCCAAATGACTGTTGGATGGGAATTATGACTTTTTCAACTAAAAGAAGTGTGTTTAAAGTCATTTATGTGCCTGAAATTGGTCAAAATTGAAGCTTTTGAGTAAGCAAAACTCTGTAAAAATGGCCATTTTGGTCTCTCTGAGGGGTTAAAAAGTGGTTATTCAACATGAGGCACGATCCAATTGACATTTTGAATCATTTTTGGTACAGTCCTAAAAATCAATTTTCTGATGAAAAACGATGACTCCGGACCTGTCGAACGTTCCCAAAATGGTCAATATGGATGAAATTTTAACATTTAATCATTTGACTCCAAATGACTGTTGAATGTGAATTATGACCTTTTCAACAAAAATAAGTGTGTTTAAAGTCATTTCTGTGCCTGAAATTGGTCAAAATTGAAGCTTTTGAGTAAGCAAAACTCTGTAAAAATGGCAATGTTGGTCACTCTGAGGGGTTAAAAAGTGGTTATTCAACATGAGGCACGATCCATTTGACATTTTGAATCATTTTTGGTACAGTCCCAAAAATCCATTTTCTGATGAAAAACGATGACTCCGGACCTGTCGAACGATTCCAAAATGGTCAATATGGATGAAATGTTACCATTTAATCTTTTGACTCCAAATGACTGTTGGATGGGAATTATGACTTTTTCAACTAAAAGAAGTGTGTTTAAAGTCATTTATGTGCCTGAAATTGGTCAAAATTGAAGCTTTTGAGTAAGCAAAACTCTGTAAAAATGGCCATTTTGGTCACTCTGAGGGGTTAAAAAGTGGTTATTCAACATGAGGCACGATCCAATTGACATTTTGAATCATTTTTGGTACAGTCCTAAAAATCAATTTTCTGATGAAAAACGATGACTCCGGACCTGTCGAACGTTCCCAAAATGGTCAATATGGATGAAATTTTAACATTTAATCATTTGACTCCAAATGACTGTTGAATGTGAATTATGACCTTTTCAACAAAAATAAGTGTGTTTAAAGTCATTTCTGTGCCTGAAATTGGTCAAAGTTGAAGCTTTTGAGAAAGCAAAATTCTGTAAAAATTGCAATGTTGGTCACTCTGAGGGGTTAAAAAGTGGTTATTCAACATGAGGCACGATCCATTTGACATTTTGAATCATTTTTGGTACAGTCCTAAAAATCAATTTTCTGATGAAAAACGATGACTCCGGACCTGTCGAACGTTCCCAAAATAGTCAATATGGATGAAATTTTAACATTTAATCTTTTGACTCCAAATGACTGTTGGATGTGAATTATGACCTTTTCAACTAAAATAAGTGTGTTTAAAGTCATTTCTGTGCCTGAAATTGGTCAAAATTGAAGCTTTTGAGTAAGCAAAACTCTGTAAAAATGGCAATGTTGGTCACTCTGAGGGGTTAAAAAGTGGTTATTCAACATGAGGCACGATCCAATTGACATTTTGAATCATTTTTGGTACAGTCCCAAAAATCCATTTTCTGATGAAAAACGATGACTCCGGACCTGTTGAACGATTCCAAAATGGTCAATATGGATGAAATTCTAATATTTAATTTTTTGACTCTAAATGACTGTTGGATGTGAATTATGACCTTTTCAACTAAAATAAGTGTGTTTAAAGTCATTTATGTGCCTGAAATTGGTCAAAATTGAAGCTTTTGAGTAAGCAAAACTCTGTAAAAATGGCAATGTTGGTCACTCTGAGGGGTTAAAAAGTGGTTATTCAACATGAGGCACGATCCATTTGACATTTTGAATCATTTTTGGTACAGTCCCAAAAATCCATTTTCTGATGAAAAACGATGACTCCGGACCTGTCGAACGTTTCCAAAATGGTCAATATGGATGAAATTTTAACATTTAATCTTTTGACTCTAAATGACTGTTGGATGTGAATTATGACTTTTTCAACTAAAATAAGTGTGTTTAAAGTCATTTATGTGCCTGAAATTGGTCAAAATTGAAGCTTTTGAGTAAGCAAAACTCTAAAAATGGCAATGTTGGTCACTCTGAGGGGTTAAAAAGTGGTTATTCAACATGAGGCACGATCCATTTGACATTTTGAATCATTTTTGGTACAGTCCCAAAAATCCATTTTCTGATGAAAAACGATGACTCCGGACCTGTCGAACGTTTCCAAAATGGTCGATATGGATGAAATTTTAACATTTAATCTTTTGACTCCAAATGACTGTTGGATGGGAATTATGACTTTTTCAACTAAAATAAGTGTGTTTAAAGTCATTTATGTGCCTGAAATTGGTCAAAATTAAAGCTTTTGAATAAGCAAAAACTCTGTAAAAATGGCAATTTTGGTCACTCTGAGGGGTTAAAAAGTGGTTATTTAACATGAGGCACAATCCATTTGACATTTTGAATCATTTTTGGTACAGTCCCAAAAATCAATTTTCTGATGAAAAACGATGACTCCGGACCTGTCGAACGTTCCCAAAATGGTCAATATGGATGAAATTTTAACATTTAATCTTTTGACTCCAAATGACTGTTGGATGTGAATTATGACCTTTTCAACTAAAATAAGTGTGTTTAAAGTCATTTCTGTGCCTGAAATTGGTCAAAATTGAAGCTTTTGAGTAAGCAAAACTCTGTAGAAATGGCAATGTTGGTCACTCTGAGGGGTTAAAAAGTGGTTATTCAACATGAGGCACAATCCATTTGACATTTTGAATCATTTTTGGTACAGTCCCAAAAATCCATTTTCTGATGAAAAACGATGACTCTGGACCTGTCGAACGATTCCAAAATGGTCAATATGGATGAAATTTTAACATTTAATCTTTTGACTCTAAATGACTGTTGGATGTGAATTATGACCTTTTCAACTAAAATAAGTGTGTTTAAAGTCATTTATGTGCCTGAAATTGGTCAAAATTGAAGCTTTTGAGTAAGCAAAACTCTGTAAAAATGGCAATGTTGGTCACTCTGAGGGGTTAAAAAGTGGTTATTCAACATGAGGCACGATCCATTTGACATTTTGAATCATTTTTGGTACAGTCCCAAAAATCCATTTTCTGATGAAAAACGATGACTCCGGACCTGTCGAACGTTCCCAAAATGGTCAATATGGATGAAATTTCAACATTTAATCTTTTGACTCCAAATGACTGTTGGATGTGAATTAAGACTTTTTCAACTAAAATAAGTGTGTTTAAAGTCATTTATGTGCCTGAAATTGGTCAAAATTGAAGCTTTTGAGTAAGCAAAACTCTGTAAAAATGGCCACATTGGTCACTCTGAGGGGTTAAAAAGTGGTTATTCAACATGAGGCACGATCCATTTGACATTTTGAATCATTTTTGGTACAGTCCCAAAAATCCATTTTCTGATGAAAAACGATGACTCCGGACCTGTTGAACGATTCCAAAATGGTCAATATGGATGAAATTCTAACATTTAATCTTTTGACTCTAAATGACTGTTGGATGTGAATTATGACTTTTTCAACTAAAATAAGTGTGTTTAAAGTCATTTATGTGCCTGAAATTGGTCAAAATTGAAGCTTTTGAGTAAGCAAAACTCTGTAAAAATGGCCATTTTGGTCACTCTGAGGGGTTAAAAAGTGGTTATTCAACATGAGGCACGATCCATTTGACATTTTGAATCATTTTTGGTACAGTCCCAAAAATCCATTTTCTGATGAAAAACGATGACTCCGGACCTGTCGAACGTTTCCAAAATGGTCAATATGGATGAAATTTTAACATTTAATCATTTGACTCCAAATGACTTTTGGATGTGAATTATGACTTTTTCAACTAAAATAAGTGTGTTTAAAGTCATTTCTGTGCCTGAAATTGGTCAAAATTGAAGCTCTTGAGTAACAAAATTCTGTAAAAATGGCAATGTTGGTCACTCTGAGGGGTTAAAAAGTGGTTATTCAACATGAGGCACGATCCATTTGACATTTTGAATCATTTTTGGTACAGTCCCGAAAATCAATTTTCTGATGAAAAACGATGACTCCGGACCTGTCGAACGTTCCCAAAATAGTCAATATGGATGAAATTTTAACATTTAATCTTTTGACTCCAAATGACTGTTGGATGTGAATTATGACCTTTTCAACTAAAATAAGTGTGTTTAAAGTCATTTCTGTGCCTGAAATTGGTCAGAATTGAAGCTTTTGAGTAAGCAAAAACTCTGTAAAAAGGGCAATGTTGGTCACTCTGAGGGGTTAAAAAGTGGTTATTCAACATGAGGCACGATCCATTTGACATTTTGAATCATTTTTGGTACAGTCCCAAAAATCCATTTTCTGATGAAAAACGATGACTCCGGACCTGTCGAACGATTCCAAAATGGTCAATATGGATGAAATTTTAACATTTAATCTTTTGACTCTAAATGACTGTTGGATGTGAATTATGACCTTTTCAACTAAAATAAGTGTGTTTAAAGTCATTTATGTGCCTGAAATTGGTCAAAATTGAAGCTTTTGAGTAAGCAAAACTCTGTAAAAATGGCAATGTTGGTCACTCTGAGGGGTTAAAAAGTGGTTATTCAACATGAGGCACGATCCATTTGACATTTTGAATCATTTTTGGTACAGTCCCAAAAATCCATTTTCTGATGAAAAACGATGACTCCGGACCTGTCGAACGTTCCCAAAATGGTCAATATGGATGAAATTTTAACATTTAATCTTTTGACTCCAAATGACTGTTGGATGTGAATTATGACCTTTTCAACTAAAATAAGTGTGTTTAAAGTCATTTCTGTGCCTGAAATTGGTCAAAATTGAAGCTTTTGAGTAAGCAAAACTCTGTAAAAATGGCAATGTTGGTCACTCTGAGGGGTTAAAAAGTGGTTATTCAACATGAGGCACAATCCATTTGACATTTTGAATCATTTTGGTACAGTCCCAAAAATCCATTTTCTGATGAAAAACGATGACTCCGGACCTGTCGAACGATTCCAAAATGGTCAATATGGATGAAATTTTAACATTTAATCTTTTGACTCTAAATGACTGTTGGATGTGAATTATGACCTTTTCAACTAAAATAAGTGTGTTTAAAGTCATTTATGTGCCTGAAATTGGTCAAAATTGAAGCTTTTGAGTAAGCAAAACTCTGTAAAAATGGCAATGTTGGTCACTCTGAGGGGTTAAAAAGTGGTTATTCAACATGAGGCACGATCCATTTGACATTTTGAATCATTTTTGGTACAGTCCCAAAAATCCATTTTCTGATGAAAAACGATGACTCCGGACCTGTCGAACGATTCCAAAATGGTCAATATGGATGAAATTTTAACATTTAATCTTTTGACTCTAAATGACTGTTGGATGTGAATTATGACCTTTTCAACTAAAATAAGTGTGTTTAAAGTCATTTATGTGCCTGAAATTGGTCAAAATTGAAGCTTTTGAGTAAGCAAAACTCTGTAAAAATGGCAATGTTGGTCACTCTGAGGGGTTAAAAAGTGGTTATTCAACATGAGGCACGATCCATTTGACATTTTGAATCATTTTTGGTACAGTCCCAAAAATCCATTTTCTGATGAAAAACGATGACTCCGGACCTGTCGAACGTTCCCAAAATGGTCAATATGGATGAAATTTTAACATTTAATCTTTTGACTCCAAATGACTGTTGGATGGGAATTATGACTTTTTCAACTAAAATAAGTGTGTTTAAAGTCATTTATGTGCCTGAAATTGGTCAAAATTGAAGCTTTTGAATAAGCAAAAATTCTGTAAAAATGGCAATTTTGGTCACTCTGAGGGGTTAAAAAGTGGTTATTCAACATGAGGCACGATCCATTTGACATTTTGAATCATTTTTGGTACAGTCCCAAAAATCCATTTTCTGATGAAAAACGATGACTCCGGACCTGTCGAACGTTCCCAAAATGGTCAATATGGATGAAATTTTAACATTTAATCTTTTGACTCCAAATGACTGTTGGATGGGAATTATGACTTTTTCAACTAAAATAAGTGTGTTTAAAGTCATTTATGTGCCTGAAATTGGTCAAAATTAAAGCTTTTGAATAAGCAAAAAATCTGTAAAAATGGCAATTTTGGTCACTCTGAGGGGTTAAAAAGTGGTTATTCAACATGAGGCACGATCCATTTGACATTTTGAATCATTTTTGTACAGTCCCAAACCTCCATTTTCTGATGAAAAACGATGACTCCGGACCTGTCGAACGTTCCCAAAATGGTCAATATGGATGAAATTCTAACATTTAATTTTTTGACTCTAAATGACTGTTGGATGTGAGTTATGACTTTTTCAACTAAAATAAGTGTGTTTAAAGTCATTTATGTGCCTGAAATTGGTCAAAATTGAAGCTTTTGAATAAGCAAAAATTCTGTAAAAATGGCAATTTTGGTCACTCTGAGGGGTTAAAAAGTGGTTATTCAACATGAGGCACGATCCATTTGACATTTTGAATCATTTTTGGTACAGTCCCAAAAATCCATTTTCTGATGAAAAACGATGACTCCGGACCTGTCGAACGTTCCCAAAATGGTCAATATGGATGAAATTTTAACATTTAATCTTTTGACTCCAAATGACTGTTGGATGGGAATTATGACTTTTTCAACTAAAATAAGTGTGTTTAAAGTCATTTATGTGCCTGAAATTGGTCAAAATTAAAGCTTTTGAATAAGCAAAAAATCTGTAAAAATGGCAATTTTGGTCACTCTGAGGGGTTAAAAAGTGGTTATTCAACATGAGGCACGATCCATTTGACATTTTGAATCATTTTTGTACAGTCCCAAACCTCCATTTTCTGATGAAAAACGATGACTCCGGACCTGTCGAACGTTCCCAAAATGGTCAATATGGATGAAATTCTAACATTTAATTTTTTGACTCTAAATGACTGTTGGATGTGAGTTATGACTTTTTCAACTAAAATAAGTGTGTTTAAAGTCATTTATGTGCCTGAAATTGGTCAAAATTGAAGCTTTTGAGTAAGCAAAACTCTGTAAAAATGGCAATTTTGGTCACTCTGAGGGGTTAAAAAGTGGTTATTCAACATGAGGCACGATCCATTTGACATTTTGAATCATTTTTGTACAGTCCCAAACCTCCATTTTCTGATGAAAAACGATGACTCCGGACCTGTCGAACGTTCCCAAAATGGTCAATATGGATGAAATTCTAACATTTAATTTTTTGACTCTAAATGACTGTTGGATGTGAGTTATGACTTTTTCAACTAAAATAAGTGTGTTTAAAGTCATTTATGTGCCTGAAATTGGTCAAAATTGAAGCTTTTGAGTAAGCAAAACTCTGTAAAAATGGCCATTTTGGTCACTCTGAGGGGTTAAAAAGTGGTTATTCAACATGAGGCACGATCCATTTGACATTTTGAATCATTTTTGTACAGTCCCAAACCTCCATTTTCTGATGAAAAACGATGACTCCGGACCTGTCGAACGTTCCCAAAATGGTCAATATGGATGAAATGTTACCATTTAATCTTTTGACTCCAAATGACTGTTGGATGGGAATTATGACTTTTTCAACTAAAATAAGTGTGTTTAAAGTCATTTATGTGCCTGAAATTGGTCAAAATTGAAGCTTTTGAGTAAGCAAAACTCTGTAAAAATGGCCATTTTGGTCACTCTGAGGGGTTAAAAAGTGGTTATTCAACATGAGGCACGATCCAATTGACATTTTGAATCATTTTTGGTACAGTCCCAAAAATCCATTTTCTGATGAAAAACGATGACTCCGGACGTGTCGAACGTTCCCAAAATGGTCAATATGGATGAAATTTTAACATTTAATCTTTTGACTCCAAATGACTGTTGGATGGGAATTATGACTTTTTCAACTAAAATAAGTGTGTTTAAAGTCATTTATGTGCCTGAAATTGGTAAAAATTAAAGCTTTTGAATAAGCAAAAAATCTGTAAAAATGGCAATTTTGGCCACTCTGAGGGGTTAAAAAGTGGTTATTCAACATGAGGCACGATCCAATTGACATTTTGAATCATTTTTGGTACAGTCCTAAAAATCAATTTTCTGATGAAAAACGATGACTCCGGACCTGTCGAACGTTCCCAAAATGGTCAATATGGATGAAATGTTACCATTTAATCTTTTGACTCCAAATGACTGTTGGATGGGAATTATGACTTTTTCAACTAAAAGAAGTGTGTTTAAAGTCATTTATGTGCCTGAAATTGGTCAAAATTGAAGCTTTTGAGTAAGCAAAACTCTGTAAAAATGGCCATTTTGGTCTCTCTGAGGGGTTAAAAAGTGGTTATTCAACATGAGGCACGATCCAATTGACATTTTGAATCATTTTTGGTACAGTCCTAAAAATCAATTTTCTGATGAAAAACGATGACTCCGGACCTGTCGAACGTTCCCAAAATGGTCAATATGGATGAAATTTTAACATTTAATCATTTGACTCCAAATGACTGTTGAATGTGAATTATGACCTTTTCAACAAAAATAAGTGTGTTTAAAGTCATTTCTGTGCCTGAAATTGGTCAAAATTGAAGCTTTTGAGTAAGCAAAACTCTGTAAAAATGGCAATGTTGGTCACTCTGAGGGGTTAAAAAGAGGTTATTCAACATGAGGCACGATCCATTTGACATTTTGAATCATTTTTGGTACAGTCCCAAAAATCCATTTTCTGATGAAAAACGATGACTCCGGACCTGTCGAACGATTCCAAAATGGTCAATATGGATGAAATGTTACCATTTAATCTTTTGACTCCAAATGACTGTTGGATGGGAATTATGACTTTTTCAACTAAAAGAAGTGTGTTTAAAGTCATTTATGTGCCTGAAATTGGTCAAAATTGAAGCTTTTGAGTAAGCAAAACTCTGTAAAAATGGCCATTTTGGTCACTCTGAGGGGTTAAAAAGTGGTTATTCAACATGAGGCACGATCCAATTGACATTTTGAATCATTTTTGGTACAGTCCTAAAAATCAATTTTCTGATGAAAAACGATGACTCCGGACCTGTCGAACGTTCCCAAAATGGTCAATATGGATGAAATTTTAACATTTAATCATTTGACTCCAAATAACTGTTGAATGTGAATTATGACCTTTTCAACAAAAATAAGTGTGTTTAAAGTCATTTCTGTGCCTGAAATTGGTCAAAATTGAAGCTTTTGAGAAAGCAAAATTCTGTAAAAATTGCAATGTTGGTCACTCTGAGGGGTTAAAAAGTGGTTATTCAACATGAGGCACGATCCATTTGACATTTTGAATCATTTTTGGTACAGTCCTAAAAATCAATTTTCTGATGAAAAACGATGACTCCGGACCTGTCGAACGTTCCCAAAATGGTCAATATGGATGAAATTTTAACATTTAATCTTTTGACTCCAAATGACTGTTGGATGTGAATTATGACCTTTTCAACTAAAATAAGTGTGTTTAAAGTCATTTCTGTGCCTGAAATTGGTCAAAATTGAAGCTTTTGAGTAAGCAAAACTCTGTAAAAATGGCAATGTTGGTCACTCTGAGGGGTTAAAAAGTGGTTATTCAACATGAGGCACGATCCATTTGACATTTTGAATCATTTTTGGTACAGTCCCAAAAATCAATTTTCTGATGAAAAACGATGACTCCGGACCTGTCGAACGTTTCCAAAATGGTCAATATGGATGAAATTTTAACATTTAATCTTTTGACTCTAAATGACTGTTGGATGTGAATTATGACTTTTTCAACTAAAATAAGTGTGTTTAAAGTCATTTATGTGCCTGAAATTGGTCAAAACTGAAGCTTTTGAGTAAGCAAAACTCTGTAAAAATGGCCATTTTGGTCACTCTGAGGGGTTAAAAAGTGGTTATTCAACATGAGGCACGATCCAATTGACATTTTGAATCATTTTTGGTACAGTCCCAAAAATCCATTTTCTGATGAAAAACGATGACTCCGGACCTGTTGAACGATTCCAAAATGGTCAATATGGATGAAATTCTAACATTTAATTTTTTGACTCTAAATGACTGTTGGATGTGAATTATGACCTTTTCAACTAAAATAAGTGTGTTTAAAGTCATTTATGTGCCTGAAATTGGTCAAAATTGAAGCTTTTGAGTAAGCAAAACTCTGTAAAAATGGCAATGTTGGTCACTCTGAGGGGTTAAAAAGTGGTTATTCAACATGAGGCACGATCCATTTGACATTTTGAATCATTTTTGGTACAGTCCCAAAAATCCATTTTCTGATGAAAAACGATGACTCCGGACCTGTCGAACGTTCCCAAAATGGTCAATATGGATGAAATTTTAACATTTAATCTTTTGACTCCAAATGACTGTTGGATGGGAATTATGACTTTTTCAACTAAAATAAGTGTGTTTAAAGTCATTTATGTGCCTGAAATTGGTCAAAATTGAAGCTTTTGAGTAAGCAAAACTCTGTAAAAATGGCAATGTTGGTCACTCTGAGGGGTTAAAAAGTGGTTATTCAACATGAGGCACGATCCATTTGACATTTTGAATCATTTTTGGTACAGTCCCAAAAATCCATTTTCTGATGAAAAACGATGACTCCGGACCTGTCGAACGTTTCCAAAATGGTCAATATGGATGAAATTTTAACATTTAATCTTTTGACTCTAAATGACTGTTGGATGTGAATTATGACTTTTTCAACTAAAATAAGTGTGTTTAAAGTCATTTATGTGCCTGAAATTGGTCAAAATTGAAGCTTTTGAGTAAGCAAAACTCTAAAAATGGCAATGTTGGTCACTCTGAGGGGTTAAAAAGTGGTTATTCAACATGAGGCACGATCCATTTGACATTTTGAATCATTTTTGGTACAGTCCCAAAAATCCATTTTCTGATGAAAAACGATGACTCCGGACCTGTCGAACGTTTCCAAAATGGTCAATATGGATGAAATTTTAACATTTAATCTTTTGACTCCAAATGACTTTTGGATGGGAATTATGACTTTTTCAACTAAAATAAGTGTGTTTAAAGTCATTTATGTGCCTGAAATTGGTCAAAATTGAAGCTCTTGAGTAAGCAAAACTCTGTAAAAATGGCAATGTTGGTCACTCTGAGGGGTTAAAAAGTGGTTATTCAACATGAGGCACGATCCATTTGACATTTTGAATCATTTTTGGTACAGTCCCGAAAATCAATTTTCTGATGAAAAACGATGACTCCGGACCTGTCGAACGTTTCCAAAATGGTCGATATGGATGAAATTTTAACATTTAATCTTTTGACTCCAAATGACTGTTGGATGGGAATTATGACTTTTTCAACTAAAATAAGTGTGTTTAAAGTCATTTATGTGCCTGAAATTGGTCAAAATTAAAGCTTTTGAATAAGCAAAAACTCTGTAAAAATGGCAATTTTGGTCACTCTGAGGGGTTAAAAAGTGGTTATTTAACATGAGGCACAATCCATTTGACATTTTGAATCATTTTTGGTACAGTCCCAAAAATCAATTTTCTGATGAAAAACGATGACTCCGGACCTGTCGAACGTTCCCAAAATGGTCAATATGGATGAAATTTTAACATTTAATCTTTTGACTCCAAATGACTGTTGGATGTGAATTATGACCTTTTCAACTAAAATAAGTGTGTTTAAAGTCATTTCTGTGCCTGAAATTGGTCAAAATTGAAGCTTTTGAGTAAGCAAAACTCTGTAGAAATGGCAATGTTGGTCACTCTGAGGGGTTAAAAAGTGGTTATTCAACATGAGGCACAATCCATTTGACATTTTGAATCATTTTTGGTACAGTCCCAAAAATCCATTTTCTGATGAAAAACGATGACTCCGGACCTGTCGAACGTTCCCAAAATGGTCAATATGGATGAAATTTTAACATTTAATCTTTTGACTCCAAATGACTGTTGGATGGGAATTATGACTTTTTCAACTAAAATAAGTGTGTTTAAAGTCATTTATGTGCCTGAAATTGGTCAAAATTGAAGCTTTTGAATAAGCAAAAATTCTGTAAAAATGGCAATTTTGGTCACTCTGAGGGGTTAAAAAGTGGTTATTCAACATGAGGCACGATCCATTTGACATTTTGAATCATTTTTGGTACAGTCCCAAAAATCCATTTTCTGATGAAAAACGATGACTCCGGACCTGTCGAACGTTCCCAAAATGGTCAATATGGATGAAATTTTAACATTTAATCTTTTGACTCCAAATGACTGTTGGATGGGAATTATGACTTTTTCAACTAAAATAAGTGTGTTTAAAGTCATTTATGTGCCTGAAATTGGTCAAAATTAAAGCTTTTGAATAAGCAAAAAATCTGTAAAAATGGCAATTTTGGTCACTCTGAGGGGTTAAAAAGTGGTTATTCAACATGAGGCACGATCCATTTGACATTTTGAATCATTTTTGTACAGTCCCAAACCTCCATTTTCTGATGAAAAACGATGACTCCGGACCTGTCGAACGTTCCCAAAATGGTCAATATGGATGAAATTCTAACATTTAATTTTTTGACTCTAAATGACTGTTGGATGTGAGTTATGACTTTTTCAACTAAAATAAGTGTGTTTAAAGTCATTTATGTGCCTGAAATTGGTCAAAATTGAAGCTTTTGAATAAGCAAAAATTCTGTAAAAATGGCAATTTTGGTCACTCTGAGGGGTTAAAAAGTGGTTATTCAACATGAGGCACGATCCATTTGACATTTTGAATCATTTTTGGTACAGTCCCAAAAATCCATTTTCTGATGAAAAACGATGACTCCGGACCTGTCGAACGTTCCCAAAATGGTCAATATGGATGAAATTTTAACATTTAATCTTTTGACTCCAAATGACTGTTGGATGGGAATTATGACTTTTTCAACTAAAATAAGTGTGTTTAAAGTCATTTATGTGCCTGAAATTGGTCAAAATTAAAGCTTTTGAATAAGCAAAAAATCTGTAAAAATGGCAATTTTGGTCACTCTGAGGGGTTAAAAAGTGGTTATTCAACATGAGGCACGATCCATTTGACATTTTGAATCATTTTTGTACAGTCCCAAACCTCCATTTTCTGATGAAAAACGATGACTCCGGACCTGTCGAACGTTCCCAAAATGGTCAATATGGATGAAATTCTAACATTTAATTTTTTGACTCTAAATGACTGTTGGATGTGAGTTATGACTTTTTCAACTAAAATAAGTGTGTTTAAAGTCATTTATGTGCCTGAAATTGGTCAAAATTGAAGCTTTTGAGTAAGCAAAACTCTGTAAAAATGGCCATTTTGGTCACTCTGAGGGGTTAAAAAGTGGTTATTCAACATGAGGCACGATCCAATTGACATTTTGAATCATTTTTGGTACAGTCCCAAAAATCCATTTTCTGATGAAAAACGATGACTCCGGACCTGTCGAACGTTCCCAAAATGGTCAATATGGATGAAATTTTAACATTTAATCTTTTGACTCCAAATGACTGTTGGATGGGAATTATGACTTTTTCAACTAAAATAAGTGTGTTTAAAGTCATTTATGTGCCTGAAATTGGTCAAAATTAAAGCTTTTGAATAAGCAAAAAATCTGTAAAAATGGCAATTTTGGTCACTCTGAGGGGTTAAAAAGTGGTTATTCAACATGAGGCACGATCCATTTGACATTTTGAATCATTTTTGTACAGTCCCAAACCTCCATTTTCTGATGAAAAACGATGACTCCGGACCTGTCGAACGTTCCCAAAATGGTCAATATGGATGAAATGTTACCATTTAATCTTTTGACTCCAAATGACTGTTGGATGGGAATTATGACTTTTTCAACTAAAATAAGTGTGTTTAAAGTCATTTATGTGCCTGAAATTGGTCAAAATTGAAGCTTTTGAGTAAGCAAAACTCTGTAAAAATGGCCATTTTGGTCACTCTGAGGGGTTAAAAAGTGGTTATTCAACATGAGGCACGATCCAATTGACATTTTGAATCATTTTTGGTACAGTCCCAAAAATCCATTTTCTGATGAAAAACGATGACTCCGGACGTGTCGAACGTTCCCAAAATGGTCAATATGGATGAAATTTTAACATTTAATCTTTTGACTCCAAATGACTGTTGGATGGGAATTATGACTTTTTCAACTAAAATAAGTGTGTTTAAAGTCATTTATGTGCCTGAAATTGGTAAAAATTAAAGCTTTTGAATAAGCAAAAAATCTGTAAAAATGGCAATTTTGGCCACTCTGAGGGGTTAAAAAGTGGTTATTCAACATGAGGCACGATCCAATTGACATTTTGAATCATTTTTGGTACAGTCCTAAAAATCAATTTTCTGATGAAAAACGATGACTCCGGACCTGTCGAACGTTCCCAAAATGGTCAATATGGATGAAATGTTACCATTTAATCTTTTGACTCCAAATGACTGTTGGATGGGAATTATGACTTTTTCAACTAAAAGAAGTGTGTTTAAAGTCATTTATGTGCCTGAAATTGGTCAAAATTGAAGCTTTTGAGTAAGCAAAACTCTGTAAAAATGGCCATTTTGGTCTCTCTGAGGGGTTAAAAAGTGGTTATTCAACATGAGGCACGATCCAATTGACATTTTGAATCATTTTTGGTACAGTCCTAAAAATCAATTTTCTGATGAAAAACGATGACTCCGGACCTGTCGAACGTTCCCAAAATGGTCAATATGGATGAAATTTTAACATTTAATCATTTGACTCCAAATGACTGTTGAATGTGAATTATGACCTTTTCAACAAAAATAAGTGTGTTTAAAGTCATTTCTGTGCCTGAAATTGGTCAAAATTGAAGCTTTTGAGTAAGCAAAACTCTGTAAAAATGGCAATGTTGGTCACTCTGAGGGGTTAAAAAGTGGTTATTCAACATGAGGCACGATCCATTTGACATTTTGAATCATTTTTGGTACAGTCCCAAAAATCCATTTTCTGATGAAAAACGATGACTCCGGACCTGTCGAACGATTCCAAAATGGTCAATATGGATGAAATGTTACCATTTAATCTTTTGACTCCAAATGACTGTTGGATGGGAATTATGACTTTTTCAACTAAAAGAAGTGTGTTTAAAGTCATTTATGTGCCTGAAATTGGTCAAAATTGAAGCTTTTGAGTAAGCAAAACTCTGTAAAAATGGCCATTTTGGTCACTCTGAGGGGTTAAAAAGTGGTTATTCAACATGAGGCACGATCCATTTGACATTTTGAATCATTTTTGGTACAGTCCCAAAAATCCATTTTCTGATGAAAAACGATGACTCCGGACCTGTCGAACGTTCCCAAAATGGTCAATATGGATGAAATTTTAACATTTAATCTTTTGATTCTAAATGACTGTTGGATGTGAATTATGACTTTTTCAACTAAAATAAGTGTGTTTAAAGTCATTTATGTGCCTGAAATTGGTCAAAATTGAAGCTTTTGAGTAAGCAAAACTCTGTAAAAATGGCCATTTTGGTCACTCTGAGGGGTTAAAAAGTGGTTATTCAACATGAGGCACGATCCAATTGACATTTTGAATCATTTTTGGTACAGTCCCAAAAATCCATTTTCTGATGAAAAACGATGACTCCGGACCTGTCGAACGATTCCAAAATGGTCAATATGGATGAAATTTTAACATTTAATCTTTTGACTCTAAATGACTGTTGGATGTGAATTATGACTTTTTCAACTAAAATAAGTGTGTTTAAAGTCATTTATGTGCCTGAAATTGGACAAAATTAAAGCTTTTGAATAAGCAAAAACTCTGTAAAAATGGCAATTTTGGTCACTCTGAGGGGTTAAAAAGTGGTTATTCAACATGAGGCATGATCCATTTGACATTTTGAATCATTTTTGTACAGTCCCAAACATCCATTTTCTGATGAAAAACGATGACTCCGGACCTGTCGAACGTTCCCAAAATGGTCAATATGGATGAAATTTTAACATTTAATCTTTTGACTCCAAATGACTTTTGGATGGGAATTATGACTTTTTCAACTAACATAAGTGTGTTTAAAGTCATTTATGTGCCTGAAATTGGTCAAAATTGAAGCTCTTGAGTAAGCAAAACTCTGTAAAAATGGCAATGTTGGTCACTCTGAGGGGTTAAAAAGTGGTTATTCAACATGAGGCACGATCCATTTGACATTTTGAATCATTTTTGGTACAGTCCCAAAAATCCATTTTCTGATGAAAAACGATGACTCCAGACCTGTCGAACGTTTCCAAAATGGTCAATATGGATGAAATTTTAACATTTAATCTTTTGACTCTAAATGACTGTTGGATGTGAATTATGACTTTTTCAACTAAAATAAGTGTGTTTAAAGTCATTTATGTGCCTGAAATTGGTCAAAATTAAAGCTTTTGAATGAGCAAAAACTCTGTAAAAATGGCAATGTTGGTCACTCTGAGGGGTTAAAAAGTGGTTATTCAACATGAGGCATGATCCATTTGACATTTTGAATCATTTTTGTACAGTCCCAAACATCCATTTTCTGATGAAAAACGATGACTCCGGACCTGTCGAACGTTCCCAAAATGGTCAATATGGATGAAATTTTAACATTTAATCTTTTGACTCCAAATGACTGTTGGATGGGAATTATGACTTTTTCAACTAAAATAAGTGTGTTTAAAGTCATTTATGTGCCTGAAATTGGTCAAAATTGAAGCTTTTGAGTAAGCAAAACTCTGTAAAAATGGCAATGTTGGTCACTTTGAGGGGTTAAAAAGTGGTTATTCAACATGAGGCACGATCCATTTGACATTTTGAATCATTTTTGGTACAGTCCCAAAAATCCATTTTCTGATGAAAAACGATGACTCCGGACCTGTCGAACGTTCCCAAAATGGTCAATATGGATGAAATTTTAACATTTAATCTTTTGACTCCAAATGACTGTTGGATGTGAATTATGACCTTTTCCACTAAAATAAGTGTGTTTAAAGTCATTTCTGTGCCTGAAATTGGTCAAAATTGAAGCTTTTGAGTAAGCAAAACTCTGTAAAAAAGGCAATGTTGGTCACTCTGAGGGGTTAAAAAGTGGTTATTCAACATGAGGCACAATCCATTTGACATTTTGAATCATTTTTGGTACAGTCCCAAAAATCCATTTTCTGATGAAAAACGATGACTCCGGACCTGTCGAACGATTCCAAAATGGTCAATATGGATGAAATGTTAACATTTAATCTTTTGACTCTAAATGACTGTTGGATGTGAATTATGACTTTTTCAACTAAAATAAGTGTGTTTAAAGTCATTTATGTGCCTGAAATTGGTCAAAATTGAACCTTTTGAGTAAGCAAAACTCTGTAAAAATGGCAATGTTGGTCACTCTGAGGGGTTAAAAAGTGGTTATTCAACATGAGGCACGATCCATTTGACATTTTGAATCATTTTTGGTACAGTCCCAAAAATCCATTTTCTGATGAAAAACGATGACTCCGGACCTGTCGAACGTTTCCAAAATGGTCAATATGGATGAAATTTTAACATTTAATCTTTTGACTCCAAATGACTTTTGGATGGGAATTATGACTTTTTCAACTAAAATAAGTGTGTTTAAAGTCATTTATGTGCCTGAAATTGGTCAAAATTGAAGCTCTTGAGTAAGCAAAACTCTGTAAAAATGGCAATGTTTTTAAAAAGTGGTTATTCAACATGAGGCACGATCCATTTGACATTTTGAATCATTTTTGGTACAGTCCCGAAAATCAATTTTCTGATGAAAAACGATGACTCCGGACCTGTCGAACGTTTCCAAAATGGTCGATATGGATGAAATTTTAACATTTAATCTTTTGACTCTAAATGACTGTTGGATGTGAATTATGACTTTTTCAACTAAAATAAGTGTGTTTAAAGTCATTTATGTGCCTGAAATTGGTCAAAATTAAAGCTTTTGAATAAGCAAAAACTCTGTAAAAATGGCAATTTTGGTCACTCTGAGGGGTTAAAAAGTGGTTATTCAACATGAGGCACGATCCATTTGACATTTTGAATCATTTTTGGTACAGTCCCAAAAATCCATTTTCTGATGAAAAACGATGACTCCGGACCTGTCGAACGTTCCCAAAATGGTCAATATGGATGAAATTTTAACATTTAATCTTTTGACTCCAAATGACTGTTGGATGGGAATTATGACTTTTTCAACTAAAATAAGTGTGTTTAAAGTCATTTCTGTGCCTGAAATTGGTCAAAATTGAAGCTTTTGAGTAAGCAAAACTCTGTAAAAATGGCAATTTTGGTCATTCTGAGGGGTTAAAAAGTGGTTATTCAACATGAGGCACAATCCATTTGACATTTTGAATCATTTTTGGTACAGTCCCAAAAATCCATTTTCTGATGAAAAACGATGACTCCGGACCTGTCGAACCTTCCCAAAATGGTCAATATGGATGAAATTTTAACATTTAATCTTTTGACTCCAAATGACTGTTGGATGGGAATTATGACTTTTTCAACTAAAATAAGTGTGTTTAAAGTCATTTATGTGCCTGAAATTGGTCAAAATTAAAGCTTTTGAATAAGCAAAAAATCTGTAAAAATGGCAATTTTGGCCACTCTGAGGGGTTAAAAAGTGGTTATTCAACATGAGGCACGATCCAATTGACATTTTGAATCATTTTTGGTACAGTCCTAAAAATCAATTTTCTGATGAAAAACGATGACTCCGGACCTGTCGAACGTTCCCAAAATGGTCAATATGGATGAAATGTTACCATTTAATCTTTTGACTCCAAATGACTGTTGGATGGGAATTATGACTTTTTCAACTAAAAGAAGTGTGTTTAAAGTCATTTATGTGCCTGAAATTGGTCAAAATTGAAGCTTTTGAGTAAGCAAAACTCTGTAAAAATGGCCATTTTGGTCACTCTGAGGGGTTAAAAAGTGGTTATTCAACATGAGGCACGATCCAATTGACATTTTGAATCATTTTTGGTACAGTCCTAAAAATCAATTTTCTGATGAAAAACGATGACTCCGGACCTGTCGAACGTTCCCAAAATGGTCAATATGGATGAAATTTTAACATTTAATCATTTGACTCCAAATGACTGTTGAATGTGAATTATGACCTTTTCAACAAAAATAAGTGTGTTTAAAGTCATTTCTGTGCCTGAAATTGGTCAAAATTGAAGCTTTTGAGAAAGCAAAATTCTGTAAAAATTGCAATGTTGGTCACTCTGATGGGTTAAAAAGTGGTTATTCAACATGAGGCACGATCCATTTGACATTTTGAATCATTTTTGGTACAGTCCCAAAAATCAATTTTCTGATGAAAAACGATGACTCCGGACCTGTCGAACGTTCCCAAAATGGTCAATATGGATGAAATTTTAACATTTAATCTTTTGACTCCAAATGACTGTTGGATGTGAATTATGACCTTTTCAACTAAAATAAGTGTGTTTAAAGTCATTTCTGTGCCTGAAATTGGTCAAAATTGAAGCTTTTGAGTAAGCAAAACTCTGTAAAAATGGCAATGTTGGTCACTCTGAGGGGTTAAAAAGTGGTTATTCAACATGAGGCACGATCCATTTGACATTTTGAATCATTTTTGGTACAGTCCCAAAAATCCATTTTCTGATGAAAAACGATGACTCCGGACCTGTCGAACGATAACAAAATGGTCTATATGGATGAAATGTTACCATTTAATCTTTTGACTCCAAATGACTGTTGGATGGGAATTATGACTTTTTCAACTAAAAGAAGTGTGTTTAAAGTCATTTATGTGCCTGAAATTGGTCAAAATTGAAGCTTTTGAGTAAGCAAAACTCTGTAAAAATGGCCATTTTGGTCACTCTGAGGGGTTAAAAAGTGGTTATTCAACATGAGGCACGATCCAATTGACATTTTGAATCATTTTTGGTACAGTCCTAAAAATCAATTTTCTGATGAAAAACGATGACTCCGGACCTGTCGAACGTTCCCAAAATGGTCAATATGGATGAAATTTTAACATTTAATCATTTGACTCCAAATGACTGTTGAATGTGAATTATGACCTTTTCAACAAAAATAAGTGTGTTTAAAGTCATTTCTGTGCCTGAAATTGGTCAAAATTGAAGCTTTTGAGAAAGCAAAATTCTGTAAAAATTGCAATGTTGGTCACTCTGAGGGGTTAAAAAGTGGTTATTCAACATGAGGCACGATCCATTTGACATTTTGAATCATTTTTGGTACAGTCCTAAAAATCAATTTTCTGATGAAAAACGATGACTCCGGACCTGTCGAACGTTCCCAAAATGGTCAATATGGATGAAATTTTAACATTTAATCTTTTGACTCCAAATGATTGTTGGATGTGAATTATGACCTTTTCAACTAAAATAAGTGTGTTTAAAGTCATTTCTGTGCCTGAAATTGGTCAAAATTGAAGCTTTTGAGTAAGCAAAACTCTGTAAAAATGGCAATGTTGGTCACTCTGAGGGGTTAAAAAGTGGTTATTCAACATGAGGCACGATCCATTTGACATTTTGAATCATTTTTGGTACAGTCCCAAAAATCAATTTTCTGATGAAAAACGATGACTCCGGACCTGTCGAACGTTTCCAAAATGGTCAATATGGATGAAATTTTAACATTTAATCTTTTGACTCTAAATGACTGTTGGATGTGAATTATGACTTTTTCAACTAAAATAAGTGTGTTTAAAGTCATTTATGTGCCTGAAATTGGTCAAAACTGAAGCTTTTGAGTAAGCAAAACTCTGTAAAAATGGCCATTTTGGTCACTCTGAGGGGTTAAAAAGTGGTTATTCAACATGAGGCACGATCCAATTGACATTTTGAATCATTTTTGGTACAGTCCCAAAAATCCATTTTCTGATGAAAAACGATGACTCCGGACCTGTTGAACGATTCCAAAATGGTCAATATGGATGAAATTCTAACATTTAATTTTTTGACTCTAAATGACTGTTGGATGTGAATTATGACCTTTTCAACTAAAATAAGTGTGTTTAAAGTCATTTATGTGCCTGAAATTGGTCAAAATTGAAGCTTTTGAGTAAGCAAAACTCTGTAAAAATGGCAATGTTGGTCACTCTGAGGGGTTAAAAAGTGGTTATTCAACATGAGGCACGATCCATTTGACATTTTGAATCATTTTTGGTACAGTCCCAAAAATCCATTTTCTGATGAAAAACGATGACTCCGGACCTGTCGAACGTTCCCAAAATGGTCAATATGGATGAAATTTTAACATTTAATCTTTTGACTCCAAATGACTGTTGGATGGGAATTATGACTTTTTCAACTAAAATAAGTGTGTTTAAAGTCATTTATGTGCCTGAAATTGGTCAAAATTGAAGCTTTTGAGTAAGCAAAACTCTGTAAAAATGGCAATGTTGGTCACTCTGAGGGGTTAAAAAGTGGTTATTCAACATGAGGCACGATCCATTTGACATTTTGAATCATTTTTGGTACAGTCCCAAAAATCCATTTTCTGATGAAAAACGATGACTCCGGACCTGTCGAACGTTTCCAAAATGGTCAATATGGATGAAATTTTAACATTTAATCTTTTGACTCTAAATGACTGTTGGATGTGAATTATGACTTTTTCAACTAAAATAAGTGTGTTTAAAGTCATTTATGTGCCTGAAATTGGTCAAAATTGAAGCTTTTGAGTAAGCAAAACTCTAAAAATGGCAATGTTGGTCACTCTGAGGGGTTAAAAAGTGGTTCTTCAACATGAGGCACGATCCATTTGACATTTTGAATCATTTTTGGTACAGTCCCAAAAATCCATTTTCTGATGAAAAACGATGACTCCGGACCTGTCGAACGTTTCCAAAATGGTCAATATGGATGAAATTTTAACATTTAATCTTTTGACTCCAAATGACTTTTGGATGGGAATTATGACTTTTTCAACTAAAATAAGTGTGTTTAAAGTCATTTATGTGCCTGAAATTGGTCAAAATTGAAGCTCTTGAGTAAGCAAAACTCTGTAAAAATGGCAATGTTGGTCACTCTGAGGGGTTAAAAAGTGGTTATTCAACATGAGGCACGATCCATTTGACATTTTGAATCATTTTTGGTACAGTCCCGAAAATCAATTTTCTGATGAAAAACGATGACTCCGGACCTGTCGAACGTTTCCAAAATGGTCGATATGGATGAAATTTTAACATTTAATCTTTTGACTCTAAATGACTGTTGGATGTGAATTATGACTTTTTCAACTAAAATAAGTGTGTTTAAAGTCATTTATGTGCCTGAAATTGGTCAAAATTAAAGCTTTTGAATAAGCAAAAACTCTGTAAAAATGGCAATTTTGGTCACTCTGAGGGGTTAAAAAGTGGTTATTCAACATGAGGCACGATCCATTTGACATTTTGAATCATTTTTGGTACAGTCCCAAAAATCCATTTTCTGATGAAAAACGATGACTCCGGACCTGTCGAACGTTCCCAAAATGGTCAATATGGATGAAATTTTAACATTTAATCTTTTGACTCCAAATGACTGTTGGATGGGAATTATGACTTTTTCAACTAAAATAAGTGTGTTTAAAGTCATTTATGTGCCTGAAATTGGTCAAAATTAAAGCTTTTGAGTAAGCAAAACTCTGTAAAAATGGCCATTTTGGTCACTCTGAGGGGTTAAAAAGTGGTTATTCAACATGAGGCACGATCCAATTGACATTTTGAATCATTTTTGGTACAGTCCTAAAAATCAATTTTCTGATGAAAAACGATGACTCCGGACCTGTCGAACGTTCCCAAAATGGTCAATATGGATGAAATTTTAACATTTAATCATTTGACTCCAAATGACTGTTGAATGTGAATTATGACCTTTTCAACAAAAATAAGTGTGTTTAAAGTCATTTCTGTGCCTGAAATTGGTCAAAATTGAAGCTTTTGAGAAAGCAAAATTCTGTAAAAATTGCAATGTTGGTCACTCTGATGGGTTAAAAAGTGGTTATTCAACATGAGGCACGATCCATTTGACATTTTGAATCATTTTTGGTACAGTCCCAAAAATCAATTTTCTGATGAAAAACGATGACTCCGGACCTGTCGAACGTTCCCAAAATGGTCAATATGGATGAAATTTTAACATTTAATCTTTTGACTCCAAATGACTGTTGGATGTGAATTATGACCTTTTCAACTAAAATAAGTGTGTTTAAAGTCATTTCTGTGCCTGAAATTGGTCAAAATTGAAGCTTTTGAGTAAGCAAAACTCTGTAAAAATGGCAATGTTGGTCACTCTGAGGGGTTAAAAAGTGGTTATTCAACATGAGGCACGATCCATTTGACATTTTGAATCATTTTTGGTACAGTCCCAAAAATCCATTTTCTGATGAAAAACGATGACTCCGGACCTGTCGAACGATAACAAAATGGTCTATATGGATGAAATGTTACCATTTAATCTTTTGACTCCAAATGACTGTTGGATGGGAATTATGACTTTTTCAACTAAAAGAAGTGTGTTTAAAGTCATTTATGTGCCTGAAATTGGTCAAAATTGAAGCTTTTGAGTAAGCAAAACTCTGTAAAAATGGCCATTTTGGTCACTCTGAGGGGTTAAAAAGTGGTTATTCAACATGAGGCACGATCCAATTGACATTTTGAATCATTTTTGGTACAGTCCTAAAAATCAATTTTCTGATGAAAAACGATGACTCCGGACCTGTCGAACGTTCCCAAAATGGTCAATATGGATGAAATTTTAACATTTAATCATTTGACTCCAAATGACTGTTGAATGTGAATTATGACCTTTTCAACAAAAATAAGTGTGTTTAAAGTCATTTCTGTGCCTGAAATTGGTCAAAATTGAAGCTTTTGAGAAAGCAAAATTCTGTAAAAATTGCAATGTTGGTCACTCTGAGGGGTTAAAAAGTGGTTATTCAACATGAGGCACGATCCATTTGACATTTTGAATCATTTTTGGTACAGTCCTAAAAATCAATTTTCTGATGAAAAACGATGACTCCGGACCTGTCGAACGTTCCCAAAATGGTCAATATGGATGAAATTTTAACATTTAATCTTTTGACTCCAAATGATTGTTGGATGTGAATTATGACCTTTTCAACTAAAATAAGTGTGTTTAAAGTCATTTCTGTGCCTGAAATTGGTCAAAATTGAAGCTTTTGAGTAAGCAAAACTCTGTAAAAATGGCAATGTTGGTCACTCTGAGGGGTTAAAAAGTGGTTATTCAACATGAGGCACGATCCATTTGACATTTTGAATCATTTTTGGTACAGTCCCAAAAATCAATTTTCTGATGAAAAACGATGACTCCGGACCTGTCGAACGTTTCCAAAATGGTCAATATGGATGAAATTTTAACATTTAATCTTTTGACTCTAAATGACTGTTGGATGTGAATTATGACTTTTTCAACTAAAATAAGTGTGTTTAAAGTCATTTATGTGCCTGAAATTGGTCAAAACTGAAGCTTTTGAGTAAGCAAAACTCTGTAAAAATGGCCATTTTGGTCACTCTGAGGGGTTAAAAAGTGGTTATTCAACATGAGGCACGATCCAATTGACATTTTGAATCATTTTTGGTACAGTCCCAAAAATCCATTTTCTGATGAAAAACGATGACTCCGGACCTGTTGAACGATTCCAAAATGGTCAATATGGATGAAATTCTAACATTTAATTTTTTGACTCTAAATGACTGTTGGATGTGAATTATGACCTTTTCAACTAAAATAAGTGTGTTTAAAGTCATTTATGTGCCTGAAATTGGTCAAAATTGAAGCTTTTGAGTAAGCAAAACTCTGTAAAAATGGCAATGTTGGTCACTCTGAGGGGTTAAAAAGTGGTTATTCAACATGAGGCACGATCCATTTGACATTTTGAATCATTTTTGGTACAGTCCCAAAAATCCATTTTCTGATGAAAAACGATGACTCCGGACCTGTCGAACGTTCCCAAAATGGTCAATATGGATGAAATTTTAACATTTAATCTTTTGACTCCAAATGACTGTTGGATGGGAATTATGACTTTTTCAACTAAAATAAGTGTGTTTAAAGTCATTTATGTGCCTGAAATTGGTCAAAATTGAAGCTTTTGAGTAAGCAAAACTCTGTAAAAATGGCAATGTTGGTCACTCTGAGGGGTTAAAAAGTGGTTATTCAACATGAGGCACGATCCATTTGACATTTTGAATCATTTTTGGTACAGTCCCAAAAATCCATTTTCTGATGAAAAACGATGACTCCGGACCTGTCGAACGTTTCCAAAATGGTCAATATGGATGAAATTTTAACATTTAATCTTTTGACTCTAAATGACTGTTGGATGTGAATTATGACTTTTTCAACTAAAATAAGTGTGTTTAAAGTCATTTATGTGCCTGAAATTGGTCAAAATTGAAGCTTTTGAGTAAGCAAAACTCTAAAAATGGCAATGTTGGTCACTCTGAGGGGTTAAAAAGTGGTTATTCAACATGAGGCACGATCCATTTGACATTTTGAATCATTTTTGGTACAGTCCCAAAAATCCATTTTCTGATGAAAAACGATGACTCCGGACCTGTCGAACGTTTCCAAAATGGTCAATATGGATGAAATTTTAACATTTAATCTTTTGACTCCAAATGACTTTTGGATGGGAATTATGACTTTTTCAACTAAAATAAGTGTGTTTAAAGTCATTTATGTGCCTGAAATTGGTCAAAATTGAAGCTCTTGAGTAAGCAAAACTCTGTAAAAATGGCAATGTTGGTCACTCTGAGGGGTTAAAAAGTGGTTATTCAACATGAGGCACGATCCATTTGACATTTTGAATCATTTTTGGTACAGTCCCGAAAATCAATTTTCTGATGAAAAACGATGACTCCGGACCTGTCGAACGTTTCCAAAATGGTCGATATGGATGAAATTTTAACATTTAATCTTTTGACTCTAAATGACTGTTGGATGTGAATTATGACTTTTTCAACTAAAATAAGTGTGTTTAAAGTCATTTATGTGCCTGAAATTGGTCAAAATTAAAGCTTTTGAATAAGCAAAAACTCTGTAAAAATGGCAATTTTGGTCACTCTGAGGGGTTAAAAAGTGGTTATTCAACATGAGGCACGATCCATTTGACATTTTGAATCATTTTTGGTACAGTCCCAAAAATCCATTTTCTGATGAAAAACGATGACTCCGGACCTGTCGAACGTTCCCAAAATGGTCAATATGGATGAAATTTTAACATTTAATCTTTTGACTCCAAATGACTGTTGGATGGGAATTATGACTTTTTCAACTAAAATAAGTGTGTTTAAAGTCATTTATGTGCCTGAAATTGGTCAAAATTAAAGCTTTTGAATAAGCAAAAACTCTGTAAAAATTGCAATTTTGGTCACTCTGAGGGGTTAAAAAGTGGTTATTTAACATGAGGCACAATCCATTTGACATTTTGAATCATTTTTGGTACAGTCCCAAAAATCAATTTTCTGATGAAAAACGATGACTCCGGACCTGTCGAACGTTCCCAAAATGGTCAATATGGATGAAATTTTAACATTTAATCTTTTGACTCCAAATGACTGTTGGATGTGAATTATGACCTTTTCAACTAAAATAAGTGTGTTTAAAGTCATTTCTGTGCCTGAAATTGGTCAAAATTGAAGCTTTTGAGTAAGCAAAACTCTGTAAAAATGGCAATGTTGGTCACTCTGAGGGGTTAAAAAGTGGTTATTCAACATGAGGCACAATCCATTTGACATTTTGAATCATTTTTGGTACAGTCCCAAAAATCCATTTTCTGATGAAAAACGATGACTCTGGACCTGTCGAACGATTCCAAAATGGTCAATATGGATGAAGTTTTAACATTTAATCTTTTGACTCTAAATGACTGTTGGATGTGAATTATGACCTTTTCAACTAAAATAAGTGTGTTTAAAGTCATTTATGTGCCTGAAATTGGTCAAAATTGAAGCTTTTGAGTAAGCAAAACTCTGTAAAAATGGCAATGTTGGTCACTCTGAGGGGTTAAAAAGTGGTTATTCAACATGAGGCACGATCCATTTGACATTTTGAATCATTTTTGGTACAGTCCCAAAAATCCATTTTCTGATGAAAAACGATGACTCCGGACCTGTCGAACGTTCCCAAAATGGTCAATATGGATGAAATTTTAACATTTATTCTTTTGACTCCAAATGACTGTTGGATGGGAATTATGACTTTTTCAACTAAAATAAGTGTGTTTAAAGTCATTTATGTGCCTGAAATTGGTCAAAATTGAAGCTTTTGAGTAAGCAAAACTCTGTAAAAATGGCAATGTTGGTCACTCTGAGGGGTTACAAAGTGGTTATTCAACATGAGGCACGATCCATTTGACATTTTGAATCATTTTTGGTACAGTCCCAAAAATCCATTTTCTGATGAAAAACGATGACTCCGGACCTGTCGAACGTTTCCAAAATGGTCAATATGGATGAAATTTTAACATTTAATCTTTTGACTCTAAATGACTGTTGGATGTGAATTATGACTTTTTCAACTAAAATAAGTGTGTTTAAAGTCATTTATGTGCCTGAAATTGGTCAAAATTGAAGCTTTTGAGTAAGCAAAACTCTAAAAATGGCAATGTTGGTCACTCTGAGGGGTTAAAAAGTGGTTATTCAACATGAGGCACGATCCATTTGACATTTTGAATCATTTTTGGTACAGTCCCAAAAATCAATTTTCTGATGAAAAACGATGACTCCGGACCTGTCGAACGTTTCCAAAATGGTCAATATGGATGAAATTTTAACATTTAATCTTTTGACTCCAAATGACTTTTGGATGGGAATTATGACTTTTTCAACTAAAATAAGTGTGTTTAAAGTCATTTATGTGCCTGAAATTGGTCAAAATTGAAGCTCTTGAGTAAGCAAAACTCTGTAAAAATGGCAATGTTGGTCACTCTGAGGGGTTAAAAAGTGGTTATTCAACATGAGGCACGATCCATTTGACATTTTGAATCATTTTTGGTACAGTCCCGAAAATCAATTTTCTGATGAAAAACGATGACTCCGGACCTGTCGAACGTTTCCAAAATGGTCGATATGGATGAAATTTTAACATTTAATCTTTGGACTCTAAATGACTGTTGGATGTGAATTATGACTTTTTCAACTAAAATAAGTGTGTTTAAAGTCATTTATGTGCCTGAAATTGGTCAAAATTAAAGCTTTTGAATAAGCAAAAACTCTGTAAAAATGGCAATTTTGGTCACTCTGAGGGGTTAAAAAGTGGTTATTCAACATGAGGCACGATCCATTTGACATTTTGAATAATTTTTGGTACAGTCCCAAAAATCCATTTTCTGATGAAAAACGATGACTCCGGACCTGTCGAACGTTCCCAAAATGGTCAATATGGATGAAATTTTAACATTTAATCTTTTGACTCCAAATGACTGTTGGATGGGAATTATGACTTTTTCAACTAAAATAAGTGTGTTTAAAGTCATTTATGTGCCTGAAATTGGTCAAAATTAAAGCTTTTGAATAAGCAAAAAATCTGTAAAAATGGCAATTTTGGTCACTCTGAGGGGTTAAAAAGTGGTTATTCAACATGAGGCACGATCCATTTGACATTTTGAATCATTTTTGTACAGTCCCAAACCTGCATTTTCTGATGAAAAACGATGACTCCGGACCTGTCGAACGTTCCCAAAATGGTCAATATGGATGAAATGTTACCATTTAATCTTTTGACTCCAAATGACTGTTGGATGGGAATTATGACTTTTTCAACTAAAATAAGTGTGTTTAAAGTCATTTATGTGCCTGAAATTGGTCAAAATTGAAGCTTTTGAGTAAGCAAAACTCTGTAAAAATGGCCATTTTGGTCACTCTGAGGGGTTAAAAAGTGGTTATTCAACATGAGGCACGATCCAATTGACATTTTGAATCATTTTTGGTACAGTCCCAAAAATCCATTTTCTGATGAAAAACGATGACTCCGGACCTGTCGAACGTTCCCAAAATGGTCAATATGGATGAAATTTTAACATTTAATCTTTTGACTCCAAATGACTGTTGGATGGGAATTATGACTTTTTCAACTAAAATAAGTGTGTTTAAAGTCATTTATGTGCCTGAAATTGGTAAAAATTAAAGCTTTTGAATAAGCAAAAAATCTGTAAAAATGGCAATTTTGGCCACTCTGAGGGGTTAAAAAGTGGTTATTCAACATGAGGCACGATCCAATTGACATTTTGAATCATTTTTGGTACAGTCCTAAAAATCAATTTTCTGATGAAAAACGATGACTCCGGACCTGTCGAACGTTCCCAAAATGGTCAATATGGATGAAATGTTACCATTTAATCTTTTGACTCCAAATGACTGTTGGATGGGAATTATGACTTTTTCAACTAAAAGAAGTGTGTTTAAAGTCATTTATGTGCCTGAAATTGGTCAAAATTGAAGCTTTTGAGTAAGCAAAACTCTGTAAAAATGGCCATTTTGGTCTCTCTGAGGGGTTAAAAAGTGGTTATTCAACATGAGGCACGATCCAATTGACATTTTGAATCATTTTTGGTACAGTCCTAAAAATCAATTTTCTGATGAAAAACGATGACTCCGGACCTGTCGAACGTTCCCAAAATGGTCAATATGGATGAAATTTTAACATTTAATCATTTGACTCCAAATGACTGTTGAATGTGAATTATGACCTTTTCAACAAAAATAAGTGTGTTTAAAGTCATTTCTGTGCCTGAAATTGGTCAAAATTGAAGCTTTTGAGTAAGCAAAACTCTGTAAAAATGGCAATGTTGGTCACTCTGAGGGGTTAAAAAGTGGTTATTCAACATGAGGCACGATCCATTTGACATTTTGAATCATTTTTGGTACAGTCCCAAAAATCCATTTTCTGATGAAAAACGATGACTCCGGACCTGTCGAACGATTCCAAAATGGTCAATATGGATGAAATGTTACCATTTAATCTTTTGACTCCAAATGACTGTTGGATGGGAATTATGACTTTTTCAACTAAAAGAAGTGTGTTTAAAGTCATTTATGTGCCTGAAATTGGTCAAAATTGAAGCTTTTGAGTAAGCAAAACTCTGTAAAAATGGCCATTTTGGTCACTCTGAGGGGTTAAAAAGTGGTTATTCAACATGAGGCACGATCCAATTGACATTTTGAATCATTTTTGGTACAGTCCTAAAAATCAATTTTCTGATGAAAAACGATGACTCCGGACCTGTCGAACGTTCCCAAAATGGTCAATATGGATGAAATTTTAACATTTAATCATTTGACTCCAAATGACTGTTGAATGTGAATTATGACCTTTTCAACAAAAATAAGTGTGTTTAAAGTCATTTCTGTGCCTGAAATTGGTCAAAGTTGAAGCTTTTGAGAAAGCAAAATTCTGTAAAAATTGCAATGTTGGTCACTCTGAGGGGTTAAAAAGTGGTTATTCAACATGAGGCACGATCCATTTGACATTTTGAATCATTTTTGGTACAGTCCTAAAAATCAATTTTCTGATGAAAAACGATGACTCCGGACCTGTCGAACGTTCCCAAAATAGTCAATATGGATGAAATTTTAACATTTAATCTTTTGACTCCAAATGACTGTTGGATGTGAATTATGACCTTTTCAACTAAAATAAGTGTGTTTAAAGTCATTTCTGTGCCTGAAATTGGTCAAAATTGAAGCTTTTGAGTAAGCAAAACTCTGTAAAAATGGCAATGTTGGTCACTCTGAGGGGTTAAAAAGTGGTTATTCAACATGAGGCACGATCCATTTGACATTTTGAATCATTTTTGGTACAGTCCCAAAAATCAATTTTCTGATGAAAAACGATGACTCCGGACCTGTCGAACGTTTCCAAAATGGTCAATATGGATGAAATTTTAACATTTAATCTTTTGACTCTAAATGACTGTTGGATGTGAATTATGACTTTTTCAACTAAAATAAGTGTGTTTAAAGTCATTTATGTGCCTGAAATTGGTCAAAACTGAAGCTTTTGAGTAAGCAAAACTCTGTAAAAATGGCCATTTTGGTCACTCTGAGGGGTTAAAAAGTGGTTATTCAACATGAGGCACGATCCAATTGACATTTTGAATCATTTTTGGTACAGTCCCAAAAATCCATTTTCTGATGAAAAACGATGACTCCGGACCTGTTGAACGATTCCAAAATGGTCAATATGGATGAAATTCTAATATTTAATTTTTTGACTCTAAATGACTGTTGGATGTGAATTATGACCTTTTCAACTAAAATAAGTGTGTTTAAAGTCATTTATGTGCCTGAAATTGGTCAAAATTGAAGCTTTTGAGTAAGCAAAACTCTGTAAAAATGGCAATGTTGGTCACTCTGAGGGGTTAAAAAGTGGTTATTCAACATGAGGCACGATCCATTTGACATTTTGAATCATTTTTGGTACAGTCCCAAAAATCCATTTTCTGATGAAAAACGATGACTCCGGACCTGTCGAACGTTTCCAAAATGGTCAATATGGATGAAATTTTAACATTTAATCTTTTGACTCTAAATGACTGTTGGATGTGAATTATGACTTTTTCAACTAAAATAAGTGTGTTTAAAGTCATTTATGTGCCTGAAATTGGTCAAAATTGAAGCTTTTGAGTAAGCAAAACTCTAAAAATGGCAATGTTGGTCACTCTGAGGGGTTAAAAAGTGGTTATTCAACATGAGGCACGATCCATTTGACATTTTGAATCATTTTTGGTACAGTCCCAAAAATCCATTTTCTGATGAAAAACGATGACTCCGGACCTGTCGAACGTTTCCAAAATGGTCGATATGGATGAAATTTTAACATTTAATCTTTTGACTCCAAATGACTGTTGGATGGGAATTATGACTTTTTCAACTAAAATAAGTGTGTTTAAAGTCATTTATGTGCCTGAAATTGGTCAAAATTAAAGCTTTTGAATAAGCAAAAACTCTGTAAAAATGGCAATTTTGGTCACTCTGAGGGGTTAAAAAGTGGTTATTTAACATGAGGCACAATCCATTTGACATTTTGAATCATTTTTGGTACAGTCCCAAAAATCAATTTTCTGATGAAAAACGATGACTCCGGACCTGTCGAACGTTCCCAAAATGGTCAATATGGATGAAATTTTAACATTTAATCTTTTGACTCCAAATGACTGTTGGATGTGAATTATGACCTTTTCAACTAAAATAAGTGTGTTTAAAGTCATTTCTGTGCCTGAAATTGGTCAAAATTGAAGCTTTTGAGTAAGCAAAACTCTGTAGAAATGGCAATGTTGGTCACTCTGAGGGGTTAAAAAGTGGTTATTCAACATGAGGCACAATCCATTTGACATTTTGAATCATTTTTGGTACAGTCCCAAAAATCCATTTTCTGATGAAAAACGATGACTCTGGACCTGTCGAACGATTCCAAAATGGTCAATATGGATGAAATTTTAACATTTAATCTTTTGACTCTAAATGACTGTTGGATGTGAATTATGACCTTTTCAACTAAAATAAGTGTGTTTAAAGTCATTTATGTGCCTGAAATTGGTCAAAATTGAAGCTTTTGAGTAAGCAAAACTCTGTAAAAATGGCAATGTTGGTCACTCTGAGGGGTTAAAAAGTGGTTATTCAACATGAGGCACGATCCATTTGACATTTTGAATCATTTTTGGTACAGTCCCAAAAATCCATTTTCTGATGAAAAACGATGACTCCGGACCTGTCGAACGTTCCCAAAATGGTCAATATGGATGAAATTTCAACATTTAATCTTTTGACTCCAAATGACTGTTGGATGTGAATTATGACTTTTTCAACTAAAATAAGTGTGTTTAAAGTCATTTATGTGCCTGAAATTGGTCAAAATTGAAGCTTTTGAGTAAGCAAAACTCTGTAAAAATGGCCACATTGGTCACTCTGAGGGGTTAAAAAGTGGTTATTCAACATGAGGCACGATCCATTTGACATTTTGAATCATTTTTGGTACAGTCCCAAAAATCCATTTTCTGATGAAAAACGATGACTCCGGACCTGTTGAACGATTCCAAAATGGTCAATATGGATGAAATTCTAACATTTAATCTTTTGACTCTAAATGACTGTTGGATGTGAATTATGACTTTTTCAACTAAAATAAGTGTGTTTAAAGTCATTTATGTGCCTGAAATTGGTCAAAATTGAAGCTTTTGAGTAAGCAAAACTCTGTAAAAATGGCCATTTTGGTCACTCTGAGGGGTTAAAAAGTGGTTATTCAACATGAGGCACGATCCATTTGACATTTTGAATCATTTTTGGTACAGTCCCAAAAATCCATTTTCTGATGAAAAACGATGACTCCGGACCTGTCGAACGTTTCCAAAATGGTCAATATGGATGAAATTTTAACATTTAATCATTTGACTCCAAATGACTTTTGGATGTGAATTATGACTTTTTCAACTAAAATAAGTGTGTTTAAAGTCATTTCTGTGCCTGAAATTGGTCAAAATTGAAGCTCTTGAGTAACAAAATTCTGTAAAAATGGCAATGTTGGTCACTCTGAGGGGTTAAAAAGTGGTTATTCAACATGAGGCACGATCCATTTGACATTTTGAATCATTTTTGGTACAGTCCCGAAAATTAATTTTCTGATGAAAAACGATGACTCCGGACCTGTCGAACGTTCCCAAAATAGTCAATATGGATGAAATTTTAACATTTAATCTTTTGACTCCAAATGACTGTTGGATGTGAATTATGACCTTTTCAACTAAAATAAGTGTGTTTAAAGTCATTTCTGTGCCTGAAATTGGTCAGAATTGAAGCTTTTGAGTAAGCAAAAACTCTGTAAAAAGGGCAATGTTGGTCACTCTGAGGGGTTAAAAAGTGGTTATTCAACATGAGGCACGATCCATTTGACATTTTGAATCATTTTTGGTACAGTCCCAAAAATCCATTTTCTGATGAAAAACGATGACTCCGGACCTGTCGAACGATTCCAAAATGGTCAATATGGATGAAATTTTAACATTTAATCTTTTGACTCTAAATGACTGTTGGATGTGAATTATGACCTTTTCAACTAAAATAAGTGTGTTTAAAGTCATTTATGTGCCTGAAATTGGTCAAAATTGAAGCTTTTGAGTAAGCAAAACTCTGTAAAAATGGCAATGTTGGTCACTCTGAGGGGTTAAAAAGTGGTTATTCAACATGAGGCACGATCCATTTGACATTTTGAATCATTTTTGGTACAGTCCCAAAAATCCATTTTCTGATGAAAAACGATGACTCCGGACCTGTCGAACGTTCCCAAAATGGTCAATATGGATGAAATTTTAACATTTAATCTTTTGACTCCAAATGACTGTTGGATGTGAATTATGACCTTTTCAACTAAAATAAGTGTGTTTAAAGTCATTTCTGTGCCTGAAATTGGTCAAAATTGAAGCTTTTGAGTAAGCAAAACTCTGTAAAAATGGCAATGTTGGTCACTCTGAGGGGTTAAAAAGTGGTTATTCAACATGAGGCACAATCCATTTGACATTTTGAATCATTTTGGTACAGTCCCAAAAATCCATTTTCTGATGAAAAACGATGACTCCGGACCTGTCGAACGATTCCAAAATGGTCAATATGGATGAAATTTTAACATTTAATCTTTTGACTCTAAATGACTGTTGGATGTGAATTATGACCTTTTCAACTAAAATAAGTGTGTTTAAAGTCATTTATGTGCCTGAAATTGGTCAAAATTGAAGCTTTTGAGTAAGCAAAACTCTGTAAAAATGGCAATGTTGGTCACTCTGAGGGGTTAAAAAGTGGTTATTCAACATGAGGCACGATCCATTTGACATTTTGAATCATTTTTGGTACAGTCCCAAAAATCCATTTTCTGATGAAAAACGATGACTCCGGACCTGTCGAACGATTCCAAAATGGTCAATATGGATGAAATTTTAACATTTAATCTTTTGACTCTAAATGACTGTTGGATGTGAATTATGACCTTTTCAACTAAAATAAGTGTGTTTAAAGTCATTTATGTGCCTGAAATTGGTCAAAATTGAAGCTTTTGAGTAAGCAAAACTCTGTAAAAATGGCAATGTTGGTCACTCTGAGGGGTTAAAAAGTGGTTATTCAACATGAGGCACGATCCATTTGACATTTTGAATCATTTTTGGTACAGTCCCAAAAATCCATTTTCTGATGAAAAACGATGACTCCGGACCTGTCGAACGTTCCCAAAATGGTCAATATGGATGAAATTTTAACATTTAATCTTTTGACTCCAAATGACTGTTGGATGGGAATTATGACTTTTTCAACTAAAATAAGTGTGTTTAAAGTCATTTATGTGCCTGAAATTGGTCAAAATTGAAGCTTTTGAATAAGCAAAAATTCTGTAAAAATGGCAATTTTGGTCACTCTGAGGGGTTAAAAAGTGGTTATTCAACATGAGGCACGATCCATTTGACATTTTGAATCATTTTTGGTACAGTCCCAAAAATCCATTTTCTGATGAAAAACGATGACTCCGGACCTGTCGAACGTTCCCAAAATGGTCAATATGGATGAAATTTTAACATTTAATCTTTTGACTCCAAATGACTGTTGGATGGGAATTATGACTTTTTCAACTAAAATAAGTGTGTTTAAAGTCATTTATGTGCCTGAAATTGGTCAAAATTAAAGCTTTTGAATAAGCAAAAAATCTGTAAAAATGGCAATTTTGGTCACTCTGAGGGGTTAAAAAGTGGTTATTCAACATGAGGCACGATCCATTTGACATTTTGAATCATTTTTGTACAGTCCCAAACCTCCATTTTCTGATGAAAAACGATGACTCCGGACCTGTCGAACGTTCCCAAAATGGTCAATATGGATGAAATTCTAACATTTAATTTTTTGACTCTAAATGACTGTTGGATGTGAGTTATGACTTTTTCAACTAAAATAAGTGTGTTTAAAGTCATTTATGTGCCTGAAATTGGTCAAAATTGAAGCTTTTGAATAAGCAAAAATTCTGTAAAAATGGCAATTTTGGTCACTCTGAGGGGTTAAAAAGTGGTTATTCAACATGAGGCACGATCCATTTGACATTTTGAATCATTTTTGGTACAGTCCCAAAAATCCATTTTCTGATGAAAAACGATGACTCCGGACCTGTCGAACGTTCCCAAAATGGTCAATATGGATGAAATTTTAACATTTAATCTTTTGACTCCAAATGACTGTTGGATGGGAATTATGACTTTTTCAACTAAAATAAGTGTGTTTAAAGTCATTTATGTGCCTGAAATTGGTCAAAATTAAAGCTTTTGAATAAGCAAAAAATCTGTAAAAATGGCAATTTTGGTCACTCTGAGGGGTTAAAAAGTGGTTATTCAACATGAGGCACGATCCATTTGACATTTTGAATCATTTTTGTACAGTCCCAAACCTCCATTTTCTGATGAAAAACGATGACTCCGGACCTGTCGAACGTTCCCAAAATGGTCAATATGGATGAAATTCTAACATTTAATTTTTTGACTCTAAATGACTGTTGGATGTGAGTTATGACTTTTTCAACTAAAATAAGTGTGTTTAAAGTCATTTATGTGCCTGAAATTGGTCAAAATTGAAGCTTTTGAGTAAGCAAAACTCTGTAAAAATGGCAATTTTGGTCACTCTGAGGGGTTAAAAAGTGGTTATTCAACATGAGGCACGATCCATTTGACATTTTGAATCATTTTTGTACAGTCCCAAACCTCCATTTTCTGATGAAAAACGATGACTCCGGACCTGTCGAACGTTCCCAAAATGGTCAATATGGATGAAATTCTAACATTTAATTTTTTGACTCTAAATGACTGTTGGATGTGAGTTATGACTTTTTCAACTAAAATAAGTGTGTTTAAAGTCATTTATGTGCCTGAAATTGGTCAAAATTGAAGCTTTTGAGTAAGCAAAACTCTGTAAAAATGGCCATTTTGGTCACTCTGAGGGGTTAAAAAGTGGTTATTCAACATGAGGCACGATCCATTTGACATTTTCAATCATTTTTGTACAGTCCCAAACCTCCATTTTCTGATGAAAAACGATGACTCCGGACCTGTCGAACGTTCCCAAAATGGTCAATATGGATGAAATGTTACCATTTAATCTTTTGACTCCAAATGACTGTTGGATGGGAATTATGACTTTTTCAACTAAAATAAGTGTGTTTAAAGTCATTTATGTGCCTGAAATTGGTCAAAATTGAAGCTTTTGAGTAAGCAAAACTCTGTAAAAATGGCCATTTTGGTCACTCTGAGGGGTTAAAAAGTGGTTATTCAACATGAGGCACGATCCAATTGACATTTTGAATCATTTTTGGTACAGTCCCAAAAATCCATTTTCTGATGAAAAACGATGACTCCGGACGTGTCGAACGTTCCCAAAATGGTCAATATGGATGAAATTTTAACATTTAATCTTTTGACTCCAAATGACTGTTGGATGGGAATTATGACTTTTTCAACTAAAATAAGTGTGTTTAAAGTCATTTATGTGCCTGAAATTGGTAAAAATTAAAGCTTTTGAATAAGCAAAAAATCTGTAAAAATGGCAATTTTGGCCACTCTGAGGGGTTAAAAAGTGGTTATTCAACATGAGGCACGATCCAATTGACATTTTGAATCATTTTTGGTACAGTCCTAAAAATCAATTTTCTGATGAAAAACGATGACTCCGGACCTGTCGAACGTTCCCAAAATGGTCAATATGGATGAAATGTTACCATTTAATCTTTTGACTCCAAATGACTGTTGGATGGGAATTATGACTTTTTCAACTAAAAGAAGTGTGTTTAAAGTCATTTATGTGCCTGAAATTGGTCAAAATTGAAGCTTTTGAGTAAGCAAAACTCTGTAAAAATGGCCATTTTGGTCTCTCTGAGGGGTTAAAAAGTGGTTATTCAACATGAGGCACGATCCAATTGACATTTTGAATCATTTTTGGTACAGTCCTAAAAATCAATTTTCTGATGAAAAACGATGACTCCGGACCTGTCGAACGTTCCCAAAATGGTCAATATGGATGAAATTTTAACATTTAATCATTTGACTCCAAATGACTGTTGAATGTGAATTATGACCTTTTCAACAAAAATAAGTGTGTTTAAAGTCATTTCTGTGCCTGAAATTGGTCAAAATTGAAGCTTTTGAGTAAGCAAAACTCTGTAAAAATGGCAATGTTGGTCACTCTGAGGGGTTAAAAAGAGGTTATTCAACATGAGGCACGATCCATTTGACATTTTGAATCATTTTTGGTACAGTCCCAAAAATCCATTTTCTGATGAAAAACGATGACTCCGGACCTGTCGAACGATTCCAAAATGGTCAATATGGATGAAATGTTACCATTTAATCTTTTGACTCCAAATGACTGTTGGATGGGAATTATGACTTTTTCAACTAAAAGAAGTGTGTTTAAAGTCATTTATGTGCCTGAAATTGGTCAAAATTGAAGCTTTTGAGTAAGCAAAACTCTGTAAAAATGGCCATTTTGGTCACTCTGAGGGGTTAAAAAGTGGTTATTCAACATGAGGCACGATCCAATTGACATTTTGAATCATTTTTGGTACAGTCCTAAAAATCAATTTTCTGATGAAAAACGATGACTCCGGACCTGTCGAACGTTCCCAAAATGGTCAATATGGATGAAATTTTAACATTTAATCATTTGACTCCAAATAACTGTTGAATGTGAATTATGACCTTTTCAACAAAAATAAGTGTGTTTAAAGTCATTTCTGTGCCTGAAATTGGTCAAAATTGAAGCTTTTGAGAAAGCAAAATTCTGTAAAAATTGCAATGTTGGTCACTCTGAGGGGTTAAAAAGTGGTTATTCAACATGAGGCACGATCCATTTGACATTTTGAATCATTTTTGGTACAGTCCTAAAAATCAATTTTCTGATGAAAAACGATGACTCCGGACCTGTCGAACGTTCCCAAAATGGTCAATATGGATGAAATTTTAACATTTAATCTTTTGACTCCAAATGACTGTTGGATGTGAATTATGACCTTTTCAACTAAAATAAGTGTGTTTAAAGTCATTTCTGTGCCTGAAATTGGTCAAAATTGAAGCTTTTGAGTAAGCAAAACTCTGTAAAAATGGCAATGTTGGTCACTCTGAGGGGTTAAAAAGTGGTTATTCAACATGAGGCACGATCCATTTGACATTTTGAATCATTTTTGGTACAGTCCCAAAAATCAATTTTCTGATGAAAAACGATGACTCCGGACCTGTCGAACGTTTCCAAAATGGTCAATATGGATGAAATTTTAACATTTAATCTTTTGACTCTAAATGACTGTTGGATGTGAATTATGACTTTTTCAACTAAAATAAGTGTGTTTAAAGTCATTTATGTGCCTGAAATTGGTCAAAACTGAAGCTTTTGAGTAAGCAAAACTCTGTAAAAATGGCCATTTTGGTCACTCTGAGGGGTTAAAAAGTGGTTATTCAACATGAGGCACGATCCAATTGACATTTTGAATCATTTTTGGTACAGTCCCAAAAATCCATTTTCTGATGAAAAACGATGACTCCGGACCTGTTGAACGATTCCAAAATGGTCAATATGGATGAAATTCTAACATTTAATTTTTTGACTCTAAATGACTGTTGGATGTGAATTATGACCTTTTCAACTAAAATAAGTGTGTTTAAAGTCATTTATGTGCCTGAAATTGGTCAAAATTGAAGCTTTTGAGTAAGCAAAACTCTGTAAAAATGGCAATGTTGGTCACTCTGAGGGGTTAAAAAGTGGTTATTCAACATGAGGCACGATCCATTTGACATTTTGAATCATTTTTGGTACAGTCCCAAAAATCCATTTTCTGATGAAAAACGATGACTCCGGACCTGTCGAACGTTCCCAAAATGGTCAATATGGATGAAATTTTAACATTTAATCTTTTGACTCCAAATGACTGTTGGATGGGAATTATGACTTTTTCAACTAAAATAAGTGTGTTTAAAGTCATTTATGTGCCTGAAATTGGTCAAAATTGAAGCTTTTGAGTAAGCAAAACTCTGTAAAAATGGCAATGTTGGTCACTCTGAGGGGTTAAAAAGTGGTTATTCAACATGAGGCACGATCCATTTGACATTTTGAATCATTTTTGGTACAGTCCCAAAAATCCATTTTCTGATGAAAAACGATGACTCCGGACCTGTCGAACGTTTCCAAAATGGTCAATATGGATGAAATTTTAACATTTAATCTTTTGACTCTAAATGACTGTTGGATGTGAATTATGACTTTTTCAACTAAAATAAGTGTGTTTAAAGTCATTTATGTGCCTGAAATTGGTCAAAATTGAAGCTTTTGAGTAAGCAAAACTCTAAAAATGGCAATGTTGGTCACTCTGAGGGGTTAAAAAGTGGTTATTCAACATGAGGCACGATCCATTTGACATTTTGAATCATTTTTGGTACAGTCCCAAAAATCCATTTTCTGATGAAAAACGATGACTCCGGACCTGTCGAACGTTTCCAAAATGGTCAATATGGATGAAATTTTAACATTTAATCTTTTGACTCCAAATGACTTTTGGATGGGAATTATGACTTTTTCAACTAAAATAAGTGTGTTTAAAGTCATTTATGTGCCTGAAATTGGTCAAAATTGAAGCTCTTGAGTAAGCAAAACTCTGTAAAAATGGCAATGTTGGTCACTCTGAGGGGTTAAAAAGTGGTTATTCAACATGAGGCACGATCCATTTGACATTTTGAATCATTTTTGGTACAGTCCCGAAAATCAATTTTCTGATGAAAAACGATGACTCCGGACCTGTCGAACGTTTCCAAAATGGTCGATATGGATGAAATTTTAACATTTAATCTTTTGACTCCAAATGACTGTTGGATGGGAATTATGACTTTTTCAACTAAAATAAGTGTGTTTAAAGTCATTTATGTGCCTGAAATTGGTCAAAATTAAAGCTTTTGAATAAGCAAAAACTCTGTAAAAATGGCAATTTTGGTCACTCTGAGGGGTTAAAAAGTGGTTATTTAACATGAGGCACAATCCATTTGACATTTTGAATCATTTTTGGTACAGTCCCAAAAATCAATTTTCTGATGAAAAACGATGACTCCGGACCTGTCGAACGTTCCCAAAATGGTCAATATGGATGAAATTTTAACATTTAATCTTTTGACTCCAAATGACTGTTGGATGTGAATTATGACCTTTTCAACTAAAATAAGTGTGTTTAAAGTCATTTCTGTGCCTGAAATTGGTCAAAATTGAAGCTTTTGAGTAAGCAAAACTCTGTAGAAATGGCAATGTTGGTCACTCTGAGGGGTTAAAAAGTGGTTATTCAACATGAGGCACAATCCATTTGACATTTTGAATCATTTTTGGTACAGTCCCAAAAATCCATTTTCTGATGAAAAACGATGACTCCGGACCTGTCGAACGTTCCCAAAATGGTCAATATGGATGAAATTTTAACATTTAATCTTTTGACTCCAAATGACTGTTGGATGGGAATTATGACTTTTTCAACTAAAATAAGTGTGTTTAAAGTCATTTATGTGCCTGAAATTGGTCAAAATTGAAGCTTTTGAATAAGCAAAAATTCTGTAAAAATGGCAATTTTGGTCACTCTGAGGGGTTAAAAAGTGGTTATTCAACATGAGGCACGATCCATTTGACATTTTGAATCATTTTTGGTACAGTCCCAAAAATCCATTTTCTGATGAAAAACGATGACTCCGGACCTGTCGAACGTTCCCAAAATGGTCAATATGGATGAAATTTTAACATTTAATCTTTTGACTCCAAATGACTGTTGGATGGGAATTATGACTTTTTCAACTAAAATAAGTGTGTTTAAAGTCATTTATGTGCCTGAAATTGGTCAAAATTAAAGCTTTTGAATAAGCAAAAAATCTGTAAAAATGGCAATTTTGGTCACTCTGAGGGGTTAAAAAGTGGTTATTCAACATGAGGCACGATCCATTTGACATTTTGAATCATTTTTGTACAGTCCCAAACCTCCATTTTCTGATGAAAAACGATGACTCCGGACCTGTCGAACGTTCCCAAAATGGTCAATATGGATGAAATTCTAACATTTAATTTTTTGACTCTAAATGACTGTTGGATGTGAGTTATGACTTTTTCAACTAAAATAAGTGTGTTTAAAGTCATTTATGTGCCTGAAATTGGTCAAAATTGAAGCTTTTGAATAAGCAAAAATTCTGTAAAAATGGCAATTTTGGTCACTCTGAGGGGTTAAAAAGTGGTTATTCAACATGAGGCACGATCCATTTGACATTTTGAATCATTTTTGGTACAGTCCCAAAAATCCATTTTCTGATGAAAAACGATGACTCCGGACCTGTCGAACGTTCCCAAAATGGTCAATATGGATGAAATTTTAACATTTAATCTTTTGACTCCAAATGACTGTTGGATGGGAATTATGACTTTTTCAACTAAAATAAGTGTGTTTAAAGTCATTTATGTGCCTGAAATTGGTCAAAATTAAAGCTTTTGAATAAGCAAAAAATCTGTAAAAATGGCAATTTTGGTCACTCTGAGGGGTTAAAAAGTGGTTATTCAACATGAGGCACGATCCATTTGACATTTTGAATCATTTTTGTACAGTCCCAAACCTCCATTTTCTGATGAAAAACGATGACTCCGGACCTGTCGAACGTTCCCAAAATGGTCAATATGGATGAAATTCTAACATTTAATTTTTTGACTCTAAATGACTGTTGGATGTGAGTTATGACTTTTTCAACTAAAATAAGTGTGTTTAAAGTCATTTATGTGCCTGAAATTGGTCAAAATTGAAGCTTTTGAGTAAGCAAAACTCTGTAAAAATGGCCATTTTGGTCACTCTGAGGGGTTAAAAAGTGGTTATTCAACATGAGGCACGATCCAATTGACATTTTGAATCATTTTTGGTACAGTCCCAAAAATCCATTTTCTGATGAAAAACGATGACTCCGGACCTGTCGAACGTTCCCAAAATGGTCAATATGGATGAAATTTTAACATTTAATCTTTTGACTCCAAATGACTGTTGGATGGGAATTATGACTTTTTCAACTAAAATAAGTGTGTTTAAAGTCATTTATGTGCCTGAAATTGGTCAAAATTAAAGCTTTTGAATAAGCAAAAAATCTGTAAAAATGGCAATTTTGGTCACTCTGAGGGGTTAAAAAGTGGTTATTCAACATGAGGCACGATCCATTTGACATTTTGAATCATTTTTGTACAGTCCCAAACCTCCATTTTCTGATGAAAAACGATGACTCCGGACCTGTCGAACGTTCCCAAAATGGTCAATATGGATGAAATGTTACCATTTAATCTTTTGACTCCAAATGACTGTTGGATGGGAATTATGACTTTTTCAACTAAAATAAGTGTGTTTAAAGTCATTTATGTGCCTGAAATTGGTCAAAATTGAAGCTTTTGAGTAAGCAAAACTCTGTAAAAATGGCCATTTTGGTCACTCTGAGGGGTTAAAAAGTGGTTATTCAACATGAGGCACGATCCAATTGACATTTTGAATCATTTTTGGTACAGTCCCAAAAATCCATTTTCTGATGAAAAACGATGACTCCGGACGTGTCGAACGTTCCCAAAATGGTCAATATGGATGAAATTTTAACATTTAATCTTTTGACTCCAAATGACTGTTGGATGGGAATTATGACTTTTTCAACTAAAATAAGTGTGTTTAAAGTCATTTATGTGCCTGAAATTGGTAAAAATTAAAGCTTTTGAATAAGCAAAAAATCTGTAAAAATGGCAATTTTGGCCACTCTGAGGGGTTAAAAAGTGGTTATTCAACATGAGGCACGATCCAATTGACATTTTGAATCATTTTTGGTACAGTCCTAAAAATCAATTTTCTGATGAAAAACGATGACTCCGGACCTGTCGAACGTTCCCAAAATGGTCAATATGGATGAAATGTTACCATTTAATCTTTTGACTCCAAATGACTGTTGGATGGGAATTATGACTTTTTCAACTAAAAGAAGTGTGTTTAAAGTCATTTATGTGCCTGAAATTGGTCAAAATTGAAGCTTTTGAGTAAGCAAAACTCTGTAAAAATGGCCATTTTGGTCTCTCTGAGGGGTTAAAAAGTGGTTATTCAACATGAGGCACGATCCAATTGACATTTTGAATCATTTTTGGTACAGTCCTAAAAATCAATTTTCTGATGAAAAACGATGACTCCGGACCTGTCGAACGTTCCCAAAATGGTCAATATGGATGAAATTTTAACATTTAATCATTTGACTCCAAATGACTGTTGAATGTGAATTATGACCTTTTCAACAAAAATAAGTGTGTTTAAAGTCATTTCTGTGCCTGAAATTGGTCAAAATTGAAGCTTTTGAGTAAGCAAAACTCTGTAAAAATGGCAATGTTGGTCACTCTGAGGGGTTAAAAAGTGGTTATTCAACATGAGGCACGATCCATTTGACATTTTGAATCATTTTTGGTACAGTCCCAAAAATCCATTTTCTGATGAAAAACGATGACTCCGGACCTGTCGAACGATTCCAAAATGGTCAATATGGATGAAATGTTACCATTTAATCTTTTGACTCCAAATGACTGTTGGATGGGAATTATGACTTTTTCAACTAAAAGAAGTGTGTTTAAAGTCATTTATGTGCCTGAAATTGGTCAAAATTGAAGCTTTTGAGTAAGCAAAACTCTGTAAAAATGGCCATTTTGGTCACTCTGAGGGGTTAAAAAGTGGTTATTCAACATGAGGCACGATCCAATTGACATTTTGAATCATTTTTGGTACAGTCCTAAAAATCAATTTTCTGATGAAAAACGATGACTCCGGACCTGTCGAACGTTCCCAAAATGGTCAATATGGATGAAATTTTAACATTTAATCATTTGACTCCAAATGACTGTTGAATGTGAATTATGACCTTTTCAACAAAAATAAGTGTGTTTAAAGTCATTTCTGTGCCTGAAATTGGTCAAAATTGAAGCTTTTGAGAAAGCAAAATTCTGTAAAAATTGCAATGTTGGTCACTCTGAGGGGTTAAAAAGTGGTTATTCAACATGAGGCACGATCCATTTGACATTTTGAATCATTTTTGGTACAGTCCTAAAAATCAATTTTCTGATGAAAAACGATGACTCCGGACCTGTCGAACGTTCCCAAAATGGTCAATATGGATGAAATTTTAACATTTAATCTTTTGACTCCAAATGACTGTTGGATGTGAATTATGACCTTTTCAACTAAAATAAGTGTGTTTAAAGTCATTTCTGTGCCTGAAATTGGTCAAAATTGAAGCTTTTGAGTAAGCAAAACTTTGTAAAAATGGCAATGTTGGTCACTCTGAGGGGTTAAAAAGTGGTTATTCAACATGAGGCACGATCCATTTGACATTTTGAATCATTTTTGGTACAGTCCCAAAAATCAATTTTCTGATGAAAAACGATGACTCCGGACCTGTCGAACGTTTCCAAAATGGTCAATATGGATGAAATTTTAACATTTAATCTTTTGACTCTAAATGACTGTTGGATGTGAATTATGACTTTTTCAACTAAAATAAGTGTGTTTAAAGTCATTTATGTGCCTGAAATTGGTCAAAACTGAAGCTTTTGAGTAAGCAAAACTCTGTAAAAATGGCCATTTTGGTCACTCTGAGGGGTTAAAAAGTGGTTATTCAACATGAGGCACGATCCAATTGACATTTTGAATCATTTTTGGTACAGTCCCAAAAATCCATTTTCTGATGAAAAACGATGACTCCGGACCTGTTGAACGATTCCAAAATGGTCAATATGGATGAAATTCTAACATTTAATTTTTTGACTCTAAATGACTGTTGGATGTGAATTATGACCTTTTCAACTAAAATAAGTGTGTTTAAAGTCATTTATGTGCCTGAAATTGGTCAAAATTGAAGCTTTTGAGTAAGCAAAACTCTGTAAAAATGGCAATGTTGGTCACTCTGAGGGGTTAAAAAGTGGTTATTCAACATGAGGCACGATCCATTTGACATTTTGAATCATTTTTGGTACAGTCCCAAAAATCCATTTTCTGATGAAAAACGATGACTCCGGACCTGTCGAACGTTCCCAAAATGGTCAATATGGATGAAATTTTAACATTTAATCTTTTGACTCCAAATGACTGTTGGATGGGAATTATGACTTTTTCAACTAAAATAAGTGTGTTTAAAGTCATTTATGTGCCTGAAATTGGTCAAAATTGAAGCTTTTGAGTAAGCAAAACTCTGTAAAAATGGCAATGTTGGTCACTCTGAGGGGTTAAAAAGTGGTTATTCAACATGAGGCACGATCCATTTGACATTTTGAATCATTTTTGGTACAGTCCCAAAAATCCATTTTCTGATGAAAAACGATGACTCCGGACCTGTCGAACGTTTCCAAAATGGTCAATATGGATGAAATTTTAACATTTAATCTTTTGACTCTAAATGACTGTTGGATGTGAATTATGACTTTTTCAACTAAAATAAGTGTGTTTAAAGTCATTTATGTGCCTGAAATTGGTCAAAATTGAAGCTTTTGAGTAAGCAAAACTCTAAAAATGGCAATGTTGGTCACTCTGAGGGGTTAAAAAGTGGTTATTCAACATGAGGCACGATCCATTTGACATTTTGAATCATTTTTGGTACAGTCCCAAAAATCCATTTTCTGATGAAAAACGATGACTCCGGACCTGTCGAACGTTTCCAAAATGGTCAATATGGATGAAATTTTAACATTTAATCTTTTGACTCCAAATGACTTTTGGATGGGAATTATGACTTTTTCAACTAAAATAAGTGTGTTTAAAGTCATTTATGTGCCTGAAATTGGTCAAAATTGAAGCTCTTGAGTAAGCAAAAACTCTGTAAAAATGGCAATTTTGGTCACTCTGAGGGGTTAAAAAGTGGTTATTTAACATGAGGCACAATCCATTTGACATTTTGAATCATTTTTGGTACAGTCCCAAAAATCAATTTTCTGATGAAAAACGATGACTCCGGACCTGTCGAACGTTCCCAAAATGGTCAATATGGATGAAATTTTAACATTTAATCTTTTGACTCCAAATGACTGTTGGATGTGAATTATGACCTTTTCAACTAAAATAAGTGTGTTTAAAGTCATTTCTGTGCCTGAAATTGGTCAAAATTGAAGCTTTTGAGTAAGCAAAACTCTGTAGAAATGGCAATGTTGGTCACTCTGAGGGGTTAAAAAGTGGTTATTCAACATGAGGCACAATCCATTTGACATTTTGAATCATTTTTGGTACAGTCCCAAAAATCCATTTTCTGATGAAAAACGATGACTCTGGACCTGTCGAACGATTCCAAAATGGTCAATATGGATGAAATTTTAACATTTAATCTTTTGACTCTAAATGACTGTTGGATGTGAATTATGACCTTTTCAACTAAAATAAGTGTGTTTAAAGTCATTTATGTGCCTGAAATTGGTCAAAATTGAAGCTTTTGAGTAAGCAAAACTCTGTAAAAATGGCAATGTTGGTCACTCTGAGGGGTTAAAAAGTGGTTATTCAACATGAGGCACGATCCATTTGACATTTTGAATCATTTTTGGTACAGTCCCAAAAATCCATTTTCTGATGAAAAACGATGACTCCGGACCTGTCGAACGTTCCCAAAATGGTCAATATGGATGAAATTTCAACATTTAATCTTTTGACTCCAAATGACTGTTGGATGGGAATTATGACTTTTTCAACTAAAATAAGTGTGTTTAAAGTCATTTATGTGCCTGAAATTGGTCAAAATTGAAGCTTTTGAGTAAGCAAAACTCTGTAAAAATGGCAATGTTGGTCACTCTGAGGGGTTAAAAAGTGGTTATTCAACATGAGGCACGATCCATTTGACATTTTGAATCATTTTTGGTACAGTCCCAAAAATCCATTTTCTGATGAAAAACGATGACTCCGGACCTGTCGAACGTTTCCAAAATGGTCAATATGGATGAAATTTTAACATTTAATCTTTTGACTCTAAATGACTGTTGGATGTGAATTATGACTTTTTCAACTAAAATAAGTGTGTTTAAAGTCATTTATGTGCCTGAAATTGGTCAAAATTGAAGCTTTTGAGTAAGCAAAACTCTAAAAATGGCAATGTTGGTCACTCTGAGGGGTTAAAAAGTGGTTATTCAACATGAGGCACGATCCATTTGACATTTTGAATCATTTTTGGTACAGTCCCAAAAATCCATTTTCTGATGAAAAACCATGACTCCGGACCTGTCGAACGTTTCCAAAATGGTCAATATGGATGAAATTTTAACATTTAATCTTTTGACTCCAAATGACTTTTGGATGGGAATTATGACTTTTTCAACTAAAATAAGTGTGTTTAAAGTCATTTATGTGCCTGAAATTGGTCAAAATTGAAGCTCTTGAGTAAGCAAAACTCTGTAAAAATGGCAATGTTGGTCACTCTGAGGGTTTAAAAAGTGGTTATTCAACATGAGGCACGATCCATTTGACATTTTGAATCATTTTTGGTACAGTCCCGAAAATCCATTTTCTGATGAAAAACGATGACTCCGGACCTGTCGAACGTTCCCAAAATGGTCAATATGGATGAAATTTTAACATTTAATCTTTTGACTCCAAATGACTGTTGGATGGGAATTATGACTTTTTCAACTAAAATAAGTGTGTTTAAAGTCATTTATGTGCCTGAAATTGGTCAAAATTAAAGCTTTTGAATAAGCAAAAAATCTGTAAAAATGGCAATTTTGGTCACTCTGAGGGGTTAAAAAGTGGTTATTCAACATGAGGCACGATCCATTTGACATTTTGAATCATTTTTGTACAGTCCCAAAAATCCATTTTCTGATGAAAAACGATGACTCCGGACCTGTCGAACGTTTCCAAAATGGTCAATATGGATGAAATTTTAACATTTAATCTTTTGACTCTAAATGACTGTTGGATGTGAATTATGACTTTTTCAACTAAAATAAGTGTGTTTAAAGTCATTTATGTGCCTGAAATTGGTCAAAATTGAAGCTTTTGAGTAAGCAAAACTCTGTAAAAATGGCCACATTGGTCACTCTGAGGGGTTAAAAAGTGGTTATTCAACATGAGGCACGATCCAATTGACATTTTGAATCATTTTTGGTACAGTCCCAAAAATCCATTTTCTGATGAAAAACGATGACTCCGGACCTGTTGAACGATTCCAAAATGGTCAATATGGATGAAATTCTAACATTTAATCTTTTGACTCTAAATGACTGTTGGATGTGAATTATGACTTTTTCAACTAAAATAAGTGTGTTTAAAGTCATTTATGTGCCTGAAATTGGTCAAAATTGAAGCTTTTGAGTAAGCAAAACTCTGTAAAAATGGCCATTTTGGTCACTCTGAGGGGTTAAAAAGTGGTTATTCAACATGAGGCACGATCCAATTGACATTTTGAATCATTTTTGGTACAGTCCTAAAAATCCATTTTCTGATGAAAAACGATGACTCCGGACCTGTCGAACGTTCCCAAAATGGTCAATATGGATGAAATTTTAACATTTAATCATTTGACTCCAAATGACTGTTGAATGTGAATTATGACCTTTTCAACAAAAATAAGTGTGTTTAAAGTCATTTCTGTGCCTGAAATTGGTCAAAATTGAAGCTTTTGAGAAAGCAAAATTCTGTAAAAATTGCAATGTTGGTCACTCTGAGGGGTTAAAAAGTGGTTATTCAACATGAGGCACGATCCATTTGACATTTTGAATCATTTTTGGTACAGTCCCAAAAATCAATTTTCTGATGAAAAACGATGACTCCGGACCTGTCGAACGTTCCCAAAATAGTCAATATGGATGAAATTTTAACATTTAATCTTTTGACTCCAAATGACTGTTGGATGTGAATTATGACCTTTTCAACTAAAATAAGTGTGTTTAAAGTCATTTCTGTGCCTGAAATTGGTCAGAATTGAAGCTTTTGAGTAAGCAAAACTCTGTAAAAAGGGCAATGTTGGTCACTCTGAGGGGTTAAAAAGTGGTTATTCAACATGAGGCACGATCCATTTGACATTTTGAATCATTTTTGGTACAGTCCCAAAAATCCATTTTCTGATGAAAAACGATGACTCCGGACCTGTCGAACGATTCCAAAATGGTCAATATGGATGAAATTTTAACATTTAATCTTTTGACTCTAAATGACTGTTGGATGTGAATTATGACCTTTTCAACTAAAATAAGTGTGTTTAAAGTCATTTATGTGCCTGAAATTGGTCAAAATTGAAGCTTTTGAGTAAGCAAAACTCTGTAAAAATGGCAATGTTGGTCACTCTGAGGGGTTAAAAAGTGGTTATTCAACATGAGGCACGATCCATTTGACATTTTGAATCATTTTTGGTACAGTCCCAAAAATCCATTTTCTGATGAAAAACGATGACTCCGGACCTGTCGAACGTTCCCAAAATGGTCAATATGGATGAAATTTTAACATTTAATCTTTTGACTCCAAATGACTGTTGGATGTGAATTATGACCTTTTCAACTAAAATAAGTGTGTTTAAAGTCATTTCTGTGCCTGAAATTGGTCAAAATTGAAGCTTTTGAGTAAGCAAAACTCTGTAAAAATGGCAATGTTGGTCACTCTGAGGGGTTAAAAAGTGGTTATTCAACATGAGGCACAATCCATTTGACATTTTGAATCATTTTGGTACAGTCCCAAAAATCCATTTTCTGATGAAAAACGATGACTCCGGACCTGTCGAACGATTCCAAAATGGTCAATATGGATGAAATTTTAACATTTAATCTTTTGACTCTAAATGACTGTTGGATGTGAATTATGACCTTTTCAACTAAAATAAGTGTGTTTAAAGTCATTTATGTGCCTGAAATTGGTCAAAATTGAAGCTTTTGAGTAAGCAAAACTCTGTAAAAATGGCAATGTTGGTCACTCTGAGGGGTTAAAAAGTGGTTATTCAACATGAGGCACGATCCATTTGACATTTTGAATCATTTTTGGTACAGTCCCAAAAATCCATTTTCTGATGAAAAACGATGACTCCGGACCTGTCGAACGTTCCCAAAATGGTCAATATGGATGAAATTTTAACTTTTAATCTTTTGACTCCAAATGACTGTTGGATGGGAATTATGACTTTTTCAACTAAAATAAGTGTGTTTAAAGTCATTTATGTGCCTGAAATTGGTCAAAATTGAAGCTTTTGAATAAGCAAAAATTCTGTAAAAATGGCAATTTTGGTCACTCTGAGGGGTTAAAAAGTGGTTATTCAACATGAGGCACGATCCATTTGACATTTTGAATCATTTTTGGTACAGTCCCAAAAATCCATTTTCTGATGAAAAACGATGACTCCGGACCTGTCGAACGTTCCCAAAATGGTCAATATGGATGAAATTTTAACATTTAATCTTTTGACTCCAAATGACTGTTGGATGGGAATTATGACTTTTTCAACTAAAATAAGTGTGTTTAAAGTCATTTATGTGCCTGAAATTGGTCAAAATTAAAGCTTTTGAATAAGCAAAAAATCTGTAAAAATGGCAATTTTGGTCACTCTGAGGGGTTAAAAAGTGGTTATTCAACATGAGGCACGATCCATTTGACATTTTGAATCATTTTTGTACAGTCCCAAACCTCCATTTTCTGATGAAAAACGATGACTCCGGACCTGTCGAACGTTCCCAAAATGGTCAATATGGATGAAATTCTAACATTTAATTTTTTGACTCTAAATGACTGTTGGATGTGAGTTATGACTTTTTCAACTAAAATAAGTGTGTTTAAAGTCATTTATGTGCCTGAAATTGGTCAAAATTGAAGCTTTTGAATAAGCAAAAATTCTGTAAAAATGGCAATTTTGGTCACTCTGAGGGGTTAAAAAGTGGTTATTCAACATGAGGCACGATCCATTTGACATTTTGAATCATTTTTGGTACAGTCCCAAAAATCCATTTTCTGATGAAAAACGATGACTCCGGACCTGTCGAACGTTCCCAAAATGGTCAATATGGATGAAATTTTAACATTTAATCTTTTGACTCCAAATGACTGTTGGATGGGAATTATGACTTTTTCAACTAAAATAAGTGTGTTTAAAGTCATTTATGTGCCTGAAATTGGTCAAAATTAAAGCTTTTGAATAAGCAAAAAATCTGTAAAAATGGCAATTTTGGTCACTCTGAGGGGTTAAAAAGTGGTTATTCAACATGAGGCACGATCCATTTGACATTTTGAATCATTTTTGTACAGTCCCAAACCTCCATTTTCTGATGAAAAACGATGACTCCGGACCTGTCGAACGTTCCCAAAATGGTCAATATGGATGAAATTCTAACATTTAATTTTTTGACTCTAAATGACTGTTTGATGTGAGTTATGACTTTTTCAACTAAAATAAGTGTGTTTAAAGTCATTTATGTGCCTGAAATTGGTCAAAATTGAAGCTTTTGAGTAAGCAAAACTCTGTAAAAATGGCCATTTTGGTCACTCTGAGGGGTTAAAAAGTGGTTATTCAACATGAGGCACGATCCAATTGACATTTTGAATCATTTTTGGTACAGTCCCAAAAATCCATTTTCTGATGAAAAACGATGACTCCGGACCTGTCGAACGTTCCCAAAATGGTCAATATGGATGAAATTTTAACATTTAATCTTTTGACTCCAAATGACTGTTGGATGGGAATTATGACTTTTTCAACTAAAATAAGTGTGTTTAAAGTCATTTATGTGCCTGAAATTGGTCAAAATTGAAGCTTTTGAATAAGCAAAAATTCTGTAAAAATGGCAATTTTGGTCACTCTGAGGGGTTAAAAAGTGGTTATTCAACATGAGGCACGATCCATTTGACATTTTGAATCATTTTTGGTACAGTCCCAAAAATCCATTTTCTGATGAAAAACGATGACTGCGGACCTGTCGAACGTTCCCAAAATGGTCAATATGGATGAAATTTTAACATTTAATCTTTTGACTCCAAATGACTGTTGGATGGGAATTATGACTTTTTCAACTAAAATAAGTGTGTTTAAAGTCATTTATGTGCCTGAAATTGGTCAAAATTAAAGCTTTTGAATAAGCAAAAAATCTGTAAAAATGGCAATTTTGGTCACTCTGAGGGGTTAAAAAGTGGTTATTCAACATGAGGCACGATCCATTTGACATTTTGAATCATTTTTGTACAGTCCCAAACCTCCATTTTCTGATGAAAAACGATGACTCCGGACCTGTCGAACGTTCCCAAAATGGTCAATATGGATGAAATTCTAACATTTAATTTTTTGACTCTAAATGACTGTTGGATGTGAGTTATGACTTTTTCAACTAAAATAAGTGTGTTTAAAGTCATTTATGTGCCTGAAATTGGTCAAAATTGAAGCTTTTGAGTAAGCAAAACTCTGTAAAAATGGCCATTTTGGTCACTCTGAGGGGTTAAAAAGTGGTTATTCAACATGAGGCACGATCCAATTGACATTTTGAATCATTTTTGGTACAGTCCCAAAAATCCATTTTCTGATGAAAAACGATGACTCCGGACCTGTCGAACGTTCCCAAAATGGTCAATATGGATGAAATTTTAACATTTAATCTTTTGACTCCAAATGACTGTTGGATGGGAATTATGACTTTTTCAACTAAAATAAGTGTGTTTAAAGTCATTTATGTGCCCGAAATTGGTCAAAATTGAAGCTTTTGAATAAGCAAAAATTCTGTAAAAATGGCAATTTTGGTCACTCTGAGGGGTTAAAAAGTGGTTATTCAACATGAGGCACGATCCATTTGACATTTTGAATCATTTTTGGTACAGTCCCAAAAATCCATTTTCTGATGAAAAACGATGACTCCGGACCTGTCGAACGTTCCCAAAATGGTCAATATGGATGAAATTTTAACATTTAATCTTTTGACTCCAAATGACTGTTGGATGGGAATTATGACTTTTTCAACTAAAATAAGTGTGTTTAAAGTCATTTATGTGCCTGAAATTGGTCAAAATTAAAGCTTTTGAATAAGCAAAAAATCTGTAAAAATGGCAATTTTGGTCACTCTGAGGGGTTAAAAAGTGGTTATTCAACATGAGGCACGATCCATTTGACATTTTGAATCATTTTTGTACAGTCCCAAACCTCCATTTTCTGATGAAAAACGATGACTCCGGACCTGTCGAACGTTCCCAAAATGGTCAATATGGATGAAATTCTAACATTTAATTTTTTGACTCTAAATGACTGTTGGATGTGAGTTATGACTTTTTCAACTAAAATAAGTGTGTTTAAAGTCATTTATGTGCCTGAAATTGGTCAAAATTGAAGCTTTTGAGTAAGCAAAACTCTGTAAAAATGGCCATTTTGGTCACTCTGAGGGGTTAAAAAGTGGTTATTCAACATGAGGCACGATCCAATTGACATTTTGAATCATTTTTGGTACAGTCCTAAAAATCCATTTTCTGATGAAAAACGATGACTCCGGACCTGTCGAACGTTCCCAAAATGGTCAATATGGATGAAATTTTAACATTTAATCTTTTGACTCCAAATGACTGTTGGATGTGAATTATGACCTTTTCAACTAAAATAAGTGTGTTTAAAGTCATTTCTGTGCCTGAAATTGGTCAAAATTGAAGCTTTTGAGTAAGCAAAACTCCGTAAAAATGGCAATGTTGGTCACTCTGAGGGGTTAAAAAGTGGTTATTCAACATGAGGCACGATCCATTTGACATTTTGAATCATTTTTGGTACAGTCCCAAAAATCCATTTTCTGATGAAAAACGATGACTCCGGACCTGTCGAACGTTTCCAAAATGGTCAATATGGATGAAATTTTAACATTTAATCTTTTGACTCTAAATGACTGTTGGATGTGAATTATGACTTTTTCAACTAAAATAAGTATGTTTAAAGTCATTTATGTGCCTGAAATTGGTCAAAATTGAAGCTTTTGAGTAAGCAAAACTCTAAAAATGGCAATGTTGGTCACTCTGAGGGGTTAAAAAGTGGTTATTCAACATGAGGCACGATCCATTTGACATTTTGAATCATTTTTGGTACAGTCCCAAAAATCCATTTTCTGATGAAAAACGATGACTCCGGACCTGTCGAACGTTTCCAAAATGGTCAATATGGATGAAATTTTAACATTTAATCTTTTGACTCCAAATGACTTTTGGATGGGAATTATGACTTCTTCAACTAAAATAAGTGTGTTTAAAGTCATTTATGTGCCTGAAATTGGTCAAAATTAAAGCTTTTGAATAAGCAAAAACTCTGTAAAAATGGCAATTTTGGTCACTCTGAGGGGTTAAAAAGTGGTTATTCAACATGAGGCACGATCCATTTGACATTTTGAATCATTTTTGGTACAGTCCCAAAAATCAATTTTCTGATGAAAAACGATGACTCCGGACCTGTCGAACGTTCCCAAAATGGTCAATATGGATGAAATTTTAACATTTAATCTTTTGACTCCAAATGACTGTTGGATGGGAATTATGACTTTTTCAACTAAAATAAGTGTGTTTAAAGTCATTTATGTGCCTGAAATTGGTCAAAAATAAAGCTTTTGAATAAGCAAAAACTCTGTAAAAATGGCAATTTTGGTCATTCTGAGGGGTTAAAAAGTGGTTATTCAACATGAGGCACGATCCATTTGACATTTTGAATCATTTTTGGTACAGTCCCAAAAATCCATTTTCTGATGAAAAACGATGACTCCGGACCTGTCGAACGTTCCCAAAATGGTCAATATGGATGAAATTTTAACATTTAATCTTTTGACTCCAAATGACTGTTGGATGGGAATTATGACTTTTTCAACTAAAATAAGTGTGTTTAAAGTCATTTATGTGCCTGAAATTGGTCAAAATTAAAGCTTTTGAATAAGCAAAAAATCTGTAAAAATGGCAATTTTGGTCACTCTGAGGGGTTAAAAAGTGGTTATTCAACATGCGGCACGATCCATTTGACATTTTGAATCATTTTTGTACAGTCCCAAACCTCCATTTTCTGATGAAAAACGATGACTCCGGACCTGTCGAACGTTCCCAAAATGGTCAATATGGATGAAATGTTACCATTTAATCTTTTGACTCCAAATGACTGTTGGATGGGAATTATGACTTTTTCAACTAAAATAAGTGTGTTTAAAGTCATTTATGTGCCTGAAATTGGTCAAAATTGAAGCTTTTGAGTAAGCAAAACTCTGTAAAAATGGCCATTTTGGTCACTCTGAGGGGTTAAAAAGTGGTTATTCAACATGAGGCACGATCCAATTGACATTTTGAATCATTTTTGGTACAGTCCTAAAAATCCATTTTCTGATGAAAAACGATGACTCCGGACCTGTCGAACGTTTCCAAAATGGTCAATATGGATGAAATTTTAACATTTAATCATTTGACTCCAAATGACTGTTGAATGTGAATTATGACCTTTTCAACAAAAATAAGTGTGTTTAAAGTCATTTCTGTGCCTGAAATTGGTCAAAATTGAAGCTTTTGAGAAAGCAAAATTCTGTAAAAATTGCAATGTTGGTCACTCTGAGGGGTTAAAAAGTGGTTATTCAACATGAGGCACGATCCATTTGACATTTTGAATCATTTTTGGTACAGTCCCAAAAATCAATTTTCTGATGAAAAACGATGACTCCGGACCTGTCGAACGTTTCCAAAATGGTCAATATGGATGAACTGTTAACATTTAATCTTTTGACTCTAAATGACTGTTGGATGTGAATTATGACTTTTTCAACTAAAATAAGTGTGTTTAAAGTCATTTATGTGCCTGAAATTGGTCAAAATGGAAGCTTTTGAGTAAGCAAAACTCTGTTTAAATGGCCATTTTGGTCACTCTGAGGGGTTAAAAAGTGGTTATTCAACATGAGGCACGATCCAATTGACATTTTGAATCATTTTTGGTACAGTCCCAAAAATCCATTTTCTGATGAAAAACGATGACTCCGGACCTGTTGAATGATTCCAAAATGGTCAATATGGATGAAATTCTAACATTTAATTTTTTGACTCTAAATGACTGTTGGATGTGAATTATGACTTTTTCAACTAAAATAAGTGTGTTTAAAGTCATTTATGTGCCTGAAATTGGTCAAAATTAAAGCTTTTGAATAAGCAAAAACTCTGTAAAAATGGCAATTTTGGTCACTCTGAGGGGTTAAAAAGTGGTTATTTAACATGAGGCACGATCCATTTGACATTTTGAATCATTTTTGGTACAGTCCCAAAAATCCATTTTCTGATGAAAAACGATGACTCCGGACCTGTCGAACGTTCCCAAAATGGTCAATATGGATGAAATTTTAACATTTAATCTTTTGACTCCAAATGACTGTTGGATGGGAATTATGACTTTCTCAACTAAAATAAGTGTGTTTAAAATCATTTATGTGCCTGAAATTGGTCAAAATTGAAGCGTTTGAGTAAGCAAAACTCTGTAAAAATGGCAATTTTGGTCACTCTGAGGGGTTAAAAAGTGGTTATTCAACATGAGGCACGATCCAATTGACATTTTGAATCATTTTTGGTACAGTCCTAAAAATCCATTTTCTGATGAAAAACGATGACTCCGGACCTGTCGAACGTTCCCAAAATGGTCAATATGGATGAAATTTTAACATTTAATCTTTTGACTCCAAATGACTGTTGGATGTGAATTATGACCTTTTCAACTAAAATAAGTGTGTTTAAAGTCATTTCTGTGCCTGAAATTGGTCAAAATTGAAGCTTTTGAGTAAGCAAAACTCTGTAAAAATGGCAATGTTGATCACTCTGAGGGGTTAAAAAGTGTTTATTCAACATGAGGCACGATCCATTTGACATTTTGAATCATTTTTGGTACAGTCCCAAAAATCCATTTTCTGATGAAAAACGATGACTCCGGACCTGTCGAACGTTCCCAAAATGGTCAATATGGATGAAATTTTAACATTTAATCTTTTGACTCCAAATGACTGTTGGATGGGAATTATGACTTTTTCAACTAAAATAAGTGTGTTTAAAGTCATTTATGTGCCTGAAATTGGTCAAAATTGAAGCTCTTGAGTAAGCAAAACTCTGTAAAAATGGCAATGTTGGTCACTCTGAGGGGTTAAAAAGTGGTTATTCAACATGAGGCACGATCCATTTGACATTTTGAATCATTTTTGGTACAGTCCCGAAAATCAATTTTCTGATGAAAAACGATGACTCCGGACCTGTCGAACGTTTCCAAAATGGTCGATATGGATGAAATTTTAACATTTAATCTTTTGACTCTAAATGACTGTTGGATGTGAATTATGACCTTTTCAACTAAAATAAGTGTGTTTAAAGTCATTTATGTGCCTGAAATTGGTCAAAATTGAAGCTTTTGAGTAAGCAAAACTCTGTAAAAATGGCAATGTTGGTCACTCTGAGGGGTTAAAAAGTGGTTATTCAACATGAGGCACGATCCATTTGACATTTTGAATCATTTTTGGTACAGTCCCAAAAATCCATTTTCTGATGAAAAACGATGATTCCGGACCTGTCGAACGTTTCCAAAATGGTCAATATGGATGAAATTTTAACATTTAATCTTTTGACTCTAAATGACTGTTGGATGTGAATTATGACTTTTTCAACTAAAATAAGTGTGTTTAAAGTCATTTATGTGCCTGAAATTGGTCAAAATTGAAGCTTTTGAGTAAGCAAAACTCTGTAAAAATGGCAATGTTGGTCACTCTGAGGTGTTAAAAAGTGGTTATTCAACATGAGGCACGATCCATTTGACATTTTGAATCATTTTTGGTACAGTCCCAAAAATCCATTTTCTGATGAAAAACGATGACTCCGGACCTGTCGAACGTTTCCAAAATGGTCAATATGGATGAAATTTTAACATTTAATCTTTTGACTCCAAATGACTTTTGGATGGGAATTATGACTTTTTCAACTAAAATAAGTGTGTTTAAAGTCATTTATGTGCCTGAAATTGGTCAAAATTGAAGCTCTTGAGTAAGCAAAACTCTGTAAAAATGGCAATGTTGGTCACTCTGAGGGGTTAAAAAGTGGTTATTCAACATGAGGCACGATCCATTTGACATTTTGAATCATTTTTGGTACAGTCCCAAAAATCCATTTTCTGATGAAAAACGATGACTCCGGACCTGTCGAACGTTCCCAAAATGGTCAATATGGATGAAATTTTAACATTTAATCTTTTGACTCCAAATGACTGTTGGATGTGAATTATGACCTTTTCAACTAAAATAAGTGTGTTTAAAGTCATTTCTGTGCCTGAAATTGGTCAAAATTGAAGCTTTTGAGTAAGCAAAACTCTGTAAAAATGGCAATGTTGGTCACTCTGAGGGGTTAAAAAGTGGTTATTCAACATGAGGCACGATCCATTTGACATTTTGAATCATTTTTGGTACAGTACCAAAAATCCATTTTCTGATGAAAAACGATGACTCCAGACCTGTCGAACGATTCCAAAATGGTCAATATGGATGAAATTTTAACATTTAATCTTTTGACTCTAAATGACTGTTGGATGTGAATTATGACCTTTTCAACTAAAATAAGTGTGTTTAAAGTCATTTATGTGCCTGAAATTGGTCAAAATTGAAGCTTTTGAGTAAGCAAAACTCTGTAAAAATGGCAATGTTGGTCACTCTGAGGGGTTAAAAAGTGGTTATTCAACATGAGGCACGATGCATTTGACATTTTGAATCATTTTTGGTACAGTCCCAAAAATCCATTTTCTGATGAAAAACGATGACTCCGGACCTGTTGAACGTTCCCAAAATGGTCAATATGGATGAAATTTTAACATTTAATCTTTTGACTCCAAATGACTGTTGGATGTGAATTATGACCTTTTCAACTAAAATAAGTGTGTTTAAAGTCATTTCTGTGCCTGAAATTGGTCAAAATTGAAGCTTTTGAGTAAGCAAAACTCTGTAAAAATGGCAATGTTGGTCACTCTGAGGGGTTAAAAAGTGGTTATTCAACATGAGGCACAATCCATTTGACATTTTGAATCATTTTTGGTACAGTCCCAAAAATCCATTTTCTGATGAAAAACGATGACTCCGGACCTGTCGAACGATTCCAAAATGGTCAATATGGATGAAATTTTAACATTTAATCTTTTGACTCTAAATGACTGTTGGATGTGAATTATGACCTTTTCAACTAAAATAAGTGTGTTTAAAGTCATTTATGTGCCTGAAATTGGTCAAAATTGAAGCTTTTGAGTAAGCAAAACTCTGTAAAAATGGCAATGTTGGTCACTCTGAGGGGTTAAAAAGTGGTTATTCAACATGAGGCACGATCCATTTGACATTTTGAATCATTTTTGGTACAGTCCCAAAAATCCATTTTCTGATGAAAAACGATGACTCCGGACCTGTCGAACGTTCCCAAAATGGTCAATATGGATGAAATTTTAACATTTAATCTTTTGACTCCAAATGACTGTTGGATGGGAATTATGACTTTTTCAACTAAAATAAGTGTGTTTAAAGTCATTTATGTGCCTGAAATTGGTCAAAATTGAAGCTTTTGAGTAAGCAAAACTCTGTAAAAATGGCAATGTTGGTCACTCTGAGGGGTTAAAAAGTGGTTATTCAACATGAGGCACGATCCATTTGACATTTTGAATCATTTTTGGTACAGTCCCAAAAATCCATTTTCTGATGAAAAACGATGACTCCGGATCTGTCGAACGTTTCCAAAATGGTCAATATGGATGAAATTTTAACATTTAATCTTTTGACTCTAAATGACTGTTGGATGTGAATTATGACTTTTTCAAATAAAATAAGTGTGTTTAAAGTCATTTATGTGCCTGAAATTGGTCAAAATTAAAGCTTTTGAATAAGCAAAAACTCTGTAAAAATGGCAATTTTGGTCACTCTGAGGGGTTAAAAAGTGGTTATTTAACATGAGGCACGATCCATTTGACATTTTGAATCATTTTTGGTACAGTCCCAAAAATCCATTTTCTGATGAAAAACGATGACTCCGGACCTGTCGAACGTTCCCAAAATCGTCAATATGGATGAAATTTTAACATTTAATCTTTTGACTCCAAATGACTGTTGGATGGGAATTATGACTTTCTCAACTAAAATAAGTGTGTTTAAAGTCATTTATGTACCTGAAATTGGTCAAAATTGAAGCTTTTGAGTAAGCAAAACTCTGTAAAAATGGCCATTTTGGTCACTCTGAGGGGTTAAAAAGTGGTTATTCAACATGAGGCACGATCCAATTGACATTTTGAATCATTTTTGGTACAGTCCTAAAAATCCATTTTCTGATGAAAAACGATGACTCCGGACCTGTCGAACGTTCCCAAAATGGTCAATATGGATGAAATTTTAACATTTAATCTTTTGACTCCCAATGACTGTTGGATGTGAATTATGACCTTTTCAACTAAAATAAGTGTGTTTAAAGTCATTTCTGTGCCTGAAATTGGTCAAAATTGAAGCTTTTGAGTAAGCAAAACTCTGTAAAAATGGCAATGTTGGTCACTCTGAGGGGTTAAAAAGTGGTTATTCAACATGAGGCACAATCCATTTGACATTTTGAATCATTTTTGGTACAGTCCCAAAAATCCATTTTCTGATGAAAAACGATGACTGCGGACCTGTCGAACGATTCCAAAATGGTCAATATGGATGAAATTTTAACATTTAATCTTTTGACTCTAAATGACTGTTGGATGTGAATTATGACCTTTTCAACTAAAATAAGTGTGTTTAAAGTCATTTATGTGCCTGAAATTGGTCAAAATTGAAGCTTTTGAGTAAGCAAAACTCTGTAAAAATGGCAATGTTGGTCACTCTGAGGGGTTAAAAAGTGGTTATTCAACATGAGGCACGATCCATTTGACATTTTGAATCATTTTTGGTACAGTCCCAAAAATCCATTTTCTGATGAAAAACGATGATTCCGGACCTGTCGAACGTTTCCAAAATGGTCAATATGGATGAAATTTTAACATTTAATCTTTTGACTCTAAATGACTGTTGGATGTGAATTATGACTTTTTCAACTAAAATAAGTGTGTTTAAAGTCATTTATGTGCCTGAAATTGGTCAAAATTGAAGCTTTTGAGTAAGCAAAACTCTGTAAAAATGGCAATGTTGGTCACTCTGAGGTGTTAAAAAGTGGTTATTCAACATGAGGCACGATCCATTTGACATTTTGAATCATTTTTGGTACAGTCCCAAAAATCCATTTTCTGATGAAAAACGATGACTCCGGACCTGTCGAACGTTTCCAAAATGGTCAATATGGATGAAATTTTAACATTTAATCTTTTGACTCCAAATGACTTTTGGATGGGAATTATGACTTTTTCAACTAAAATAAGTGTGTTTAAAGTCATTTATGTGCCTGAAATTGGTCAAAATTGAAGCTCTTGAGTAAGCAAAACTCTGTAAAAATGGCAATGTTGGTCACTCTGAGGGGTTAAAAAGTGGTTATTCAACATGAGGCACGATCCATTTGACATTTTGAATCATTTTTGGTACAGTCCCAAAAATCCATTTTCTGATGAAAAACGATGACTCCGGACCTGTCGAACGTTTCCAAAATGGTCAATATGGATGAAATTTTAACATTTAATCTTTTGACTCCAAATGACTTTTGGATGGGAATTATGACTTTTTCAACTAAAATAAGTGTGTTTAAAGTCATTTATGTGCCTGAAATTGGTCAAAATTGAAGCTCTTGAGTAAGCAAAACTCTGTAAAAATGGCAATGTTGGTCACTCTGAGGGGTTAAAAAGTGGTTATTCAACATGAGGCACGATCCATTTGACATTTTGAATCATTTTTGGTACAGTCCCGAAAATCAATTTTCTGATGAAAAACGATGACTCCGGACCTGTCGAACGTTTCCAAAATGGTCGATATGGATGAAATTTTAACATTTAATCTTTTGACTCTAAATGACTGTTGGATGTGAATTATGACTTTTTCAACTAAAATAAGTGTGTTTAAAGTCATTTATGTGCCTGAAATTGGTCAAAATTAAAGCTTTTGAATAAGCAAAAACTCTGTAAAAATGGCAATTTTGGTCACTCTGAGGGGATAAAAAGTGGTTATTCAACATGAGGCACGATCCATTTGACATTTTGAATCATTTTTGGTACAGTCCCAAAAATCCATTTTCTGATGAAAAACGATGACTCCGGACCTGTCGAACGTTCCCAAAATGGTCAATATGGATGAAATTTTAACATTTAATCTTTTGACTCCAAATGACTGTTGGATGGGAATTATGACTTTTTCAACTAAAATAAGTGTGTTTAAAGTCATTTATGTGCCTGAAATTGGTCAAAATTAAAGCTTTTGAATAAGCAAAAATTCTGTAAAAATGGCAATTTTGGTCACTCTGAGGGGTTAAAAAGTGGTTATTCAACATGAGGCACGATCCATTTGACATTTTGAATCATTTTTGGTACAGTCCCAAAAATCCATTTTCTGATGAAAAACGATGACTCCGGACCTGTCGAACGTTCCCAAAATGGTCAATATGGATGAAATTTTAACATTTAATCTTTTGACTCCAAATGACTGTATGATGGGAATTATGACTTTTTCAACTAAAATAAGTGTGTTTAAAGTCATTTATGTGCCTGAAATTGGTCAAAATTAAAGCTTTTGAATAAGCAAAAAATCTGTAAAAATGGCAATTTTGGTCACTCTGAGGGGTTAAAAAGTGGTTATTCAACATGAGGCACGATCCATTTGACATTTTGAATCATTTTTGTACAGTCCCAAACCTCCATTTTCTGATGAAAAACGATGACTCCGGACCTGTCGAACGTTCCCAAAATGGTCAATATGGATGAAATTCTAACATTTAATTTTTTGACTCTAAATGACTGTTGGATGTGAATTATGACCTTTTCAACTAAAATAAGTGTGTTTAAAGTCATTTATGTGCCTGAAATTGGTCAAAATTGAAGCTTTTGAATAAGCAAAAATTCTGTAAAAATGGCAATTTTGGTCACTCTGAGGGGTTAAAAAGTGGTTATTCAACATGAGGCACGATCCATTTGACATTTTGAATCATTTTTGGTACAGTCCCAAAAATCCATTTTCTGATGAAAAACGATGACTCCGGACCTGTCGAACGTTCCCAAAATGGTCAATATGGATGAAATTTTAACATTTAATCTTTTGACTCCAAATGACTGTTGGATGGGAATTATGACTTTTTCAACTAAAATAAGTGTGTTTAAAGTCATTTATGTGCCTGAAATTGGTCAAAATTAAAGCTTTTGAATAAGCAAAAAATCTGTAAAAATGGCAATTTTGGTCACTCTGAGGGGTTAAAAAGTGGTTATTCAACATGAGGCACGATCCATTTGACATTTTGAATCATTTTTGTACAGTCCCAAACCTCCATTTTCTGATGAAAAACGATGACTCCGGACCTGTCGAACGTTCCCAAAATGGTCAATATGGATGAAATTCTAACATTTAATTTTTTGACTCTAAATGACTGTTTGATGTGAGTTATGACTTTTTCAACTAAAATAAGTGTGTTTAAAGTCATTTATGTGCCTGAAATTGGTCAAAATTGAAGCTTTTGAGTAAGCAAAACTCTGTAAAAATGGCCATTTTGGTCACTCTGAGGGGTTAAAAAGTGGTTATTCAACATGAGGCACGATCCAATTGACATTTTGAATCATTTTTGGTACAGTCCCAAAAATCCATTTTCTGATGAAAAACGATGACTCCGGACCTGTCGAACGTTCCCAAAATGGTCAATATGGATGAAATTTTAACATTTAATCTTTTGACTCCAAATGACTGTTGGATGGGAATTATGACTTTTTCAACTAAAATAAGTGTGTTTAAAGTCATTTATGTGCCTGAAATTGGTCAAAATTGAAGCTTTTGAATAAGCAAAAATTCTGTAAAAATGGCAATTTTGGTCACTCTGAGGGGTTAAAAAGTGGTTATTCAACATGAGGCACGATCCATTTGACATTTTGAATCATTTTTGGTACAGTCCCAAAAATCCATTTTCTGATGAAAAACGATGACTGCGGACCTGTCGAACGTTCCCAAAATGGTCAATATGGATGAAATTTTAACATTTAATCTTTTGACTCCAAATGACTGTTGGATGGGAATTATGACTTTTTCAACTAAAATAAGTGTGTTTAAAGTCATTTATGTGCCTGAAATTGGTCAAAATTAAAGCTTTTGAATAAGCAAAAAATCTGTAAAAATGGCAATTTTGGTCACTCTGAGGGGTTAAAAAGTGGTTATTCAACATGAGGCACGATCCATTTGACATTTTGAATCATTTTTGTACAGTCCCAAACCTCCATTTTCTGATGAAAAACGATGACTCCGGACCTGTCGAACGTTCCCAAAATGGTCAATATGGATGAAATTCTAACATTTAATTTTTTGACTCTAAATGACTGTTGGATGTGAGTTATGACTTTTTCAACTAAAATAAGTGTGTTTAAAGTCATTTATGTGCCTGAAATTGGTCAAAATTGAAGCTTTTGAGTAAGCAAAACTCTGTAAAAATGGCCATTTTGGTCACTCTGAGGGGTTAAAAAGTGGTTATTCAACATGAGGCACGATCCAATTGACATTTTGAATCATTTTTGGTACAGTCCCAAAAATCCATTTTCTGATGAAAAACGATGACTCCGGACCTGTCGAACGTTCCCAAAATGGTCAATATGGATGAAATTTTAACATTTAATCTTTTGACTCCAAATGACTGTTGGATGGGAATTATGACTTTTTCAACTAAAATAAGTGTGTTTAAAGTCATTTATGTGCCTGAAATTGGTCAAAATTGAAGCTTTTGAATAAGCAAAAATTCTGTAAAAATGGCAATTTTGGTCACTCTGAGGGGTTAAAAAGTGGTTATTCAACACGAGGCACGATCCATTTGACATTTTGAATCATTTTTGGTACAGTCCCAAAAATCCATTTTCTGATGAAAAACGATGACTCCGGACCTGTCGAACGTTCCCAAAATGGTCAATATGGATGAAATTTTAACATTTAATCTTTTGACTCCAAATGACTGTTGGATGGGAATTATGACTTTTTCAACTAAAATAAGTGTGTTTAAAGTCATTTATGTGCCTGAAATTGGTCAAAATTAAAGCTTTTGAATAAGCAAAAAATCTGTAAAAATGGCAATTTTGGTCACTCTGAGGGGTTAAAAAGTGGTTATTCAACATGAGGCACGATCCATTTGACATTTTGAATCATTTTTGTACAGTCCCAAACCTCCATTTTCTGATGAAAAACGATGACTCCGGACCTGTCGAACGTTCCCAAAATGGTCAATATGGATGAAATTCTAACATTTAATTTTTTGACTCTAAATGACTGTTGGATGTGAGTTATGACTTTTTCAACTAAAATAAGTGTGTTTAAAGTCATTTATGTGCCTGAAATTGGTCAAAATTGAAGCTTTTGAGTAAGCAAAACTCTGTAAAAATGGCCATTTTGGTCACTCTGAGGGGTTAAAAAGTGGTTATTCAACATGAGGCACGATCCAATTGACATTTTGAATCATTTTTGGTACAGTCCTAAAAATCCATTTTCTGATGAAAAACGATGACTCCGGACCTGTCGAACGTTCCCAAAATGGTCAATATGGATGAAATTTTAACATTTAATCTTTTGACTCCAAATGACTGTTGGATGTGAATTATGACCTTTTCAACTAAAATAAGTGTGTTTAAAGTCATTTCTGTGCCTGAAATTGGTCAAAATTGAAGCTTTTGAGTAAGCAAAACTCCGTAAAAATGGCAATGTTGGTCACTCTGAGGGGTTAAAAAGTGGTTATTCAACATGAGGCACGATCCATTTGACATTTTGAATCATTTTTGGTACAGTCCCAAAAATCCATTTTCTGATGAAAAACGATGACTCCGGACCTGTCGAACGTTTCCAAAATGGTCAATATGGATGAAATTTTAACATTTAATCTTTTGACTCTAAATGACTGTTGGATGTGAATTATGACTTTTTCAACTAAAATAAGTATGTTTAAAGTCATTTATGTGCCTGAAATTGGTCAAAATTGAAGCTTTTGAGTAAGCAAAACTCTAAAAATGGCAATGTTGGTCACTCTGAGGGGTTAAAAAGTGGTTATTCAACATGAGGCACGATCCATTTGACATTTTGAATCATTTTTGGTACAGTCCCAAAAATCCATTTTCTGATGAAAAAAGATGACTCCGGACCTGTCGAACGTTTCCAAAATGGTCAATATGGATGAAATTTTAACATTTAATCTTTTGACTCCAAATGACTTTTGGATGGGAATTATGACTTCTTCAACTAAAATAAGTGTGTTTAAAGTCATTTATGTGCCTGAAATTGGTCAAAATTAAAGCTTTTGAATAAGCAAAAACTCTGTAAAAATGGCAATTTTGGTCACTCTGAGGGGTTAAAAAGTGGTTATTCAACATGAGGCACGATCCATTTGACATTTTGAATCATTTTTGGTACAGTCCCAAAAATCAATTTTCTGATGAAAAACGATGACTCCGGACCTGTCGAACGTTCCCAAAATGGTCAATATGGATGAAATGTTACCATTTAATCTTTTGACTCCAAATGACTGTTGGATGGGAATTATGACTTTTTCAACTAAAATAAGTGTGTTTAAAGTCATTTATGTGCCTGAAATTGGTCAAAATTGAAGCTTTTGAGTAAGCAAAACTCTGTAAAAATGGCCATTTTGGTCACTCTGAGGGGTTAAAAAGTGGTTATTCAACATGAGGCACGATCCAATTGACATTTTGAATCATTTTTGGTACAGTCCTAAAAATCCATTTTCTGATGAAAAACGATGACTCCGGACCTGTCGAACGTTTCCAAAATGGTCAATATGGATGAAATTTTAACATTTAATCATTTGACTCCAAATGACTGTTGAATGTGAATTATGACCTTTTCAACAAAAATAAGTGTGTTTAAAGTCATTTCTGTGCCTGAAATTGGTCAAAATTGAAGCTTTTGAGAAAGCAAAATTCTGTAAAAATTGCAATGTTGGTCACTCTGAGGGGTTAAAAAGTGGTTATTCAACATGAGGCACGATCCATTTGACATTTTGAATCATTTTTGGTACAGTCCCAAAAATCAATTTTCTGATGAAAAACGATGACTCCGGACCTGTCGAACGTTTCCAAAATGGTCAATATGGATGAACTGTTAACATTTAATCTTTTGACTCTAAATGACTGTTGGATGTGAATTATGACTTTTTCAACTAAAATAAGTGTGTTTAAAGTCATTTATGTGCCTGAAATTGGTCAAAATGGAAGCTTTTGAGTAAGCAAAACTCTGTTTAAATGGCCATTTTGGTCACTCTGAGGGGTTAAAAAGTGGTTATTCAACATGAGGCACGATCCAATTGACATTTTGAATCATTTTTGGTACAGTCCCAAAAATCCATTTTCTGATGAAAAACGATGACTCCGGACCTGTTGAATGATTCCAAAATGGTCAATATGGATGAAATTCTAACATTTAATTTTTTGACTCTAAATGACTGTTGGATGTGAATTATGACTTTTTCAACTAAAATAAGTGTGTTTAAAGTCATTTATGTGCCTGAAATTGGTCAAAATTAAAGCTTTTGAATAAGCAAAAACTCTGTAAAAATGGCAATTTTGGTCACTCTGAGGGGTTAAAAAGTGGTTATTTAACATGAGGCACGATCCATTTGACATTTTGAATCATTTTTGGTACAGTCCCAAAAATCCATTTTCTGATGAAAAACGATGACTCCGGACCTGTCGAACGTTCCCAAAATGGTCAATATGGATGAAATTTTAACATTTAATCTTTTGACTCCAAATGACTGTTGGATGGGAATTATGACTTTCTCAACTAAAATAAGTGTGTTTAAAATCATTTATGTGCCTGAAATTGGTCAAAATTGAAGCGTTTGAGTAAGCAAAACTCTGTAAAAATGGCAATTTTGGTCACTCTGAGGGGTTAAAAAGTGGTTATTCAACATGAGGCACGATCCAATTGACATTTTGAATCATTTTTGGTACAGTCCTAAAAATCCATTTTCTGATGAAAAACGATGACTCCGGACCTGTCGAACGTTCCCAAAATGGTCAATATGGATGAAATTTTAACATTTAATCTTTTGACTCCAAATGACTGTTGGATGTGAATTATGACCTTTTCAACTAAAATAAGTGTGTTTAAAGTCATTTCTGTGCCTGAAATTGGTCAAAATTGAAGCTTTTGAGTAAGCAAAACTCTGTAAAAATGGCAATGTTGGTCACTCTGAGGGGTTAAAAAGTGTTTATTCAACATGAGGCACGATCCATTTGACATTTTGAATCATTTTTGGTACAGTCCCAAAAATCCATTTTCTGATGAAAAACGATGACTCCGGACCTGTCGAACGTTCCCAAAATGGTCAATATGGATGAAATTTTAACATTTAATCTTTTGACTCCAAATGACTGTTGGATGGGAATTATGACTTTTTCAACTAAAATAAGTGTGTTTAAAGTCATTTATGTGCCTGAAATTGGTCAAAATTGAAGCTCTTGAGTAAGCAAAACTCTGTAAAAATGGCAATGTTGGTCACTCTGAGGGGTTAAAAAGTGGTTATTCAACATGAGGCACGATCCATTTGACATTTTGAATCATTTTTGGTACAGTCCCGAAAATCAATTTTCTGATGAAAAACGATGACTCCGGACCTGTCGAACGTTTCCAAAATGGTCGATATGGATGAAATTTTAACATTTAATCTTTTGACTCTAAATGACTGTTGGATGTGAATTATGACCTTTTCAACTAAAATAAGTGTGTTTAAAGTCATTTATGTGCCTGAAATTGGTCAAAATTGAAGCTTTTGAGTAAGCAAAACTCTGTAAAAATGGCAATGTTGGTCACTCTGAGGGGTTAAAAAGTGGTTATTCAACATGAGGCACGATCCATTTGACATTTTGAATCATTTTTGGTACAGTCCCAAAAATCCATTTTCTGATGAAAAACGATGATTCCGGACCTGTCGAACGTTTCCAAAATGGTCAATATGGATGAAATTTTAACATTTAATCTTTTGACTCTAAATGACTGTTGGATGTGAATTATGACTTTTTCAACTAAAATAAGTGTGTTTAAAGTCATTTATGTGCCTGAAATTGGTCAAAATTGAAGCTTTTGAGTAAGCAAAACTCTGTAAAAATGGCAATGTTGGTCACTCTGAGGTGTTAAAAAGTGGTTATTCAACATGAGGCACGATCCATTTGACATTTTGAATCATTTTTGGTACAGTCCCAAAAATCCATTTTCTGATGAAAAACGATGACTCCGGACCTGTCGAACGTTTCCAAAATGGTCAATATGGATGAAATTTTAACATTTAATCTTTTGACTCCAAATGACTTTTGGATGGGAATTATGACTTTTTCAACTAAAATAAGTGTGTTTAAAGTCATTTATGTGCCTGAAATTGGTCAAAATTGAAGCTCTTGAGTAAGCAAAACTCTGTAAAAATGGCAATGTTGGTCACTCTGAGGGGTTAAAAAGTGGTTATTCAACATGAGGCACGATCCATTTGACATTTTGAATCATTTTTGGTACAGTCCCAAAAATCCATTTTCTGATGAAAAACGATGACTCCGGACCTGTCGAACGTTCCCAAAATGGTCAATATGGATGAAATTTTAACATTTAATCTTTTGACTCCAAATGACTGTTGGATGTGAATTATGACCTTTTCAACTAAAATAAGTGTGTTTAAAGTCATTTCTGTGCCTGAAATTGGTCAAAATTGAAGCTTTTGAGTAAGCAAAACTCTGTAAAAATGGCAATGTTGGTCACTCTGAGGGGTTAAAAAGTGGTTATTCAACATGAGGCACGATCCATTTGACATTTTGAATCATTTTTGGTACAGTACCAAAAATCCATTTTCTGATGAAAAACGATGACTCCAGACCTGTCGAACGATTCCAAAATGGTCAATATGGATGAAATTTTAACATTTAATCTTTTGACTCTAAATGACTGTTGGATGTGAATTATGACCTTTTCAACTAAAATAAGTGTGTTTAAAGTCATTTATGTGCCTGAAATTGGTCAAAATTGAAGCTTTTGAGTAAGCAAAACTCTGTAAAAATGGCAATGTTGGTCACTCTGAGGGGTTAAAAAGTGGTTATTCAACATGAGGCACGATGCATTTGACATTTTGAATCATTTTTGGTACAGTCCCAAAAATCCATTTTCTGATGAAAAACGATGACTCCGGACCTGTTGAACGTTCCCAAAATGGTCAATATGGATGAAATTTTAACATTTAATCTTTTGACTCCAAATGACTGTTGGATGTGAATTATGACCTTTTCAACTAAAATAAGTGTGTTTAAAGTCATTTCTGTGCCTGAAATTGGTCAAAATTGAAGCTTTTGAGTAAGCAAAACTCTGTAAAAATGGCAATGTTGGTCACTCTGAGGGGTTAAAAAGTGGTTATTCAACATGAGGCACAATCCATTTGACATTTTGAATCATTTTTGGTACAGTCCCAAAAATCCATTTTCTGATGAAAAACGATGACTCCGGACCTGTCGAACGATTCCAAAATGGTCAATATGGATGAAATTTTAACATTTAATCTTTTGACTCTAAATGACTGTTGGATGTGAATTATGACCTTTTCAACTAAAATAAGTGTGTTTAAAGTCATTTATGTGCCTGAAATTGGTCAAAATTGAAGCTTTTGAGTAAGCAAAACTCTGTAAAAATGGCAATGTTGGTCACTCTGAGGGGTTAAAAAGTGGTTATTCAACATGAGGCACGATCCATTTGACATTTTGAATCATTTTTGGTACAGTCCCAAAAATCCATTTTCTGATGAAAAACGATGACTCCGGACCTGTCGAACGTTCCCAAAATGGTCAATATGGATGAAATTTTAACATTTAATCTTTTGACTCCAAATGACTGTTGGATGGGAATTATGACTTTTTCAACTAAAATAAGTGTGTTTAAAGTCATTTATGTGCCTGAAATTGGTCAAAATTGAAGCTTTTGAGTAAGCAAAACTCTGTAAAAATGGCAATGTTGGTCACTCTGAGGGGTTAAAAAGTGGTTATTCAACATGAGGCACGATCCATTTGACATTTTGAATCATTTTTGGTACAGTCCCAAAAATCCATTTTCTGATGAAAAACGATGACTCCGGATCTGTCGAACGTTTCCAAAATGGTCAATATGGATGAAATTTTAACATTTAATCTTTTGACTCTAAATGACTGTTGGATGTGAATTATGACTTTTTCAACTAAAATAAGTGTGTTTAAAGTCATTTATGTGCCTGAAATTGGTCAAAATTAAAGCTTTTGAATAAGCAAAAACTCTGTAAAAATGGCAATTTTGGTCACTCTGAGGGGTTAAAAAGTGGTTATTTAACATGAGGCACGATCCATTTGACATTTTGAATCATTTTTGGTACAGTCCCAAAAATCCATTTTCTGATGAAAAACGATGACTCCGGACCTGTCGAACGTTCCCAAAATCGTCAATATGGATGAAATTTTAACATTTAATCTTTTGACTCCAAATGACTGTTGGATGGGAATTATGACTTTCTCAACTAAAATAAGTGTGTTTAAAGTCATTTATGTACCTGAAATTGGTCAAAATTGAAGCTTTTGAGTAAGCAAAACTCTGTAAAAATGGCCATTTTGGTCACTCTGAGGGGTTAAAAAGTGGTTATTCAACATGAGGCACGATCCAATTGACATTTTGAATCATTTTTGGTACAGTCCTAAAAATCCATTTTCTGATGAAAAACGATGACTCCGGACCTGTCGAACGTTCCCAAAATGGTCAATATGGATGAAATTTTAACATTTAATCTTTTGACTCCCAATGACTGTTGGATGTGAATTATGACCTTTTCAACTAAAATAAGTGTGTTTAAAGTCATTTCTGTGCCTGAAATTGGTCAAAATTGAAGCTTTTGAGTAAGCAAAACTCTGTAAAAATGGCAATGTTGGTCACTCTGAGGGGTTAAAAAGTGGTTATTCAACATGAGGCACAATCCATTTGACATTTTGAATCATTTTTGGTACAGTCCCAAAAATCCATTTTCTGATGAAAAACGATGACTGCGGACCTGTCGAACGATTCCAAAATGGTCAATATGGATGAAATTTTAACATTTAATCTTTTGACTCTAAATGACTGTTGGATGTGAATTATGACCTTTTCAACTAAAATAAGTGTGTTTAAAGTCATTTATGTGCCTGAAATTGGTCAAAATTGAAGCTTTTGAGTAAGCAAAACTCTGTAAAAATGGCAATGTTGGTCACTCTGAGGGGTTAAAAAGTGGTTATTCAACATGAGGCACGATCCATTTGACATTTTGAATCATTTTTGGTACAGTCCCAAAAATCCATTTTCTGATGAAAAACGATGATTCCGGACCTGTCGAACGTTTCCAAAATGGTCAATATGGATGAAATTTTAACATTTAATCTTTTGACTCTAAATGACTGTTGGATGTGAATTATGACTTTTTCAACTAAAATAAGTGTGTTTAAAGTCATTTATGTGCCTGAAATTGGTCAAAATTGAAGCTTTTGAGTAAGCAAAACTCTGTAAAAATGGCAATGTTGGTCACTCTGAGGTGTTAAAAAGTGGTTATTCAACATGAGGCACGATCCATTTGACATTTTGAATCATTTTTGGTACAGTCCCAAAAATCCATTTTCTGATGAAAAACGATGACTCCGGACCTGTCGAACGTTTCCAAAATGGTCAATATGGATGAAATTTTAACATTTAATCTTTTGACTCCAAATGACTTTTGGATGGGAATTATGACTTTTTCAACTAAAATAAGTGTGTTTAAAGTCATTTATGTGCCTGAAATTGGTCAAAATTGAAGCTCTTGAGTAAGCAAAACTCTGTAAAAATGGCAATGTTGGTCACTCTGAGGGGTTAAAAAGTGGTTATTCAACATGAGGCACGATCCATTTGACATTTTGAATCATTTTTGGTACAGTCCCAAAAATCCATTTTCTGATGAAAAACGATGACTCCGGACCTGTCGAACGTTTCCAAAATGGTCAATATGGATGAAATTTTAACATTTAATCTTTTGACTCCAAATGACTTTTGGATGGGAATTATGACTTTTTCAACTAAAATAAGTGTGTTTAAAGTCATTTATGTGCCTGAAATTGGTCAAAATTGAAGCTCTTGAGTAAGCAAAACTCTGTAAAAATGGCAATGTTGGTCACTCTGAGGGGTTAAAAAGTGGTTATTCAACATGAGGCACGATCCATTTGACATTTTGAATCATTTTTGGTACAGTCCCGAAAATCAATTTTCTGATGAAAAACGATGACTCCGGACCTGTCGAACGTTTCCAAAATGGTCGATATGGATGAAATTTTAACATTTAATCTTTTGACTCTAAATGACTGTTGGATGTGAATTATGACTTTTTCAACTAAAATAAGTGTGTTTAAAGTCATTTATGTGCCTGAAATTGGTCAAAATTAAAGCTTTTGAATAAGCAAAAACTCTGTAAAAATGGCAATTTTGGTCACTCTGAGGGGATAAAAAGTGGTTATTCAACATGAGGCACGATCCATTTGACATTTTGAATCATTTTTGGTACAGTCCCAAAAATCCATTTTCTGATGAAAAACGATGACTCCGGACCTGTCGAACGTTCCCAAAATGGTCAATATGGATGAAATTTTAACATTTAATCTTTTGACTCCAAATGACTGTTGGATGGGAATTATGACTTTTTCAACTAAAATAAGTGTGTTTAAAGTCATTTATGTGCCTGAAATTGGTCAAAATTAAAGCTTTTGAATAAGCAAAAATTCTGTAAAAATGGCAATTTTGGTCACTCTGAGGGGTTAAAAAGTGGTTATTCAACATGAGGCACGATCCATTTGACATTTTGAATCATTTTTGGTACAGTCCCAAAAATCCATTTTCTGATGAAAAACGATGACTCCGGACCTGTCGAACGTTCCCAAAATGGTCAATATGGATGAAATTTTAACATTTAATCTTTTGACTCCAAATGACTGTTGGATGGGAATTATGACTTTTTCAACTAAAATAAGTGTGTTTAAAGTCATTTATGTGCCTGAAATTGGTCAAAATTAAAGCTTTTGAATAAGCAAAAAATCTGTAAAAATGGCAATTTTGGTCACTCTGAGGGGTTAAAAAGTGGTTATTCAACATGAGGCACGATCCATTTGACATTTTGAATCATTTTTGTACAGTCCCAAACCTCCATTTTCTGATGAAAAACGATGACTCCGGACCTGTCGAACGTTCCCAAAATGGTCAATATGGATGAAATTCTAACATTTAATTTTTTGACTCTAAATGACTGTTGGATGTGAGTTATGACTTTTTCAACTAAAATAAGTGTGTTTAAAGTCATTTATGTGCCTGAAATTGGTCAAAATTGAAGCTTTTGAATAAGCAAAAATTCTGTAAAAATGGCAATTTTGGTCACTCTGAGGGGTTAAAAAGTGGTTATTCAACATGAGGCACGATCCATTTGACATTTTGAATCATTTTTGGTACAGTCCCAAAAATCCATTTTCTGATGAAAAACGATGACTCCGGACCTGTCGAACGTTCCCAAAATGGTCAATATGGATGAAATTTTAACATTTAATCTTTTGACTCCAAATGACTGTTGGATGGGAATTATGACTTTTTCAACTAAAATAAGTGTGTTTAAAGTCATTTATGTGCCTGAAATTGGTCAAAATTAAAGCTTTTGAATAAGCAAAAAATCTGTAAAAATGGCAATTTTGGTCACTCTGAGGGGTTAAAAAGTGGTTATTCAACATGAGGCACGATCCATTTGACATTTTGAATCATTTTTGTACAGTCCCAAACCTCCATTTTCTGATGAAAAACGATGACTCCGGACCTGTCGAACGTTCCCAAAATGGTCAATATGGATGAAATTCTAACATTTAATTTTTTGACTCTAAATGACTGTTTGATGTGAGTTATGACTTTTTCAACTAAAATAAGTGTGTTTAAAGTCATTTATGTGCCTGAAATTGGTCAAAATTGAAGCTTTTGAATAAGCAAAAATTCTGTAAAAATGGCAATTTTGGTCACTCTGAGGGGTTAAAAAGTGGTTATTCAACATGAGGCACGATCCATTTGACATTTTGAATCATTTTTGGTACAGTCCCAAAAATCCATTTTCTGATGAAAAACGATGACTGCGGACCTGTCGAACGTTCCCAAAATGGTCAATATGGATGAAATTTTAACATTTAATCTTTTGACTCCAAATGACTGTTGGATGGGAATTATGACTTTTTCAACTAAAATAAGTGTGTTTAAAGTCATTTATGTGCCTGAAATTGGTCAAAATTAAAGCTTTTGAATAAGCAAAAAATCTGTAAAAATGGCAATTTTGGTCACTCTGAGGGGTTAAAAAGTGGTTATTCAACATGAGGCACGATCCATTTGACATTTTGAATCATTTTTGTACAGTCCCAAACCTCCATTTTCTGATGAAAAACGATGACTCCGGACCTGTCGAACGTTCCCAAAATGGTCAATATGGATGAAATTCTAACATTTAATTTTTTGACTCTAAATGACTGTTGGATGTGAGTTATGACTTTTTCAACTAAAATAAGTGTGTTTAAAGTCATTTATGTGCCTGAAATTGGTCAAAATTGAAGCTTTTGAGTAAGCAAAACTCTGTAAAAATGGCCATTTTGGTCACTCTGAGGGGTTAAAAAGTGGTTATTCAACATGAGGCACGATCCAATTGACATTTTGAATCATTTTTGGTACAGTCCCAAAAATCCATTTTCTGATGAAAAACGATGACTCCGGACCTGTCGAACGTTCCCAAAATGGTCAATATGGATGAAATTTTAACATTTAATCTTTTGACTCCAAATGACTGTTGGATGGGAATTATGACTTTTTCAACTAAAATAAGTGTGTTTAAAGTCATTTATGTGCCTGAAATTGGTCAAAATTGAAGCTTTTGAATAAGCAAAAATTCTGTAAAAATGGCAATTTTGGTCACTCTGAGGGGTTAAAAAGTGGTTATTCAACATGAGGCACGATCCATTTGACATTTTGAATCATTTTTGGTACAGTCCCAAAAATCCATTTTCTGATGAAAAACGATGACTCCGGACCTGTCGAACGTTCCCAAAATGGTCAATATGGATGAAATTTTAACATTTAATCTTTTGACTCCAAATGACTGTTGGATGGGAATTATGACTTTTTCAACTAAAATAAGTGTGTTTAAAGTCATTTATGTGCCTGAAATTGGTCAAAATTAAAGCTTTTGAATAAGCAAAAAATCTGTAAAAATGGCAATTTTGGTCACTCTGAGGGGTTAAAAAGTGGTTATTCAACATGAGGCACGATCCATTTGACATTTTGAATCATTTTTGTACAGTCCCAAACCTCCATTTTCTGATGAAAAACGATGACTCCGGACCTGTCGAACGTTCCCAAAATGGTCAATATGGATGAAATTCTAACATTTAATTTTTTGACTCTAAATGACTGTTGGATGTGAGTTATGACTTTTTCAACTAAAATAAGTGTGTTTAAAGTCATTTATGTGCCTGAAATTGGTCAAAATTGAAGCTTTTGAGTAAGCAAAACTCTGTAAAAATGGCAATGTTGGTCACTCTGAGGGGTTAAAAAGTGTTTATTCAACATGAGGCACGATCCATTTGACATTTTGAATCATTTTTGGTACAGTCCCAAAAATCCATTTTCTGATGAAAAACGATGACTCCGGACCTGTCGAACGTTCCCAAAATGGTCAATATGGATGAAATTTTAACATTTAATCTTTTGACTCCAAATGACTGTTGGATGGGAATTATGACTTTTTCAACTAAAATAAGTGTGTTTAAAGTCATTTATGTGCCTGAAATTGGTCAAAATTGAAGCTCTTGAGTAAGCAAAACTCTGTAAAAATGGCAATGTTGGTCACTCTGAGGGTTAAAAAGTGGTTATTCAACATGAGGCACGATCCATTTGACATTTTGAATCATTTTTGGTACAGTCCCGAAAATCAATTTTCTGATGAAAAACGATGACTCCGGACCTGTCGAACGTTTCCAAAATGGTCGATATGGATGAAATTTTAACATTTAATCTTTTGACTCTAAATGACTGTTGGATGTGAATTATGACCTTTTCAACTAAAATAAGTGTGTTTAAAGTCATTTATGTGCCTGAAATTGGTCAAAATTGAAGCTTTTGAGTAAGCAAAACTCTGTAAAAATGGCAATGTTGGTCACTCTGAGGGGTTAAAAAGTGGTTATTCAACATGAGGCACGATCCATTTGACATTTTGAATCATTTTTGGTACAGTCCCAAAAATCCATTTTCTGATGAAAAACGATGATTCCGGACCTGTCGAACGTTTCCAAAATGGTCAATATGGATGAAATTTTAACATTTTTAATCTTTGACTCTAAATGACTGTTGGATGTGAATTATGACTTTTTCAACTAAAATAAGTGTGTTTAAAGTCATTTATGTGCCTGAAATTGGTCAAAATTGAAGCTTTTGAGTAAGCAAAACTCTGTAAAAATGGCATGTTGGTCACTCTGAGGTGTTAAAAAGTGGTTATTCAACATGAGGCACGATCCATTTGACATTTTGAATCATTTTTGGTACAGTCCCAAAAATCCATTTTCTGATGAAAAACGATGACTCCGGACCTGTCGAACGTTTCCAAAATGGTCAATATGGATGAAATTTTAACATTTAATCTTTTGACTCCAAATGACTTTTGGATGGGAATTATGACTTTTTCAACTAAAATAAGTGTGTTTAAAGTCATTTATGTGCCTGAAATTGGTCAAAATTGAAGCTCTTGAGTAAGCAAAACTCTGTAAAAATGGCAATGTTGGTCACTCTGAGGGGTTAAAAAGTGGTTATTCAACATGAGGCACGATCCATTTGACATTTTGAATCATTTTTGGTACAGTCCCAAAAATCCATTTTCTGATGAAAAACGATGACTCCGGACCTGTCGAACGTTCCCAAAATGGTCAATATGGATGAAATTTTAACATTTAATCTTTTGACTCCAAATGACTGTTGGATGTGAATTATGACCTTTTCAACTAAAATAAGTGTGTTTAAAGTCATTTATGTGCCTGAAATTGGTCAAAATTGAAGCTTTTGAGTAAGCAAAACTCTGTAAAAATGGCAATGTTGGTCACTCTGAGGGGTTAAAAAGTGGTTATTCAACATGAGGCACGATGCATTTGACATTTTGAATCATTTTTGGTACAGTCCCAAAAATCCATTTTCTGATGAAAAACGATGACTCCGGACCTGTTGAACGTTCCCAAAATGGTCAATATGGATGAAATTTTAACATTTAATCTTTTGACTCCAAATGACTGTTGGATGTGAATTATGACCTTTTCAACTAAAATAAGTGTGTTTAAAGTCATTTCTGTGCCTGAAATTGGTCAAAATTGAAGCTTTTGAGTAAGCAAAACTCTGTAAAAATGGCAATGTTGGTCACTCTGAGGGGTTAAAAAGTGGTTATTCAACATGAGGCACAATCCATTTGACATTTTGAATCATTTTTGGTACAGTCCCAAAAATCCATTTTCTGATGAAAAACGATGACTCCGGACCTGTCGAACGATTCCAAAATGGTCAATATGGATGAAATTTTAACATTTAATCTTTTGACTCTAAATGACTGTTGGATGTGAATTATGACCTTTTCAACTAAAAATAAGTGTGTTTAAAGTCATTTATGTGCCTGAAATTGGTCAAAATTGAAGCTTTTGAGTAAGCAAAACTCTGTAAAAATGGCAATGTTGGTCACTCTGAGGGGTTAAAAAGTGGTTATTCAACATGAGGCACGATCCATTTGACATTTTGAATCATTTTTGGTACAGTCCCAAAATCCATTTTCTGATGAAAAACGATGACTCCGGACCTGTCGAACGTTCCCAAAATGGTCAATATGGATGAAATTTTAACATTTAATCTTTTGACTCCAAATGACTGTTGGATGGGAATTATGACTTTTTCAACTAAAATAAGTGTGTTTAAAGTCATTTATGTGCCTGAAATTGGTCAAAATTGAAGCTTTTGAGTAAGCAAAACTCTGTAAAAATGGCAATGTTGGTCACTCTGAGGGGTTAAAAAGTGGTTATTCAACATGAGGCACGATCCATTTGACATTTTGAATCATTTTTGGTACAGTCCCAAAAATCCATTTTCTGATGAAAAACGATGACTCCGGATCTGTCGAACGTTTCCAAAAATGGTCAATATGGATGAAATTTTAACATTTAATCTTTTGACTCTAAATGACTGTTGGATGTGAATTATGACTTTTTCAACTAAAATAAGTGTGTTTAAAGTCATTTATGTGCCTGAAATGGGTCAAAATTAAAGCTTTTGAATAAGCAAAAACTCTGTAAAAATGGCAATTTTGGTCACTCTGAGGGGTTAAAAAGTGGTTATTTAACATGAGGCACGATCCATTTGACATTTTGAATCATTTTTGGTACAGTCCCAAAAATCCATTTTTCTGATGAAAAACGATGACTCCGGACCTGTCGAACGTTCCCAAAATCGTCAATATGGATGAAATTTTAACATTTAATCTTTTGACTCCAAATGACTGTTGGATGGGAATTATGACTTTCTCAACTAAAATAAGTGTGTTTAAAGTCATTTATGTACCTGAAATTGGTCAAAATTGAAGCTTTTGAGTAAGCAAAACTCTGTAAAAATGGCCATTTTGGTCACTCTGAGGGGTTAAAAAGTGGTTATTCAACATGAGGCACGATCCAATTGACATTTTGAATCATTTTTGGTACAGTCCTAAAAATCCATTTTCTGATGAAAAACGATGACTCCGGACCTGTCGAACGTTCCCAAAATGGTCAATATGGATGAAATTTTAACATTTAATCTTTTGACTCCCAATGACTGTTGGATGTGAATTATGACCTTTTCAACTAAAATAAGTGTGTTTAAAGTCATTTCTGTGCCTGAAATTGGTCAAAATTGAAGCTTTTGAGTAAGCAAAACTCTGTAAAAATGGCAATGTTGGTCACTCTGAGGGGTTAAAAAGTGGTTATTCAACATGAGGCACAATCCATTTGACATTTTGAATCATTTTTGGTACAGTCCAAAAATCCATTTTCTGATGAAAAACGATGACTGCGGACCTGTCGAACGATTCCAAAATGGTCAATATGGATGAAATTTTAACATTTAATCTTTTGACTCTAAATGACTGTTGGATGTGAATTATGACCTTTTCAACTAAAATAAGTGTGTTTAAAGTCATTTATGTGCCTGAAATTGGTCAAAATTGAAGCTTTTGAGTAAGCAAAACTCTGTAAAAATGGCAATGTTGGTCACTCTGAGGGGTTAAAAAGTGGTTATTCAACATGAGGCACGATCCATTTGACATTTTGAATCATTTTTGGTACAGTCCCAAAAATCCATTTTCTGATGAAAAACGATGATTCCGGACCTGTCGAACGTTTCCAAAATGGTCAATATGGATGAAATTTTAACATTTAATCTTTTGACTCTAAATGACTGTTGGATGTGAATTATGACTTTTTCAACTAAAATAAGTGTGTTTAAAGTCATTTATGTGCCTGAAATTGGTCAAAATTGAAGCTTTTGAGTAAGCAAAACTCTGTAAAAATGGCAATGTTGGTCACTCTGAGGTGTTAAAAAGTGGTTATTCAACATGAGGCACGATCCATTTGACATTTTGAATCATTTTTGGTACAGTCCCAAAAATCCATTTTCTGATGAAAAACGATGACTCCGGACCTGTCGAACGTTTCCAAAATGGTCAATATGGATGAAATTTTAACATTTAATCTTTTGACTCCAAATGACTTTTGGATGGGAATTATGACTTTTTCAACTAAAATAAGTGTGTTTAAAGTCATTTATGTGCCTGAAATTGGTCAAAATTGAAGCTCTTGAGTAAGCAAAACTCTGTAAAAATGGCAATGTTGGTCACTCTGAGGGGTTAAAAAGTGGTTATTCAACATGAGGCACGATCCATTTGACATTTTGAATCATTTTTGGTACAGTCCCAAAAATCCATTTTCTGATGAAAAACGATGACTCCGGACCTGTCGAACGTTTCCAAAATGGTCAATATGGATGAAATTTTAACATTTAATCTTTTGACTCCAAATGACTTTTGGATGGGAATTATGACTTTTTTCAACTAAAATAAGTGTGTTTAAAGTCATTTATGTGCCTGAAATTGGTCAAAATTGAAGCTCTTGAGTAAGCAAAACTCTGTAAAAATGGCAATGTTGGTCACTCTGAGGGGTTAAAAAGTGGTTATTCAACATGAGGCACGATCCATTTGACATTTTGAATCATTTTTGGTACAGTCCCAAAAATCCATTTTCTGATGAAAAACGATGACTCCGGACCTGTCGAACGTTTCCAAAATGGTCAATATGGATGAAATTTTAACATTTAATCTTTTGACTCCAAATGACTTTTGGATGGGAATTATGACTTTTTCAACTAAAATAAGTGTGTTTAAAGTCATTTATGTGCCTGAAATTGGTCAAAATTGAAGCTCTTGAGTAAGCAAAACTCTGTAAAAATGGCAATGTTGGTCACTCTGAGGGGTTAAAAAGTGGTTATTCAACATGAGGCACGATCCAATTGACATTTTGAATCATTTTTGGTACAGTCCTAAAAATCCATTTTCTGATGAAAACGATGACTCCGGACCTGTCGAACGTTCCCAAAATGGTCAATATGGATGAAATTTTAACATTTAATCATTTGACTCCAAATGACTGTTGAATGTGAATTATGACCTTTTCAACAAAAATAAGTGTGTTTAAAGTCATTTCTGTGCCTGAAATTGGTCAAAATTGAAGCTTTTGAGAAAGCAAAATTCTGTAAAAATTGTGGTCACTCTGAGGGGTTAAAAAGTGGTTATTCAACATGAGGCACGATCCATTTGACATTTTGAATCATTTTTGGTACAGTCCCAAAAATCCATTTTCTGATGAAAAACGATGACTCCGGACCTGTCGAACGTTCCCAAAATCGTCAATATGGATGAAATTTTAACATTTAATCTTTTGACTCCAAATGACTGTTGGATGGGAATTATGACTTTTTCAACTAAAATAAGTGTGTTTAAAGTCATTTATGTGCCTGAAATTGGTCAAAATTGAAGCTCTTGAGTAAGCAAAACTCTGTAAAAATGGCAATGTTGGTCACTCTGAGGGGTTAAAAAGTGGTTATTCAACATGAGGCACGATCCATTTGACATTTTGAATCATTTTTGGTACAGTCCCGAAAATCAATTTTCTGATGAAAAACGATGACTCCGGACCTGTCGAACGTTTCCAAAATGGTCGATATGGATGAAATTTTAACATTTAATCTTTTGACTCTAAATGACTGTTGGATGTGAATTATGACTTTTTCAACTAAAATAAGTGTGTTTAAAGTCATTTATGTGCCTGAAATTGGTCAAAATTAAAGCTTTTGAATAAGCAAAAACTCTGTAAAAATGGCAATTTTGGTCACTCTGAGGGTTTAAAAAGTGGTTATTCAACATGAGGCACGATCCATTTGACATTTTGAATCATTTTTGGTACAGTCCCAAAAATCCATTTTCTGATGAAAAACGATGACTCCGGACCTGTCGAACGTTCCCAAAATGGTCAATATGGATGAAATGTTACCATTTAATCTTTTGACTCCAAATGACTGTTGGATGGGAATTATGACTTTTTCAACTAAAATAAGTGTGTTTAAAGTCATTTATGTGCCTGAAATTGGTCAAAATTGAAGCTTTTGAGTAAGCAAAAACTCTGTAAAAATGGCAATTTTGGTCACTTTGAGGGGTTAAAAAGTGGTTATTCAACATGAGGCACGATCCAATTGACATTTTGAATCATTTTTGGTACAGTCCTAAAAATCCATTTTCTGATGAAAAACGATGACTCTGGACCTGTCGAACGTTCCCAAAATGGTCAATATGGATGAAATTTTAACATTTAATCATTTGACTCCAAATGACTGTTGAATGTGAATTATGACCTTTTCAACAAAAATAAGTGTGTTTAAAGTCATTTCTGTGCCTGAAATTGGTCAAAATTGAAGCTTTTGAGTAAGCAAAAACTCTGTAAAAATGGCAATTTTGGTCACTTTGAGGGGTTAAAAAGTGGTTATTCAACACGAGGCACGATCCATTTGACATTTTGAATCATTTTTGGTACAGTCCCAAAAATCCATTTTCTGATGAAAAACGATGACTCCGGACCTGTCGAACGTTTCCAAAATGGTCAATATGGATGAAATTTTAACATTTAATCTTTTGACTCCAAATGACTTTTGGATGGGAATTATGACTTTTTCAACTAAAATAAGTGTGTTTAAAGTCATTTATGTGCCTGAAATTGGTCAAAATTGAAGCTCTTGAGTAAGCAAAACTCTGTAAAAATGGCAATGTTGGTCACTCTGAGGGGTTAAAAAGTGGTTATTCAACATGAGGCACGATCCATTTGACATTTTGAATCATTTTTGGTACAGTCCCGAAAATCAATTTTCTGATGAAAAACGATGACTCCGGACCTGTTGAACGTTCCCAAAATGGTCAATATGGATGAAATTTTAACATTTAATCTTTTGACTCCAAATGACTGTTGGATGTGAATTATGACCTTTTCAACTAAAATAAGTGTGTTTAAAGTCATTTCTGTGCCTGAAATTGGTCAAAATTTAAGCTTTTGAGTAAGCAAAACTCTGTAAAAATGGCAATGTTGGTCACTCTGAGGGGTTAAAAAGTGGTTATTCAACATGAGGCACAATCCATTTGACATTTTGAATCATTTTTGGTACAGTCCCAAAAATCCATTTTCTGATGAAAAACGATGACTCCGGACCTGTCGAACGATTCCAAAATGGTCAATATGGATGAAATTTTAACATTTAATCTTTTGACTCTAAATGACTGTTGGATGTGAATTATGACCTTTTCAACTAAAATAAGTGTGTTTAAAGTCATTTATGTGCCTGAAATTGGTCAAAATTGAAGCTTTTGAGTAAGCAAAACTCTGTAAAAATGGCAATGTTGGTCACTCTGAGGGGTTAAAAAGTGGTTATTCAACATGAGGCACGATCCATTTGACATTTTGAATCATTTTTGGTACAGTCCCAAAAATCCATTTTCTGATGAAAAACGATGACTCCGGACCTGTCGAACGTTCCAAAATGGTCAATATGGATGAAATTTTAACATTTAATCTTTTGACTCCAACCAAATGACTGTTGGATGGGAATTATGACTTTTTCAACTAAAATAAGTGTGTTTAAAGTCATTTATGTGCCTGAAATTGGTCAAAATTGAAGCTCTTGAGTAAGCAAAACTCTGTAAAAATGGCAATGTTGGTCACTCTGAGGGGTTAAAAAGTGGTTATTCAACATGAGGCACGATCCATTTGACATTTTGAATCATTTTTGGTACAGTCCCGAAATCAATTTTCTGATGAAAAACGATGACTCCGGACCTGTCGAACGTTCCCAAATGGTCAATATGGATGAAATTTTAACATTTAATCTTTTGACTCCAAATGACTGTTGGATGGGAATTATGACTTTTCAACTAAAATAAGTGTGTTTAAAGTCATTTATGTGCCTGAAATTGGTCAAAATTAAAGCTTTTGAATAAGCAAAACTCAGTAAAAATGGCAATTTTGGTCATTCTGAGGGTTAAAAAGTGGTTATTCAACATGAGGCACGATCCATTTGACATTTTGAATAATTTTTGGTACAGTCCCAAAAATCCATTTTCTGATGAAAAACGATGACTCCGGACCTGTCGAACGTTCCCAAAATGGTCAATATGGATGAAATTTTAACATTTAATCTTTGACTCCAAATGACTGTTGGATGGGAATTAAGACTTTTTCAACTAAAATAAGTGTGTTTAAAGCCATTTATGTGCCTGAAATTGGTCAAAATTAAAGCTTTTGAATAAGCAAAAAATCTGTAAAATGGCAATTTGGTCACTCTGAGGGGTTAAAAAGTGGTTATTCAACATGCGGCACGATCCATTTGACATTTTGAATCATTTTTGTACAGTCCCAAACCTCCATTTTCTGATGAAAAACGATGACTCCGGACCTGTCGAACGTTCCCAAAATGGTCAATATGGATGAAATGTTACCATTTAATCTTTTGACTCCAAATGACTGTTGGATGGGAATTATGACTTTTTCAACTAAAATAAGTGTGTTTAAAGTCATTTATGTGCCTGAACTTGGTCAAAATTGAAGCTTTTGAGTAAGCAAAACTCTGTAAAAATGGCCATTTTGGTCACTCTGAGGGGTTAAAAAGTGGTTATTCAACATGAGGCACGATCCATTTGACATTTTGAATCATTTTTGGTACAGTCCCAAAAATCCATTTTCTGATGAAAAACGATGACTCCGGACCTGTCGAACGTTCCCAAAATGGTCAATATGGATGAAATTTTAACATTTAATCTTTTGACTCCAAATGACTGTTGGATGGGAATTATGACTTTTTCAACTAAAATAAGTGTGTTTTAAAGTCATTTATGTGCCTGAAATTGGTCAAAATTAAAGCTTTTGAATAAGCAAAAACTCAGTAAAAATGGCAATTTTGGTCATTCTGAGGGGTTAAAAAGTGGTTATTCAACATGAGGCACGATCCATTTGACATTTTGAATAATTTTTGGTACAGTCCCAAAAATCCATTTTCTGATGAAAAACGATGACTCCGGACCTGTCGAACGTTCCCAAAATGGTCAATATGGATGAAATTTTAACATTTAATCTTTTGACTCCAAATGACTGTTGGATGGGAATTAAGACTTTTTCAACTAAAATAAGTGTGTTTAAAGCCATTTATGTGCCTGAAATTGGTCAAAATTAAAGCTTTTGAATAAGCAAAAAATCTGTAAAAATGGCAATTTTGGTCACTCTGAGGGGTTAAAAAGTGGTTATTCAACATGCGGCACGATCCATTTGACATTTTGAATCATTTTTGTACAGTCCCAAACCTCCATTTTCTGATGAAAAACGATGACTCCGGACCTGTCGAACGTTCCCAAAATGGTCAATATGGATGAAATGTTACCATTTAATCTTTTGACTCCAAATGACTGTTGGATGGGAATTATGACTTTTTCAACTAAAATAAGTGTGTTTAAAGTCATTTATGTGCCTGAACTTGGTCAAAATTGAAGCTTTTGAGTAAGCAAAACTCTGTAAAAATGGCCATTTTGGTCACTCTGAGGGGTTAAAAAGTGGTTATTCAACATGAGGCACGATCCAATTGACATTTTGAATCATTTTTGGTACATTCCTAAAAATCCATTTTCTGATGAAAAACGATGACTCCGGACCTGTCGAACGTTCCCAAAATGGTCAATATGGATGAAATTTTAACATTTAATCTTTTGACTCCAAATGACTGTTGGATGTGAATTATGACCTTTTCAACTAAAATAAGTGTGTTTAAAGTCATTTCTGTGCCTGAAATTGGTCAAAATTGAAGCTTTTGAGTAAGCAAAACTCTGTAAAAATGGCAATGTTGGTCACTCTGAGGGGTTAAAAAGTGGTTATTCAACATGAGGCACGATCCATTTGACATTTTGAATCATTTTTGGTACAGTACCAAAAATCCATTTTCTGATGAAAAACGATGACTCCAGACCTGTCGAACGATTCCAAAATGGTCAATATGGATGAAATTTTAACATTTAATCTTTTGACTCTAAATGACTGTTGGATGTGAATTGTGACCTTTTCAACTAAAATAAGTGTGTTTAAAGTCATTTATGTGCCTGAAATTGGTCAAAATTGAAGCTTTTGAGTAAGCAAAACTCTGTAAAAATGGCAATGTTGGTCACTCTGAGGGGTTAAAAAGTGGTTATTCAACATGAGGCACGATGCATTTGACATTTTGAATCATTTTTGGTACAGTCCCAAAAATCCATTTTCTGATGAAAAACGATGACTCCGGACCTGTTGAACGTTCCCAAAATGGTCAATATGGATGAAATTTTAACATTTAATCTTTTGACTCCAAATGACTGTTGGATGTGAATTATGACCTTTTCAACTAAAATAAGTGTGTTTAAAGTCATTTCTGTGCCTGAAATTGGTCAAAATTGAAGCTTTTGAGTAAGCAAAACTCTGTAAAAATGGCAATGTTGGTCACTCTGAGGGGTTAAAAAGTGGTTATTCAACATGAGGCACAATCCATTTGACATTTTGAATCATTTTTGGTACAGTCCCAAAAATCCATTTTCTGATGAAAAACGATGACTCCGGACCTGTCGAACGATTCCAAAATGGTCAATATGGATGAAATTTTAACATTTAATCCTTTGACTCTAAATGACTGTTGGATGTGAATTATGACCTTTTCAACTAAAATAAGTGTGTTTAAAGTCATTTATGTGCCTGAAATTGGTCAAAATTGAAGCTTTTGAGTAAGCAAAACTCTGTAAAAATGGCAATGTTGGTCACTCTGAGGGGTTAAAAAGTGGTTATTCAACATGAGGCACGATCCATTTGACATTTTGAATCATTTTTGGTACAGTCCCAAAAATCCATTTTCTGATGAAAAACGATGACTCCGGACCTGTCGAACGTTCCCAAAATGGTCAATATGGATGAAATTTTAACATTTAATCTTTTGACTCCAAATGACTGTTGGATGGGAATTATGACTTTTTCAACTAAAATAAGTGTGTTTAAAGTCATTTATGTGCCTGAAATTGGTCAAAATTGAAGCTTTTGAGTAAGCAAAACTCTGTAAAAATGGCAATGTTGGTCACTCTGAGGGGTTAAAAAGTGGTTATTCAACATGAGGCACGATCCATTTGACATTTTGAATCATTTTTGGTACAGTCCCAAAAATCCATTTTCTGATGAAAAACGATGACTCCGGATCTGTCGAACGTTTCCAAAATGGTCAATATGGATGAAATTTTAACATTTAATCTTTTGACTCTAAATGACTGTTGGATGTGAATTATGACTTTTTCAACTAAAATAAGTGTGTTTAAAGTCATTTATGTGCCTGAAATTGGTCAAAATTAAAGCTTTTGAATAAGCAAAAACTCTGTAAAAATGGCAATTTTGGTCACTCTGAGGGGTTAAAAAGTGGTTATTTAACATGAGGCACGATCCATTTGACATTTTGAATCATTTTTGGTACAGTCCCAAAAATCCATTTTCTGATGAAAAACGATGACTCCGGACCTGTCGAACGTTCCCAAAATCGTCAATATGGATGAAATTTTAACATTTAATCTTTTGACTCCAAATGACTGTTGGATGGGAATTATGACTTTCTCAACTAAAATAAGTGTGTTTAAAGTCATTTATGTACCTGAAATTGGTCAAAATTGAAGCTTTTGAGTAAGCAAAACTCTGTAAAAATGGCCATTTTGGTCACTCTGAGGGGTTAAAAAGTGGTTATTCAACATGAGGCACGATCCAATTGACATTTTGAATCATTTTTGGTACAGTCCTAAAAATCCATTTTCTGATGAAAAACGATGACTCCGGACCTGTCGAACGTTCCCAAAATGGTCAATATGGATGAAATTTTAACATTTAATCTTTTGACTCCCAATGACTGTAGGATGTGAATTATGACCTTTTCAACTAAAATAAGTGTGTTTAAAGTCATTTCTGTGCCTGAAATTGGTCAAAATTGAAGCTTTTGAGTAAGCAAAACTCTGTAAAAATGGCAATGTTGGTCACTCTGAGGGGTTAAAAAGTGGTTATTCAACATGAGGCACAATCCATTTGACATTTTGAATCATTTTTGGTACAGTCCCAAAAATCCATTTTCTGATGAAAAACGATGACTCCGGACCTGTCGAACGTTCCCAAAATGGTCAATATGGATGAAATTTTTAACATTTAATCTTTTGACTCCAAATGACTGTTGGATGTGAATTATGACCTTTTCAACTAAAATAAGTGTGTTTAAAGTCATTTATGTGCCTGAAATTGGTCAAAATTGAAGCTTTTGAGTAAGCAAAACTCTGTAAAAATGGCAATGTTGGTCACTCTGAGGTGTTAAAAAGTGGTTATTCAACATGAGGCACGATCCATTTGACATTTTGAATCATTTTTGGGTACAGTCCCAAAAATCCATTTTCTGATGAAAAACGATGACTCCGGACCTGTCGAACGTTTCCAAAATGGTCAATATGGATGAAATTTTAACATTTAATCTTTTGACTCCAAATTACTTTTGGATGGGAATTATGACTTTTTCAACTAAAATAAGTGTGTTTAAAGTCATTTATGTGCCTGAAATTGGTCAAAATTGAAGCTCTTGAGTAAGCAAAACTCTGTAAAAATGGCAATGTTGGTCACTCTGAGGGGTTAAAAAGTGGTTATTCAACATGAGGCACGATCCATTTGACATTTTGAATCATTTTTGGTACAGTCCCGAAAATCAATTTTCTGATGAAAAACGATGACTCCGGACCTGTCGAACGTTTCCAAAATGGTCGATATGGATGAAATTTTAACATTTAATCTTTTGACTCTAAATGACTGTTGGATTGTGAATTATGACTTTTTCAACTAAAATAAGTGTGTTTAAAGTCATTTATGTGCCTGAAATTGGTCAAAATTAAAGCTTTTGAATAAGCAAAAACTCTGTAAAAATGGCAATTTTGGTCACTCTGAGGGTTTAAAAAGTGGTTATTCAACATGAGGCACGATCCATTTGACATTTTGAATCATTTTTGGTACAGTCCCAAAAATCCATTTTCTGATGAAAAACGATGACTCCGGACCTGTCGAACGTTCCCAAAATGGTCAATATGGATGAAATGTTACCATTTAATCTTTTGACTCCAAATGACTGTTGGATGGGAATTATGACTTTTTCAACTAAAATAAGTGTGTTTAAAGTCATTTATGTCCCTGAAATTGGTCAAAATTGAAGCTTTTGAGTAAGCAAAAACTCTGTAAAAATGGCAATTTTGGTCACTTTGAGGGGTTAAAAAGTGGTTATTCAACATGAGGCACGATCCAATTGACATTTTGAATCATTTTTGGTACAGTCCCAAAAATCCATTTTCTGATGAAAAACGATGACTCCGGACCTGTCGAACGATTCCAAAATGGTCAATATGGATGAAATTTTAACATTTAATCTTTTGACTCTAAATGACTGTTGGATGTGAATTATGACCTTTTCAACTAAAATAAGTGTGTTTAAAGTCATTTATGTGCCTGAAATTGGTCAAAATTGAAGCTTTTGAGTAAGCAAAACTCTGTAAACATGGCAATGTTGGTCACTCTGAGGGGTTAAAAAGTGGTTATTCAACATGAGGCACGATCCATTTGACATTTTGAATCATTTTTGGTACAGTCCCAAAAATCCATTTTCTGATGAAAAACGATGACTCCGGACCTGTCGAACGTTCCCAAAATGGTCAATATGGATGAAATTTTAACATTTAATCTTTTGACTCCAAATGACTGTTGGATGGGAATTATGACTTTTTCAACTAAAATAAGTGTGTTTAAAGTCATTTATGTGCCTGAAATTGGTCAAAATTGAAGCTCTTGAGTAAGCAAAACTCTGTAAAAATGGCAATGTTGGTCACTCTGAGGGGTTAAAAAGTGGTTATTCAACATGAGGCACGATCCATTTGACATTTTGAATCATTTTTGGTACAGTCCCGAAAATCAATTTTCTGATGAAAAACGATGACTCCGGACCTGTCGAACGTTTCCAAAATGGTCGATATGGATGAAATTTTAACATTTAATCTTTTGACTATAAAGACTGTTGGATGTGAATTATGACTTTTTCAACTAAAATAAGTGTGTTTAAAGTCATTTATGTGCCTGAAATTTGGTCAAAATTAAAGCTTTTGAATAAGCAAAAACTCTGTAAAAATGGCAATTTTGGTCACTCTGAGGGGTTAAAAAGTGGTTATTCAACATGAGGCACGATCCATTTGACATTTTGAATCATTTTTGGTACAGTCCCAAAAATCCATTTTCTGATGAAAAACGATGACTCCGGACCTGTCGAACGTTCCCAAAATGGTCAATATGGATGAAATTTTAACATTTAATCTTTTGACTCCAAATGACTGTTGGATGGGAATTATGACTTTTTCAACTAAAATAAGTGTGTTTAAAGTCATTTATGTGCCTGAAATTGGTCAAAATTAAAGCTTTTGAATAAGCAAAAACTCAGTAAAAATGGCAATTTTGGTCATTCTGAGGGGTTAAAAAGTGGTTATTCAACATGAGGCACGATCCATTTGACATTTTGAATCATTTTTGGTACAGTCCCAAAAATCCATTTTCTGATGAAAAACGATGACTCCGGACCTGTCGAACGTTCCCAAAATGGTCAATATGGATGAAATTTTAACATTTAATCTTTTGACTCCAAATGACTGTTGGATGGGAATTAAGACTTTTTCAACTAAAATAAGTGTGTTTAAAGCCATTTTATGTGCCTGAAATTGGTCAAAATTAAAGCTTTTGAATAAGCAAAAAATCTGTAAAAATGGCAATTTTGGTCACTCTGAGGGGTTAAAAGTGGTTATTCAACATGCGGCACGATCCATTTGACATTTTGAATCATTTTTGTACAGTCCCAAACCTCCATTTTCTGATGAAAAACGATGACTCCGGACCTGTCGAACGTTCCCAAAATGGTCAATATGGATGAAATGTTACCATTTAATCTTTTGACTCCAAATGACTGTTGGATGGGAATTATGACTTTTTCAACTAAAATAAGTGTGTTTAAAGTCATTTATGTGCCTGAACTTGGTCAAAATTGAAGCTTTTGAGTAAGCAAAACTCTGTAAAAATGGCCATTTTGGTCACTCTGAGGGGTTAAAAAGTGGTTATTCAACATGAGGCACGATCCAATTGACATTTTGAATCATTTTTGGTACATTCCTAAAAATCCATTTTCTGATGAAAAACGATGACTCCGGACCTGTCGAACGTTCCCAAAATGGTCAATATGGATGAAATTTTAACATTTAATCTTTTGACTCCAAAATGACTGTTGGATGTGAATTATGACCTTTTCAACTAAAATAAGTGTGTTTAAAGTCATTTCTGTGCCTGAAATTGGTCAAAATTGAAGCTTTTGAGTAAGCAAAACTCTGTAAAAATGGCAATGTTGGTCACTCTGAGGGGTTAAAAAGTGGTTATTCAACATGAGGCACGATCCATTTGACATTTTGAATCATTTTTGGTACAGTACCAAAAATCCATTTTCTGATGAAAAACGATGACTCCAGACCTGTCGAACGATTCCAAAATGGTCAATATGGATGAAATTTTAACATTTAATCTTTTGACTCTAAATGACTGTTGGATGTGAATTGTGACCTTTTCAACTAAAAATAAGTGTGTTTAAAGTCATTTATGTGCCTGAAATTGGTCAAAATTGAAGCTTTTGAGTAAGCAAAACTCTGTAAAAATGGCAATGTTGGTCACTCTGAGGGGTTAAAAAGTGGTTATTCAACATGAGGCACGATGCATTTGACATTTTGAATCATTTTTGGTACAGTCCCAAAAATCCATTTTCTGATGAAAAACGATGACTCCGGACCTGTTGAACGTTCCCAAAATGGTCAATATGGATGAAATTTTAACATTTAATCTTTTGACTCCAAATGACTGTTGGATGTGAATTATGACCTTTTCAACTAAAAATAAGTGTGTTTAAAGTCATTTCTGTGCCTGAAATTGGTCAAAATTGAAGCTTTTGAGTAAGCAAAACTCTGTAAAAATGGCAATGTTGGTCACTCTGAGGGGTTAAAAAGTGGTTATTCAACATGAGGCACAATCCATTTGACATTTTGAATCATTTTTGGTACAGTCCCAAAAATCCATTTTCTGATGAAAAACGATGACTCCGGACCTGTCGAACGATTCCAAAATGGTCAATATGGATGAAATTTTAACATTAATCTTTTGACTCTAAATGACTGTTGGATGTGAATTATGACCTTTTCAACTAAAATAAGTGTGTTTAAAGTCATTTATGTGCCTGAAATTGGTCAAAATTGAAGCTTTTGAGTAAGCAAAACTCTGTAAAAATGGCAATGTTGGTCACTCTGAGGGTTAAAAAGTGGTTATTCAACATGAGGCACGATCCATTTGACATTTTGAATCATTTTTGGTACAGTCCCAAAAATCCATTTTCTGATGAAAAACGATGACTCCGGACCTGTCGAACGTTCCCAAAATGGTCAATATGGATGAAATTTTAACATTTAATCTTTTGACTCCAAATGACTGTTGGATGGGAATTATGACTTTTTCAACTAAAATAAGTGTGTTTAAAGTCATTTATGTGCCTGAAATTGGTCAAAATTGAAGCTTTTGAGTAAGCAAAACTCTGTAAAAATGGCAATGTTGGTCACTCTGAGGGGTTAAAAAGTGGTTATTCAACATGAGGCACGATCCATTTGACATTTTGAATCATTTTTGGTACAGTCCCAAAAATCCATTTTCTGATGAAAAACGATGACTCCGGATCTGTCGAACGTTTCCAAAATGGTCAATATGGATGAAATTTTAACATTTAATCTTTTGACTCTAAATGACTGTTGGATGTGGAATTATGACTTTTTCAACTAAAATAAGTGTGTTTAAAGTCATTTATGTGCCTGAAATTGGTCAAAATTAAAGCTTTTGAATAAGCAAAAACTCTGTAAAATGGCAATTTTGGTCACTCTGAGGGGTTAAAAAGTGGTTATTTAACATGAGGCACGATCCATTTGACATTTTGAATCATTTTTGGTACAGTCCCAAAAATCCATTTTCTGATGAAAAACGATGACTCCGGACCTGTCGAACGTTCCCAAAATCGTCAATATGGATGAAATTTTAACATTTAATCTTTTGACTCCAAATGACTGTTGGATGGGAATTATGACTTTCTCAACTAAAATAAGTGTGTTTAAAGTCATTTATGTACCTGAAATTGGTCAAAATTGAAGCTTTTGAGTAAGCAAAACTCTGTAAAAATGGCCATTTTGGTCACTCTGAGGGGTTAAAAAGTGGTTATTCAACATGAGGCACGATCCAATTGACATTTTGAATCATTTTTGGTACAGTCCTAAAATCCATTTTCTGATGAAAAACGATGACTCCGGACCTGTCGAACGTTCCCAAAATGGTCAATATGGATGAAATTTTTAACATTTAATCTTTTGACTCCCAATGACTGTAGGATGTGAATTATGACCTTTTCAACTAAAATAAGTGTGTTTAAAGTCATTTCTGTGCCTGAAATTGGTCAAAATTGAAGCTTTTGAGTAAGCAAAACTCTGTAAAAATGGCAATGTTGGTCACTCTGAGGGGTTAAAAAGTGGTTATTCAACATGAGGCACAATCCATTTGACATTTTGAATCATTTTTGGTACAGTCCCAAAAATCCATTTTCTGATGAAAAACGATGACTGCGGACCTGTCGAACGATTCCAAAATGGTCAATATTGATGAAATTTTAACATTTAAATCTTTTGACTCTAAATGACTGTTGGATGTGAATTATGACCTTTTCAACTAAAATAAGTGTGTTCAAAGTCATTTATGTGCCTGAAATTGGTCAAAATTGAAGCTTTTGAGTAAGCAAAACTCTGTAAAAATGGCAATGTTGGTCACTCTGAGGGGTTAAAAAGTGGTTATTCAACATGAGGCACGATCCATTTGACATTTTGAATCATTTTTGGTACAGTCCCAAAATCCATTTTCTGATGAAAAACGATGATTCCGGACCTGTCGAACGTTTCCAAAATGGTTCAATATGGATGAAATTTTAACATTTAATCTTTTGACTCTAAATGACTGTTGGATGTGAATTATGACTTTTTCAACTAAAATAAGTGTGTTTAAAGTCATTTATGTGCCTGAAATTGGTCAAAATTGAAGCTTTTGAGTAAGCAAAACTCTGTAAAAATGGCAATGTTGGTCACTCTGAGGTGTTAAAAAGTGGTTTATTCAACATGAGGCACGATCCATTTGACATTTTGAATCATTTTTGGTACAGTCCCAAAAATCCATTTTCTGATGAAAAACGATGACTCCGGACCTGTCGAACGTTTCCAAAATGGTCGATATGGATGAAATTTTAACATTTAATCTTTTGACTCTAAATGACCTGTTGGATGTGAATTATGACTTTTTCAACTAAAATAAGTGTGTTTAAAGTCATTTATGTGCCTGAAATTGGTCAAAATTAAAGCTTTTGAATAAGCAAAAACTCTGTAAAATGGCAATTTTGGTCACTCTGAGGGGTTAAAAAGTGGTTATTCAACATGAGGCACGATCCATTTGACATTTTGAATCATTTTTGGTACAGTCCCAAAAATCCATTTTCTGATGAAAAACGATGACTCCGGACCTGTCGAACGTTCCCAAAATGGTCAATATGGATGAAATTTTAACATTTAATCTTTTGACTCCAAATGACTGTTGGATGGGAATTATGACTTTTTCAACTAAAATAAGTGTGTTTAAAGTCATTTATGTGCCTGAAATTGGTCAAAATTAAAGCTTTTGAATAAGCAAAAACTCTGTAAAAATGGAAATTTTGGTCATTCTGAGGGGTTAAAAAGTGGTTATTCAACATGAGGCACGATCCATTTGACATTTTGAATCATTTTTGGTACAGTCCCAAAAATCCATTTTCTGATGAAAAACGATGACTCCGGACCTGTCGAACGTTCCCAAAATGGTCAATATGGATGAAATTTTAACATTTAATCTTTTGACTCCAAATGACTGTTGGATGGGAATTATGACTTTTTCAACTAAAATAAGTGTGTTTAAAGTCATTTATGTGCCTGAAATTGGTCAAAATTGAAGCTTTTGAGTAAGCAAAACTCTGTAAAAATGGCCATTTTGGTCACTCTGAGGGGTTAAAAAGTGGTTATTCAACATGAGGCACGATCCAATTGACATTTTGAATCATTTTTGGTACAGTCCTAAAAATCCATTTTCTGATGAAAAACGATGACTCCGGACCTGTCGAACGTTCCCAAAATGGTCAATATGGATGAAATTTTAACATTTAATCATTTGACTCCAAATGACTGTTGAATGTGAATTATGACCTTTTCAACAAAAATAAGTGTGTTTAAAGTCATTTCTGTGCCTGAAATTGGTCAAAACTGAAGCTTTTGAGAAAGCAAAATTCTGTAAAAATTGCAATGTTGGTCACTCTGAGGGGTTAAAAAGTGGTTATTCAACATGAGACACGATCCATTTGACATTTTGAATCATTTTTGGTACAGTCCTAAAAATCAATTTTCTGATGAAAAACGATGACTCTGGACCTGTCGAACGATTCCAAAATGATCAATATGGATGAAATTTTAACATTTAATCTTTTGACTCTAAATGACTGTTGGATGTGAATTATGACTTTTTCAATTAAAATAAGTGTGTTTAAAGTCATTTATGTGCCTGAAATTGGTCAAAATTAACTCTTTTGAATAAGCAAAAACTCTGTAAAAATGGCAATTTTGGTCACTCTGAGGGGTTAAAAAGTGGTTATTCAACATGAGGCACGATCCATTTGACATTTTGATTCATTTTTGGTACAGTCCCAAAAATCCATTTTCTGATGAAAAACGATGACTCCGGACCTGTCGAACGATTCCAAAATGGTCAATATGGATGAAATTTTAACATTTAATCTTTTGACTCTAAATGACTGTTGGATGTGAATTATGACCTTTTCAACTAAAATAAGTGTGTTTAAAGTCATTTATGTGCCTGAAATTGGTCAAAATTGAAGCTTTTGAGTAAGCAAAACTCTGTAAAAATGGCAATGTTGGTCACTCTGAGGGGTTAAAAAGTGGTTATTCAACATGAGGCACGATCCATTTGACATTTTGAATCATTTTTGGTACAGTCCCAAAAATCCATTTTCTGATGAAAAACGATGATTCCGGACCTGTCGAACGTTTCCAAAATGGTCAATATGGATGAAATTTTAACATTTAATCTTTTGACTCTAAATGACTGTTGGATGTGAATTATGACTTTTTCAACTAACATAAGTGTGTTTAAAGTCATTTATGTGCCTGAAATTGGTCAAAATTGAAGCTTTTGAGTAAGCAAAACTCTGTAAAAATGGCAATGTTGGTCACTCTGAGGTGTTAAAAAGTGGTTATTCAACATGAGGCACGATCCATTTGACATTTTGAATCATTTTTGGTACAGTCCCAAAAATCCATTTTCTGATGAAAAACGATGACTCCGGACCTGTCGAACGTTTCCAAAATGGTCAATATGGATGAAATTTTAACATTTAATCTTTTGACTCCAAATGACTTTTGGATGGGAATTATGACTTTTTCAACTAAAATAAGTGTGTTTAAAGTCATTTATGTGCCTGAAATTGGTCAAAATTGAAGCTCTTGAGTAAGCAAAACTCTGTAAAAATGGCAATGTTGGTCACTCTGAGGGGTTAAAAAGTGGTTATTCAACATGAGGCACGATCCAATTGACATTTTGAATCATTTTTGGTACAGTCCCGAAAATCAATTTTCTGATGAAAAACGATGACTCCGGACCTGTCGAACGTTTCCAAAATGGTCGATATGGATGAAATTTTAACATTTAATCTTTTGACTCTAAATGACTGTTGGATGTGAATTATGACTTTTTCAACTAAAATAAGTGTGTTTAAAGTCATTTATGTGCCTGAAATTGGTCAAAATTAAAGCTTTTGAATAAGCAAAAACTCTGTAAAAATGGCAATTTTGGTCACTCTGAGGGGTTAAAAAGTGGTTATTCAACATGAGGCACGATCCATTTGACATTTTGAATCATTTTTGGTACAGTCCCAAAAATCCATTTTCTGATGAAAAACGATGACTCCGGACCTGTCGAACGTTCCCAAAATGGTCAATATGGATGAAATTTTAACATTTAATCTTTTGACTCCAAATGACTGTTGGATGGGAATTATGACTTTTTCAACTAAAATAAGTGTGTTTAAAGTCATTTATGTGCCTGAAATTGGTCAAAATTAAAGCTTTTGAATAAGCAAAAACTCTGTAAAAATGGAAATTTTGGTCATTCTGAGGGGTTAAAAAGTGGTTATTCAACATGAGGCACGATCCATTTGACATTTTGAATCATTTTTGGTACAGTCCCAAAAATCCATTTTCTAATGAAAAACGATGACTCCGGACCTGTCGAACGTTCCCAAAATGGTCAATATGGATGAAATGTTACCATTTAATCTTTTGACTCCAAATGACTGTTGGATGGGAATTATGACTTTTTCAACTAAAATAAGTGTGTTTAAAGTCATTTATGTGCCTGAAATTGGTCAAAATTGAAGCTTTTGAGTAAGCAAAACTCTGTAAAAATGGCCATTTTGGTCACTCTGAGGGGTTAAAAAGTGGTTATTCAACATGAGGCACGATCCAATTGACATTTTGAATCATTTTTGGTACAGTCCTAAAAATCCATTTTCTGATGAAAAACGATGACTCCGGACCTGTCGAACGTTCCCAAAATGGTCAATATGGATGAAATTTTAACATTTAATCATTTGACTCCAAATGACTGTTGGATGTGAATTATGACCTTTTCAACCAAAATAAGTGTGTTTAAAGTCATTTCTGTGCCTGAAATTGGTCAAAATTGAAGCTTTTGAGAAAGCAAAATTCTGTAAAAATTGCAATGTTGGTCACTCTGAGGGGTTATAAAGTGGTTATTCAACATGAGACACGATCCATTTGACATTTTGAATCATTTTTGGTACAGTCCCAAAAATCAATTTTCTGATGAAAAACGATGACTCCGGACCTGTCGAACGTTCCCAAAATGGTCAATATGGATGAAATTTTAACATTTAATCTTTTGACTCCAAATGACTGTTGGATGTGAATTATGACCTTTTCAACTAAAATAAGTGTGTTTAAAGTCATTTCTGTGCCTGAAATTGGTCAAAATTGAAGCTTTTGAGTAAGCAAAACTCTGTAAAAATGGCAATGTTGGTCACTCTGAGGGGTTAAAAAGTGGTTATTCAACATGAGGCACGATCCATTTGACATTTTGATTCATTTTTGGTACAGTCCCAAAAATCCATTTTCTGATGAAAAACGATGACTCCGGACCTGTCGAACGATTCCAAAATGGTCAATATGGATGAAATTTTAACATTTAATCTTTTGACTCTAAATGACTGTTGGATGTGAATTATGACCTTTTCAACTAAAATAAGTGTGTTTAAAGTCATTTCTGTGCCTGAAATTGGTCAAAATTGAAGCTTTTGAGTAAGCAAAACTCTGTAAAAATGGCAATGTTGGTCACTCTGAGGGGTTAAAAAGTGGTTATTCAACATGAGGCACGATCCATTTGACATTTTGAATCATTTTTGGTACAGTCCCAAAAATCAATTTTCTGATGAAAAACGATGACTCCGGACCTGTCGAACGTTCCCAAAATGGTCAATATGGATGAAATTTTAACATTTAATCTTTTGACTCCAAATGACTGTTGGATGTGAATTATGACTTTTTCAACTAAAATAAGTGTGTTTAAAGTCATTTATGTGCCTGAAATTGGTCAAAATTGAAGCTTTTGAGTAAGCAAAACTCTGTAAAAATGGCAATGTTGGTCACTCTGAGGGGTTAAAAAGTGGTTATTCAACATGAGGCACGATCCATTTGACATTTTGAATCATTTTTGGTACAGTCCCGAAAATCAATTTTCTGATGAAAAACGATGACTCCGGACCTGTCGAACGTTTCCAAAATGGTCGATATGGATGAAATGTTAACATTTAATCTTTTGACTCTAAATGACTGTTGGATGTGAATTATGACTTTTTCAACTAAAATAAGTGTGTTTAAAGTCATTTATGTGCCTGAAATTGGTCAAAATTAAAGCTTTTGAGTAAGCAAAACTCTGTAAAAATGGCAATGTTGGTCACTCTGAGGGGTTAAAAAGTGGTTATTCAACATGAGGCACAATCCATTTGACATTTTGAATCATTTTTGGTACAGTCCCAAAAATCCATTTTCTGATGAAAAACGATGACTCCGGACCTGTCGAACGATTCCAAAATGGTCAATATGGATGAAATTTTAACATTTAATCTTTTGACTCTAAATGACTGTTGGATGTGAATTATGACCTTTTCAACTAAAATAAGTGTGTTTAAAGTCATTTATGTGCCTGAAATTGGTCAAAATTGAAGCTTTTGAGTAAGCAAAACTCTGTAAAAATGGCAATGTTGGTCACTCTGAGGGGTTAAAAAGTGGTTATTCAACATGAGGCACGATCCATTTGACATTTTGAATCATTTTTGGTACAGTCCCAAAAATCCATTTTCTGATGAAAAACGATGACTCCGGACCTGTCGAACGTTCCCAAAATGGTCAATATGGATGAAATTTTAACATTTAATCTTTTGACTCCAAATGACTGTTGGATGGGAATTATGACTTTTTCAACTAAAATAAGTGTGTTTAAAGTCATTTATGTGCCTGAAATTGGTCAAAATTGAAGCTTTTGAGTAAGCAAAACTCTGTAAAAATGGCAATGTTGGTCACTCTGAGGGGTTAAAAAGTGGTTATTCAACATGAGGCACGATCCATTTGACATTTTGAATCATTTTTGGTACAGTCCCAAAAATCCATTTTCTGATGAAAAACGATGACTCCGGACCTGTCGAACGTTTCCAAAATGGTCAATATGGATGAAATTTTAACATTTAATCTTTTGACTCCAAATGACTTTTGGATGGGAATTATGACTTTTTCAACTAAAATAAGTGTGTTTAAAGTCATTTATGTGCCTGAAATTGGTCAAAATTGAAGCTCTTGAGTAAGCAAAACTCTGTAAAAATGGCAATGTTGGTCACTCTGAGGGGTTAAAAAGTGGTTATTCAACATGAGGCACGATCCATTTGACATTTTGAATCATTTTTGGTACAGTCCCAAAAATCCATTTTCTGATGAAAAACGATGACTCCGGACCTGTCGAACGTTTCCAAAATGGTCAATATGGATGAAATGTTAACATTTAATCTTTTGACTCCAAATGACTTTTGGATGGGAATTATGACTTTTTCAACTAAAATAAGTGTGTTTAAAGTCATTTATGTGCCTGAAATTGGTCAAAATTGAAGCTCTTGAGTAAGCAAAACTCTGTAAAAATGGCAATGTTGGTCACTCTGAGGGGTTAAAAAGTGGTTATTCAACATGAGGCACGATCCAATTGACATTTTGAATCATTTTTGGTACAGTCCCGAAAATCAATTTTCTGATGAAAAACGATGACTCCGGACCTGTCGAACGTTTCCAAAATGGTCGATATGGATGAAATTTTAACATTTAATCTTTTGACTCTAAATGACTGTTGGATGTGAATTATGACTTTTTCAACTAAAATAAGTGTGTTTAAAGTCATTTATGTGCCTGAAATTGGTCAAAATTAAAGCTTTTGAATAAGCAAAAACTCTGTAAAAATGGCAATTTTGGTCACTCTGAGGGGTTAAAAAGTGGTTATTCAACATGAGGCACGATCCATTTGACATTTTGAATCATTTTTGGTACAGTCCCAAAAATCCATTTTCTGATGAAAAACGATGACTCCGGACCTGTCGAACGTTCCCAAAATGGTCAATATGGATGAAATTTTAACATTTAATCTTTTGACTCCAAATGACTGTTGGATGGGAATTATGACTTTTTCAACTAAAATAAGTGTGTTTAAAGTCATTTATGTGCCTGAAATTGGTCAAAATTAAAGCTTTTGAATAAGCAAAAACTCTGTAAAAATGGAAATTTTGGTCATTCTGAGGGGTTAAAAAGTGGTTATTCAACATGAGGCACGATCCATTTGACATTTTGAATCATTTTTGGTACAGTCCCAAAAATCCATTTTCTAATGAAAAACGATGACTCCGGACCTGTCGAACGTTCCCAAAATGGTCAATATGGATGAAATGTTACCATTTAATCTTTTGACTCCAAATGACTGTTGGATGGGAATTATGACTTTTTCAACTAAAATAAGTGTGTTTAAAGTCATTTATGTGCCTGAAATTGGTCAAAATTGAAGCTTTTGAGTAAGCAAAACTCTGTAAAAATGGCCATTTTGGTCACTCTGAGGGGTTAAAAAGTGGTTATTCAACATGAGGCACGATCCAATTGACATTTTGAATCATTTTTGGTACAGTCCTAAAAATCCATTTTCTGATGAAAAACGATGACTCCGGACCTGTCGAACGTTCCCAAAATGGTCAATATGGATGAAATTTTAACATTTAATCATTTGACTCCAAATGACTGTTGGATGTGAATTATGACCTTTTCAACAAAAATAAGTGTGTTTAAAGTCATTTCTGTGCCTGAAATTGGTCAAAATTGAAGCTTTTGAGAAAGCAAAATTCTGTAAAAATTGCAATGTTGGTCACTCTGAGGGGTTAAAAAGTGGTTATTCAACATGAGACACGATCCATTTGACATTTTGAATCATTTTTGGTACAGTCCCAAAAATCAATTTTCTGATGAAAAACGATGACTCCGGACCTGTCGAACGTTCCCAAAATGGTCAATATGGATGAAATTTTAACATTTAATCTTTTGACTCCAAATGACTGTTGGATGTGAATTATGACCTTTTCAACTAAAATAAGTGTGTTTAAAGTCATTTCTGTGCCTGGTTTTGGTCAAAATTGAAGCTTTTGAGTAAGCAAAACTCTGTAAAAATGGCAATGTTGGTCACTCTGAGGGGTTAAAAAGTGGTTATTCAACATGAGGCACGATCCATTTGACATTTTGATTCATTTTTGGTACAGTCCCAAAAATCCATTTTCTGATGAAAAACGATGACTCCGGACCTGTCGAACGATTCCAAAATGGTCAATATGGATGAAATTTTAACATTTAATCTTTTGACTCTAAATGACTGTTGGATGTGAATTATGACCTTTTCAACTAAAATAAGTGTGTTTAAAGTCATTTCTGTGCCTGAAATTGGTCAAAATTGAAGCTTTTGAGTAAGCAAAACTCTGTAAAAATGGCAATGTTGGTCACTCTGAGGGGTTAAAAAGTGGTTATTCAACATGAGGCACGATCCATTTGACATTTTGAATCATTTTTGGTACAGTCCCAAAAATCAATTTTCTGATGAAAAACGATGACTCCGGACCTGTCGAACGTTCCCAAAATGGTCAATATGGATGAAATTTTAACATTTAATCTTTTGACTCCAAATGACTGTTGGATGTGAATTATGACTTTTTCAACTAAAATAAGTGTGTTTAAAGTCATTTATGTGCCTGAAATTGGTCAAAATTGAAGCTTTTGAGTAAGCAAAACTCTGTAAAAATGGCAATGTTGGTCACTCTGAGGGGTTAAAAAGTGGTTATTCAACATGAGGCACGATCCATTTGACATTTTGAATCATTTTTGGTACAGTCCCAAAAATCCATTTTCTGATGAAAAACGATGACTCCGGACCTGTCGAACGATTCCAAAATGGTCAATATGGATGAAATTTTAACATTTAATCTTTTGACTCTAAATGACTGTTGGATGTGAATTATGACCTTTCCAACTAAAATAAGTGTGTTTAAAGTCATTTATGTGCCTGAAATTGGTCAAAATTGAAGCTTTTGAGTAAGCAAAACTCTGTAAAAATGGCAATGTTGGTCACTCTGAGGGGTTAAAAAGTGGTTATTCAACATGAGGCACGATCCATTTGACATTTTGAATCATTTTTGGTACAGTCCCAAAAATCCATTTTCTGATGAAAAACGATGACTCCGGACCTGTCGAACGTTCCCAAAATGGTCAATATGGATGAAATTTTAACATTTAATCTTTTGACTCCAAATGACTGTTGGATGGGAATTATGACTTTTTCAACTAAAATAAGTGTGTTTAAAGTCATTTATGTGCCTGAAATTGGTCAAAATTGAAGCTTTTGAGTAAGCAAAACTCTGTAAAAATGGCAATGTTGGTCACTCTGAGGGGTTAAAAAGTGGTTATTCAACATGAGGCACGATCCATTTGACATTTTGAATCATTTTTGGTACAGTCCCAAAAATCCATTTTCTGATGAAAAACGATGACTCCGGATCTGTCGAACGTTTCCAAAATGGTCAATATGGATGAAATTTTAACATTTAATCTTTTGACTCTAAATGACTGTTGGATGTGAATTATGACTTTTTCAACTAAAATAAGTGTGTTTAAAGTCATTTATGTGCCTGAAATTGGTCAAAATTGAAGCTTTTGAGTAAGCAAAACTCTGTAAAAATTGCCATTTTGGTCACTCTGAGGGGTTAAAAAGTGGTTATTCAACATGAGGCACGATCCAATTGACATTTTTATATCATTTTTGGTACAGTCCCAAAAATCCATTTTCTGATGAAAAACGATGACTCTGGACCTGTTGAACGATTCCAAAATGGTCAATATGGATGAAATTCTAACATTTAATCTTTTGACTCTAAATGACTGTTGGATGTGAATTATGACTTTTTCAACTAAAATAAGTGTGTTTAAAGTCATTTATGTGCCTGAAATTGGTCAAAATTAAAGCTTTTGAATAAGCAAAAACTCTGTAAAAATGGCAATTTTGGTCACTCTGAGGGGTTAAAAAGTGGTTATTTAACATGAGGCACGATCCATTTGACATTTTGAATCATTTTTGGTACAGTCCCAAAAATCCATTTTCTGATGAAAAACGATGACTCCGGACCTGTCGAACGTTCCCAAAATCGTCAATATGGATGAAATTTTAACATTTAGTCTTTTGACTCCAAATGACTGTTGGATGGGAATTATGACTTTCTCAACTAAAAGAAGTGTGTTTAAAGTCATTTATGTACCTGAAATTGGTCAAAATTGAAGCTTTTGAGTAAGCAAAACTCTGTAAAAATGGCCATTTTGGTCACTCTGAGGGGTTAAAAAGTGGTTATTCAACATGAGGCACGATCCAATTGACATTTTGAATCATTTTTGGTACAGTCCTAAAAATCCATTTTCTGATGAAAAACGATGACTCCGGACCTGTCGAACGTTCCCAAAATGGTCAATATGGATGAAATTTTAACATTTAATCTTTTGACTCCCAATGACTGTTGGATGTGAATTATGACCTTTTCAACTAAAATAAGTGTGTTTAAAGTCATTTCTGTGCCTGAAATTGGTCAAAATTGAAGCTTTTGAGTAAGCAAAACTCTGTAAAAATGGCAATGTTGGTCACTCTGAGGGGTTAAAAAGTGGTTATTCAACATGAGGCACAATCCATTTGACATTTTGAATCATTTTTGGTACAGTCCCAAAAATCCATTTTCTGATGAAAAACGATGACTGCGGACCTGTCGAACGATTCCAAAATGGTCAATATGGATGAAATTTTAACATTTAATCTTTTGACTCTAAATGACTGTTGGATGTGAATTATGACCTTTTCAACTAAAATAAGTGTGTTTAAAGTCGTTTATGTGCCTGAAATTGGTCAAAATTGAAGCTTTTGAGTAAGCAAAACTCTGTAAAAATGGCAATGTTGGTCACTCTGAGGGGTTAAAAAGTGGTTATTCAACATGAGGCACGATCCATTTGACATTTTGAATCATTTTTGGTACAGTCCCGAAAATCCATTTTCTGATGAAAAACGATGATTCCGGACCTGTCGAACGTTTCCAAAATGGTCAATATGGATGAAATTTTAACATTTAATCTTTTGACTCTAAATGACTGTTGGATGTGAATTATGACTTTTTCAACTAAAATAAGTGTGTTTAAAGTCATTTCTGTGCCTGAAATTGGTCAAAATTGAAGCTTTTGAGTAAGCAAAACTCTGTAAAAATGGCAATGTTGGTCACTCTGAGGTGTTAAAAAGTGGTTATTCAACATGAGGCACGATCCATTTGACATTTTGAATCATTTTTGGTACAGTCCCAAAAATCCATTTTCTGATGAAAAACGATGACTCCGGACCTGTCGAACGTTTCCAAAATGGTCAATATGGATGAAATTTTAACATTTAATCTTTTGACTCCAAATGACTTTTGGATGGGAATTATGACTTTTTCAACTAAAATAAGTGTGTTTAAAGTCATTTATGTGCCTGAAATTGGTCAAAATTGAAGCTCTTGAGTAAGCAAAACTCTGTAAAAATGGCAATGTTGGTCACTCTGAGGGGTTAAAAAGTGGTTATTCAACATGAGGCACGATCCATTTGACATTTTGAATCATTTTTGGTACAGTCCCAAAAATCCATTTTCTGATGAAAAACGATGACTCCGGACCTGTCGAACGTTCCCAAAATGGTCAATATGGATGAAATTTTAACATTTAATCTTTTGACTCCAAATGACTGTTGGATGGGAATTATGACTTTTTCAACTAAAATAAGTGTGTTTAAAGTCATTTATGTGCCTGAAATTGGTCAAAATTGAAGCTTTTGAGTAAGCAAAACTCTGTAAAAATGGCAATGTTGGTCACTCTGAGGGGTTAAAAAGTGGTTATTCAACATGAGGCACGATCCATTTGACATTTTGAATCATTTTTGGTACAGTCCCAAAAATCCATTTTCTGATGAAAAACGATGACTCCGGACCTGTCGAACGTTTCCAAAATGGTCAATATGGATGAAATTTTAACATTTAATCTTTTGACTCCAAATGACTTTTGGATGGGAATTATGACTTTTTCAACTAAAATAAGTGTGTTTAAAGTCATTTATGTGCCTGAAATTGGTCAAAATTGAAGCTCTTGAGTAAGCAAAACTCTGTAAAAATGGCAATGTTGGTCACTCTGAGGGGTTAAAAAGTGGTTATTCAACATGAGGCACGATCCATTTGACATTTTGAATCATTTTTGGTACAGTCCCAAAAATCCATTTTCTGATGAAAAACGATGACTCCGGACCTGTCGAACGTTTCCAAAATGGTCAATATGGATGAAATGTTAACATTTAATCTTTTGACTCCAAATGACTTTTGGATGGGAATTATGACTTTTTCAACTAAAATAAGTGTGTTTAAAGTCATTTATGTGCCTGAAATTGGTCAAAATTGAAGCTCTTGAGTAAGCAAAACTCTGTAAAAATGGCAATGTTGGTCACTCTGAGGGGTTAAAAAGTGGTTATTCAACATGAGGCACGATCCAATTGACATTTTGAATCATTTTTGGTACAGTCCCGAAAATCAATTTTCTGATGAAAAACGATGACTCCGGACCTGTCGAACGTTTCCAAAATGGTCGATATGGATGAAATTTTAACATTTAATCTTTTGACTCTAAATGACTGTTGGATGTGAATTATGACTTTTTCAACTAAAATAAGTGTGTTTAAAGTCATTTATGTGCCTGAAATTGGTCAAAATTAAAGCTTTTGAATAAGCAAAAACTCTGTAAAAATGGCAATTTTGGTCACTCTGAGGGGTTAAAAAGTGGTTATTCAACATGAGGCACGATCCATTTGACATTTTGAATCATTTTTGGTACAGTCCCAAAAATCCATTTTCTGATGAAAAACGATGACTCCGGACCTGTCGAACGTTCCCAAAATGGTCAATATGGATGAAATTTTAACATTTAATCTTTTGACTCCAAATGACTGTTGGATGGGAATTATGACTTTTTCAACTAAAATAAGTGTGTTTAAAGTCATTTATGTGCCTGAAATTGGTCAAAATTAAAGCTTTTGAATAAGCAAAAACTCTGTAAAAATGGAAATTTTGGTCATTCTGAGGGGTTAAAAAGTGGTTATTCAACATGAGGCACGATCCATTTGACATTTTGAATCATTTTTGGTACAGTCCCAAAAATCCATTTTCTAATGAAAAACGATGACTCCGGACCTGTCGAACGTTCCCAAAATGGTCAATATGGATGAAATGTTACCATTTAATCTTTTGACTCCAAATGACTGTTGGATGGGAATTATGACTTTTTCAACTAAAATAAGTGTGTTTAAAGTCATTTATGTGCCTGAAATTGGTCAAAATTGAAGCTTTTGAGTAAGCAAAACTCTGTAAAAATGGCCATTTTGGTCACTCTGAGGGGTTAAAAAGTGGTTATTCAACATGAGGCACGATCCAATTGACATTTTGAATCATTTTTGGTACAGTCCTAAAAATCCATTTTCTGATGAAAAACGATGACTCCGGACCTGTCGAACGTTCCCAAAATGGTCAATATGGATGAAATTTTAACATTTAATCATTTGACTCCAAATGACTGTTGGCTGTGAATTATGACCTTTTCAACAAAAATAAGTGTGTTTAAAGTCATTTCTGTGCCTGAAATTGGTCAAAATTGAAGCTTTTGAGAAAGCAAAATTCTGTAAAAATTGCAATGTTGGTCACTCTGAGGGGTTAAAAAGTGGTTATTCAACATGAGACACGATCCATTTGACATTTTGAATCATTTTTGGTACAGTCCCAAAAATCAATTTTCTGATGAAAAACGATGACTCCGGACCTGTCGAACGTTCCCAAAATGGTCAATATGGATGAAATTTTAACATTTAATCTTTTGACTCCAAATGACTGTTGGATGTGAATTATGACCTTTTCAACTAAAATAAGTGTGTTTAAAGTCATTTCTGTGCCTGAAATTGGTCAAAATTGAAGCTTTTGAGTAAGCAAAACTCTGTAAAAATGGCAATGTTGGTCACTCTGAGGGGTTAAAAAGTGGTTATTCAACATGAGGCACGATCCATTTGACATTTTGATTCATTTTTGGTACAGTCCCAAAAATCCATTTTCTGATGAAAAACGATGACTCCGGACCTGTCGAACGATTCCAAAATGGTCAATATGGATGAAATTTTAACATTTAATCTTTTGACTCTAAATGACTGTTGGATGTGAATTATGACCTTTTCAACTAAAATAAGTGTGTTTAAAGTCATTTCTGTGCCTGAAATTGGTCAAAATTGAAGCTTTTGAGTAAGCAAAACTCTGTAAAAATGGCAATGTTGGTCACTCTGAGGGGTTAAAAAGTGGTTATTCAACATGAGGCACGATCCATTTGACATTTTGAATCATTTTTGGTACAGTCCCAAAAATCAATTTTCTGATGAAAAACGATGACTCCGGACCTGTCGAACGTTCCCAAAATGGTCAATATGGATGAAATTTTAACATTTAATCTTTTGACTCCAAATGACTGTTGGATGTGAATTATGACTTTTTCAACTAAAATAAGTGTGTTTAAAGTCATTTATGTGCCTGAAATTGGTCAAAATTGAAGCTTTTGAGTAAGCAAAACTCTGTAAAAATGGCAATGTTGGTCACTCTGAGGGGTTAAAAAGTGGTTATTCAACATGAGGCACGATCCATTTGACATTTTGAATCATTTTTGGTACAGTCCCAAAAATCCATTTTCTGATGAAAAACGATGACTCCGGACCTGTCGAACGATTCCAAAATGGTCAATATGGATGAAATTTTAACATTTAATCTTTTGACTCTAAATGACTGTTGGATGTGAATTATGACCTTTTCAACTAAAATAAGTGTGTTTAAAGTCATTTATGTGCCTGAAATTGGTCAAAATTGAAGCTTTTGAGTAAGCAAAACTCTGTAAAAATGGCAATGTTGGTCACTCTGAGGGGTTAAAAAGTGGTTATTCAACATGAGGCACGATCCATTTGACATTTTGAATCATTTTTGGTACAGTCCCAAAAATCCATTTTCTGATGAAAAACGATGACTCCGGACCTGTCGAACGTTCCCAAAATGGTCAATATGGATGAAATTTTAACATTTAATCTTTTGACTCCAAATGACTGTTGGATGGGAATTATGACTTTTTCAACTAAAATAAGTGTGTTTAAAGTCATTTATGTGCCTGAAATTGGTCAAAATTGAAGCTTTTGAGTAAGCAAAACTCTGTAAAAATGGCAATGTTGGTCACTCTGAGGGGTTAAAAAGTGGTTATTCAACATGAGGCACGATCCATTTGACATTTTGAATCATTTTTGGTACAGTCCCAAAAATCCATTTTCTGATGAAAAACGATGACTCCGGATCTGTCGAACGTTTCCAAAATGGTCAATATGGATGAAATTTTAACATTTAATCTTTTGACTCTAAATGACTGTTGGATGTGAATTATGACTTTTTCAACTAAAATAAGTGTGTTTAAAGTCATTTATGTGCCTGAAATTGGTCAAAATTGAAGCTTTTGAGTAAGCAAAACTCTGTAAAAATTGCCATTTTGGTCACTCTGAGGGGTTAAAAAGTGGTTATTCAACATGAGGCACGATCCAATTGACATTTTTATATCATTTTTGGTACAGTCCCAAAAATCCATTTTCTGATGAAAAACGATGACTCCGGACCTGTTGAACGATTCCAAAATGGTCAATATGGATGAAATTCTAACATTTAATCTTTTGACTCTAAATGACTGTTGGATGTGAATTATGACTTTTTCAACTAAAATAAGTGTGTTTAAAGTCATTTATGTGCCTGAAATTGGTCAAAATTAAAGCTTTTGAATAAGCAAAAACTCTGTAAAAATGGCAATTTTGGTCACTCTGAGGGGTTAAAAAGTGGTTATTTAACATGAGGCACGATCCATTTGACATTTTGAATCATTTTTGGTACAGTCCCAAAAATCCATTTTCTGATGAAAAACGATGACTCCGGACCTGTCGAACGTTCCCAAAATCGTCAATATGGATGAAATTTTAACATTTAGTCTTTTGACTCCAAATGACTGTTGGATGGGAATTATGACTTTCTCAACTAAAAGAAGTGTGTTTAAAGTCATTTATGTACCTGAAATTGGTCAAAATTGAAGCTTTTGAGTAAGCAAAACTCTGTAAAAATGGCCATTTTGGTCACTCTGAGGGGTTAAAAAGTGGTTATTCAACATGAGGCACGATCCAATTGACATTTTGAATCATTTTTGGTACAGTCCTAAAAATCCATTTTCTGATGAAAAACGATGACTCCGGACCTGTCGAACGTTCCCAAAATGGTCAATATGGATGAAATTTTAACATTTAATCTTTTGACTCCCAATGACTGTTGGATGTGAATTATGACCTTTTCAACTAAAATAAGTGTGTTTAAAGTCATTTCTGTGCCTGAAATTGGTCAAAATTGAAGCTTTTGAGTAAGCAAAACTCTGTAAAAATGGCAATGTTGGTCACTCTGAGGGGTTAAAAAGTGGTTATTCAACATGAGGCACAATCCATTTGACATTTTGAATCATTTTTGGTACAGTCCCAAAAATCCATTTTCTGATGAAAAACGATGACTGCGGACCTGTCGAACGATTCCAAAATGGTCAATATGGATGAAATTTTAACATTTAATCTTTTGACTCTAAATGACTGTTGGATGTGAATTATGACCTTTTCAACTAAAATAAGTGTGTTTAAAGTCGTTTATGTGCCTGAAATTGGTCAAAATTGAAGCTTTTGAGTAAGCAAAACTCTGTAAAAATGGCAATGTTGGTCACTCTGAGGGGTTAAAAAGTGGTTATTCAACATGAGGCACGATCCATTTGACATTTTGAATCATTTTTGGTACAGTCCCGAAAATCCATTTTCTGATGAAAAACGATGATTCCGGACCTGTCGAACGTTTCCAAAATGGTCAATATGGATGAAATTTTAACATTTAATCTTTTGACTCTAAATGACTGTTGGATGTGAATTATGACTTTTTCAACTAAAATAAGTGTGTTTAAAGTCATTTCTGTGCCTGAAATTGGTCAAAATTGAAGCTTTTGAGTAAGCAAAACTCTGTAAAAATGGCAATGTTGGTCACTCTGAGGTGTTAAAAAGTGGTTATTCAACATGAGGCACGATCCATTTGACATTTTGAATCATTTTTGGTACAGTCCCAAAAATCCATTTTCTGATGAAAAACGATGACTCCGGACCTGTCGAACGTTTCCAAAATGGTCAATATGGATGAAATTTTAACATTTAATCTTTTGACTCCAAATGACTTTTGGATGGGAATTATGACTTTTTCAACTAAAATAAGTGTGTTTAAAGTCATTTATGTGCCTGAAATTGGTCAAAATTGAAGCTCTTGAGTAAGCAAAACTCTGTAAAAATGGCAATGTTGGTCACTCTGAGGGGTTAAAAAGTGGTTATTCAACATGAGGCACGATCCATTTGACATTTTGAATCATTTTTGGTACAGTCCCAAAAATCCATTTTCTGATGAAAAACGATGACTCCGGACCTGTCGAACGTTCCCAAAATGGTCAATATGGATGAAATTTTAACATTTAATCTTTTGACTCCAAATGACTGTTGGATGGGAATTATGACTTTTTCAACTAAAATAAGTGTGTTTAAAGTCATTTATGTGCCTGAAATTGGTCAAAATTAAAGCTTTTGAATAAGCAAAAACTCTGTAAAAATGGAAATTTTGGTCATTCTGAGGGGTTAAAAAGTGGTTATTCAACATGAGGCACGATCCATTTGACATTTTGAATCATTTTTGGTACAGTCCCAAAAATCCATTTTCTGATGAAAAACGATGACTCCGGACCTGTCGAACGTTCCCAAAATGGTCAATATGGATGAAATTTTAACATTTAATCTTTTGACTCCAAATGACTGTTGGATGGGAATTATGACTTTTTCAACTAAAATAAGTGTGTTTAAAGTCATTTATGTGCCTGAAATTGGTCAAAATTAAAGCTTTTGAATAAGCAAAAAATCTGTAAAAATGGCAATTTTGGTCACTCTGAGGGGTTAAAAAGTGGTTATTCAACATGCGGCACGATCCATTTGACATTTTGAATCATTTTTGTACAGTCCCAAACCTCCATTTTCTGATGAAAAACGATGACTCCGGACCTGTCGAACGTTCCCAAAATGGTCAATATGGATGAAATGTTACCATTTAATCTTTTGACTCCAAATGACTGTTGGATGGGAATTATGACTTTTTCAACTAAAATAAGTGTGTTTAAAGTCCTTTATGTGCCTGAAATTGGTCAAAATTGAAGCTTTTGAGTAAGCAAAACTCTGTAAAAATGGCCATTTTGGTCACTCTGAGGGGTTAAAAAGTGGTTATTCAACATGAGGCACGATCCAATTGACATTTTGAATCATTTTTGGTACAGTCCTAAAAATCCATTTTCTGATGAAAAACGATGACTCCGGACCTGTCGAACGTTCCCAAAATGGTCAATATGGATGAAATTTTAACATTTAATCATTTGACTCCAAATGACTGTTGAATGTGAATTATGACCTTTTCAACAAAAATAAGTGTGTTTAAAGTCATTTCTGTGCCTGAAATTGGTCAAAATTGAAGCTTTTGAGAAAGCAAAATTCTGTAAAAATTGCAATGTTGGTCACTCTGAGGGGTTAAAAAGTGGTTATTCAACATGAGGCACGATCCATTTGACATTTTGAATCATTTTTGGTACAGTCCCAAAAATCAATTTTCTGATGAAAAACGATGACTCCGGACCTGTCGAACGATTCCAAAATGGTCAATATGGATGAAATTTTAACATTTAATCTTTTGACTCTAAATGACTGTTGGATGTGAATTATGACCTTTTCAACTAAAATAAGTGTGTTTAAAGTCATTTCTGTGCCTGAAATTGGTCAAAATTGAAGCTTTTGAGTAAGCAAAACTCTGTAAAAATGGCAATGTTGGTCACTCTGAGGGGTTAAAAAGTGGTTATTCAACATGAGGCACGATCCATTTGACATTTTGAATCATTTTTGGTACAGTCCCAAAAATCAATTTTCTGATGAAAAACGATGACTCCGGACCTGTCGAACGTTCCCAAAATGGTCAATATGGATGAAATTTTAACATTTAATCTTTTGACTCCAAATGACTGTTGGATGTGAATTATGACCTTTTCAACTAAAATAAGTGTGTTTAAAGTCATTTATGTGCCTGAAATTGGTCAAAATTGAAGCTTTTGAGTAAGCAAAACTCTGTAAAAATGGCAATGTTGGTCACTCTGAGGTGTTAAAAAGTGGTTATTCAACATGAGGCACGATCCATTTGACATTTTGAATCATTTTTGGTACAGTCCCAAAAATCCATTTTCTGATGAAAAACGATGACTCCGGACCTGTCGAACGTTTCCAAAATGGTCAATATGGATGAAATTTTAACATTTAATCTTTTGACTCCAAATGACTTTTGGATGGGAATTATGACTTTTTCAACTAAAATAAGTGTGTTTAAAGTCATTTATGTGCCTGAAATTGGTCAAAATTGAAGCTCTTGAGTAAGCAAAACTCTGTAAAAATGGCAATGTTGGTCACTCTGAGGGGTTAAAAAGTGGTTATTCAACATGAGGCACGATCCATTTGACATTTTGAATCATTTTTGGTACAGTCCCGAAAATCAATTTTCTGATGAAAAACGATGACTCCGGACCTGTCGAACGTTTCCAAAATGGTCGATATGGATGAAATTTTAACATTTAATCTTTTGACTCTAAATGACTGTTGGATGTGAATTATGACTTTTTCAACTAAAATAAGTGTGTTTAAAGTCATTTATGTGCCTGAAATTGGTCAAAATTAAAGCTTTTGAATAAGCAAAAACTCTGTAAAAATGGCAATTTTGGTCACTCTGAGGGTTTAAAAAGTGGTTATTCAACATGAGGCACGATCCATTTGACATTTTGAATCATTTTTGGTACAGTCCCCAAAAATCCATTTTCTGATGAAAAACGATGACTCCGGACCTGTCGAACGTTCCCAAAATGGTCAATATGGATGAAATGTTACCATTTAATCTTTTGACTCCAAATGACTGTTGGATGGGAATTATGACTTTTTCAACTAAAATAAGTGTGTTTAAAGTCATTTATGTGCCTGAAATTGGTCAAAATTGAAGCTTTTGAGTAAGCAAAAACTCTGTAAAAATGGCAATTTTGGTCACTTTGAGGGGTTAAAAAGTGGTTATTCAACATGAGGCACGATCCAATTGACATTTTGAATCATTTTTGGTACAGTCCTAAAAATCCATTTTCTGATGAAAAACGATGACTCCGGACCTGTCGAACGTTCCCAAAATGGTCAATATGGATGAAATTTTAACATTTAATCATTTGACTCCAAATGACTGTTGAATGTGAATTATGACCTTTTCAACAAAAATAAGTGTGTTTAAAGTCATTTCTGTGCCTGAAATTGGTCAAAATTGAAGCTTTTGAGTAAGCAAAAACTCTGTAAAAATGGCAATTTTGGTCACTTTGAGGGGTTAAAAAGTGGTTATTCAACACGAGGCATGATCCATTTGACATTTTGAATCATTTTTGGTACAGTCCCAAAAATCCATTTTCTGATGAAAAACGATGACTCCGGACCTGTCGAACGTTTCCAAAATGGTCAATATGGATGAAATTTTAACATTTAATCTTTTGACTCCAAATGACTTTTGGATGGGAATTATGACTTTTTCAACTAAAATAAGTGTGTTTAAAGTCATTTATGTGCCTGAAATTGGTCAAAATTGAAGCTCTTGAGTAAGCAAAACTCTGTAAAAATGGCAATGTTGGTCACTCTGAGGGGTTAAAAAGTGGTTATTCAACATGAGGCACGATCCATTTGACATTTTGAATCATTTTTGGGACAGTCCCGAAAATCCATTTTCTGATGAAAAACGATGACTCCGGACCTGTCGAACGTTTCCAAAATGGTCGATATGGATGAAATTTTAACATTTAATCTTTTGACTCCAAATGACTGTTGGATGTGAATTATGACTTTTTCAACTAAAATAAGTGTGTTTAAAGTCATTTATGTGCCTGAAATTGGTCAAAATTAAAGCTTTTGAATAAGCAAAAAATCTGTAAAAATGGCAATTTTGGTCACTCTGAGGGGTTAAAAAGTGGTTATTCAACATGCGGTCACGATCCATTTGACATTTTGAATCATTTTTGTACAGTCCCAAACCTCCATTTTCTGATGAAAAACGATGACTCCGGACCTGTCGAACGTTCCCAAAATGGTCAATATGGATGAAATGTTACCATTTAATCTTTTGACTCCAAATGACTGTTGGATGGGAATTATGACTTTTTCAACTAAAATAAGTGTGTTTAAAGTCATTTATGTGCCTGAAATTGGTCAAAATTGAAGCTTTTGAGTAAGCAAAACTCTGTAAAAATGGCCATTTTGGTCACTCTGAGGGGTTAAAAAGTGGTTATTCAACATGAGGCACGATCCAATTGACATTTTGAATCATTTTTGGTACAGTCCTAAAAATCCATTTTCTGATGAAAAACGATGACTCCGGACCTGTCGAACGTTCCCAAAATGGTCAATATGGATGAAATTTTAACATTTAATCATTTGACTCCAAATGACTGTTGAATGTGAATTATGACCTTTTCAACAAAAATAAGTGTGTTTAAAGTCATTTCTGTGCCTGAAATTGGTCAAAATTGAAGCTTTTGAGAAAGCAAAATTCTGTAAAAATTGCAATGTTGGTCACTCTGAGGGGTTAAAAAGTGGTTATTCAACATGAGGCACGATCCATTTGACATTTTGAATCATTTTTGGTACAGTCCTAAAAATCCATTTTCTGATGAAAAACGATGACTCCGGACCTGTCGAACGTTCCCAAAATGGTCAATATGGATGAAATTTTAACATTTAATCATTTGACTCCAAATGACTGTTGAATGTGAATTATGACCTTTTCAACAAAAATAAGTGTGTTTAAAGTCATTTCTGTGCCTGAAATTGGTCAAAATTGAAGCTTTTGAGTAAGCAAAACTCTGTAAAAATGGCAATGTTGGTCACTCTGAGGGGTTAAAAAGTGGTTATTCAACATGAGGCACGATCCATTTGACATTTTGAATCATTTTTGGTACAGTCCCAAAAATCCATTTTCTGATGAAAAACGATGACTCCGGACCTGTCGAACGTTCCCAAAATGGTCAATATGGATGAAATTTTAACATTTAATCTTTTGACTCCAAATGACTGTTGGATGTGAATTATGACCTTTTCAACTAAAATAAGTGTGTTTAAAGTCATTTCTGTGCCTGAAATTGGTCAAAATTGAAGCTTTTGAGTAAGCAAAACTCTGTAAAAATGGCAATGTTGGTCACTCTGAGGGGTTAAAAAGTGGTTATTCAACATGAGGCACAATCCATTTGACATTTTGAATCATTTTTGGTACAGTCCCAAAAATCCATTTTCTGATGAAAAACGATGACTCCGGACCTGTCGAACGTTTCCAAAATGGTCAATATGGATGAAATTTTAACATTTAATCTTTTGACTCTAAATGACTGTTGGATGTGAATTATGACTTTTCAACTAAAATAAGTGTGTTTAAAGTCATTTCTGTGCCTGAAATTGGTCAAAATTGAAGCTTTTGAGAAAGCAAAATTCTGTAAAAATTGCAATGTTGGTCACTCTGAGGGGTTAAAAAGTGGTTATTCAACATGAGGCACGATCCATTTGACATTTTGAATCATTTTTGGTACAGTCCCAAAAATCAATTTTCTGATGAAAAACGATGACTCCGGACATGTCGAACGTTCCCAAAATGGTCAATATGGATGAAATTTTAACATTTAATCTTTTGACTCCAAATGACTGTTGGATGTGAATTATGACCTTTTCAACTAAAATAAGTGTGTTTAAAGTCATTTCTGTGCCTTAAATTGGTCAAAATTGAAGCTTTTGAGTAAGCAAAACTCTGTAAAAATGGCAATGTTGGTCACTCTGAGGGGTTAAAAAGTGGTTATTCAACATGAGGCACGATCCATTTGACGTTTTGAATCATTTTTGGTACAGTCCCAAAAATCCATTTTCTGATGAAAAACGATGACTCCGGACCTGTCGAACGATTCCAAAATGGTCAATATGGATGAAATTTTAACATTTAATCTTTTGACTCTAAATGACTGTTGGATGTGAATTATGACCTTTTCAACTAAAATAAGTGTGTTTAAAGTCATTTCTGTGCCTGAAATTGGTCAAAATTGAAGCTTTTGAGTAAGCAAAACTCTGTAAAAATGGCAATGTTGGTCACTCTGAGGGGTTAAAAAGTGGTTATTCAACATGAGGCACGATCCATTTGACATTTTGAATCATTTTTGGTACAGTCCCAAAAATCCATTTTCTGATGAAAAACGATGACTCCGGACCTGTCGAACGTTCCCAAAATGGTCAATATGGATGAAATTTTAACATTTAATCTTTTGACTCCAAATGACTGTTGGATGTGAATTATGACCTTTTCAACTAAAATAAGTGTGTTTAAAGTCATTTATGTGCCTGAAATTGGTCAAAATTGAAGCTTTTGAGTAAGCAAAACTCTGTAAAAATGGCAATGTTGGTCACTCTGAGGTGTTAAAAAGTGGTTATTCAACATGAGGCACGATCCATTTGACATTTTGAATCATTTTTGGTACAGTCCCAAAAATCCATTTTCTGATGAAAAACGATGACTCCGGACCTGTCGAACGTTTCCAAAATGGTCAATATGGATGAAATTTTAACATTTAATCTTTTGACTCCAAATGACTTTTGGATGGGAATTATGACTTTTTCAACTAAAATAAGTGTGTTTAAAGTCATTTATGTGCCTGAAATTGGTCAAAATTGAAGCTCTTGAGTAAGCAAAACTCTGTAAAAATGGCAATGTTGGTCACTCTGAGGGGTTAAAAAGTGGTTATTCAACATGAGGCACGATCCATTTGACATTTTGAATCATTTTTGGTACAGTCCCGAAAATCAATTTTCTGATAAAAAACGATGACTCCGGACCTGTCGAACGTTTCCAAAATGGTCGATATGGATGAAATTTTAACATTTAATCTTTTGACTCTAAATGACTGTTGGATGTGAATTATGACTTTTTCAACTAAAATAAGTGTGTTTAAAGTCATTTATGTGCCTGAAATTGGTCAAAATTAAAGCTTTTGAATAAGCAAAAAATCTGTAAAAATGGCAATTTTGGTCACTCTGAGGGGTTAAAAAGTGGTTATTCAACATGAGGCACGATCCATTTGACATTTTGAATCATTTTTGGTACAGTCCCAAACCTCCATTTTCTGATGAAAAACGATGACTCCGGATTCCAAAATGGTCAATATGGATGAAATTTTAACATTTAATCTTTTGACTCTAAATGACTGTTGGATGTGAATTATGACCTTTTCAACTAAAATAAGTGTGTTTAAAGTCATTTATGTGCCTGAAATTGGTCAAAATTGAAGCTTTTTAGTAAGCAAAACTCTGTAAAAATGGCAATGTTGGTCACTCTGAGGGGTTAAAAAGTGGTTATTCAACATGAGGCACGATCCATTTGACATTTTGAATCATTTTTGGTACAGTCCCAAAAATCCATTTTCTGATGAAAAACGATGACTCTGGACCTGTCGAACGATTCCAAAATGGTCAATATGGATGAAATTTTAACATTTAATCTTTTGACTCTAAATGACTGTTGGATGTGAATTATGACTTTTGCAACTAAAATAAGAGTGTTTAAAGTCAGTCAGTCAGTCAAAGCACGCTTTATTCGATTTACAAAGAAACCATAAAAAGCACATACAATACATATACATTAAAATCACATTTCATAATTAAATGATACAACGAGATGACCTAAAATTTTACTAAACTACATCATGTCTAATACTAATAAAAGATACCTTATTTACAATAAAATGTTCAATGGAGCTCGTTTTTTTCTAAAATAGAAGGCTTCTGCCAGGAAACTGGCCACACTAAAAGTAATGTAAATATTGCCCAACATCTGGAGGTAAATTAAGGCAGGTCTAACTTGGGTAAAACCAGCCTCCCTCAGCACAGGTAATAGATGTTTTTTCCTGGCAGCAGTATAATACTCACAAAACATCGTAAAATGCATGGTATCCTGCTCGGAAAATTTATCACAGTCACAAGGGGGTGCATCTTTTGGGTGATTCCATGAAGGGTAGTAACCGAGAGAGAATTGGATTAAATTAAACCTAAATCTTGTTAATAGAAATCTATGAAGGGGTTTTGTAACAAAATTCAAATATGGTTCCAGGGTTGGGGTAGTAATTAACATGGCATGGGCTCTTATGGATGGTTTCATCATTTCCCTCCCCTCTCTACTAAGGCGGGCCCTATCTGAAAAATGGACTTTAATCCACCTTACGTCCTCTCTCTTGATATTACGAGGCAGTAAGAAAAGTTCCTCTCTACCCAAAGCTGAGAAAGTGTTTTTTAAATATTTCAACCAGGGTATTTTTATGGCATGGTCCAAGGACATGACGTCCTCCAGAATAAGATGGTTTAAAGTTAATTCTGGGTTCAGCCATGTCCTTGCCCATAATAAAAGAGGGGCCAAGTTCAATTTGTCTGTGATGTAACTCAACCCTACTTCCTCATGGATAGAAAATGTGGGGGACGATTTTGGCACTGAAAGCAATGTTCTAATTAGCCTGTTTTCTACCCTTTGGATTTTTTCTTGATTAACATAACCCCACAGAGCGGCTCCATAGGAGGCAATGGGGATGCACTTAGTGTTATAAACCTTCAAAAGTGCTTCCATCGGCCTGGCCCCCAGCCTTTTGGCAAAACCCAACAAAGCAGATGTTGAACGGGCTAGGGCTAAACTCTTTGCCTTTAGCTGTGGGGCCCACGACCCCCTTTCATCAAAAAGGACCCCCAAATATGGAAAAACCGGAACCCTGGAAACCACCTCCCCCTTACATTTGAAGATTTTAGATCTTAATTTCCCTTTCTGCTTCCCCACTACCATTGTGTGGGATTTTTTCGCATTTACTTTCAGGTCAAGTTTTTCCATAAAGAGGCCAAAACTATCCAATAATGTCTGCAGACCGATGCCTGTACGAGCAATCAGTACCGCATCATCAGCGTATAGGAGGGCCGGAATCGACTGTCCTCCCGCCCGCGGCACATCTGCGCCCCCCTCCTCCAGCTGTTTTTCCAACCCATTTATATAAATGGTGAAAAGGAGGGGGGCCAGAATGCACCCTTGGCGGACCCCTTTCTCTGACCTGAAGGTCCCCGTACATCTCCCCTCATTTGTGACCCTTACTTTGGCGAATAGCTCCTGGTGTAAGGAGGCTAAAAAAGCAACCAGGGAAGAGTCTATCCCCATCTCAAGTAGGATTGCCCATAATTTGGACCTATTTACCAAATCGAAGGCCGAGGAGAGGTCCATAAAGGCCAAATAAAGGGAACCCTCCCCGGCCACCGCATATTTGGCAATTAAAAGGTGCAAATTCAAACATTGGTCCAGGGTGCCTCGTTTCTCCCTGAAACCATATTGTATGTTTGATAGCCCACCACAGGTCTCCAAATTTTCCCTAAGTTTAGCCAGTAAGACTCTGCCCAAGATCTTAATGGCAGAGTCAAGAAGGGAAATGGGTCTATAACACCCCGGGTCATCACGTTTTCCTTTTTTTAAAATTGGCACTATGATAGAAATTGCCCAGGTATTTGGAAACATCTTATCATTTGCTGCCAAAAAGACTTTGGTTAGTATCTTGGACCAGATTTTCGGGGAATATCTATATAAGTCCGCAGGTACACCGTCGGCCCCCGGCGCCTTATTTTTTGATGTCTCCAATATGGCCTTTAAAACTTCCTCCTCTAAAAAGACTATCGGGGGAGCGGCCTGCGCTGTCAATTGGCAGTGCTGGACTATGCCATTCTTCTCACTGTAGATATCTTTAAAGTGACCCACCCACTTCTCGTCCGGAATAACACAGTCGGTGGTTACATTTGATTCATCTGCAAAAAAAGGGTGGTTAATAATTTCCCAAAATTTTTTGCTGTCACGCAGGACATCAACAGAAAGAAGTCTATCCCATGCATCACTTTTGATTTCATCTTTTCTTCCCTTTAAAGTATTTTTATATTCCCTCCTCAGGCTGGCAATAAGCAGCCTATCCCTTGGTATAGCTTTCAGTGCATGCATTAAACGGGTATGTATCCGTGAGCAATCAACATTAAACCATTTTGACATATTAGGAATTCTCTTAGAGGGCATAACAGTCAGATCCATCTTGACTTGGGCACATATGGATTCAAAGGCTTGAACAATTGAGCTATTAGAGGCCTCTTGATCCAAACATACCTCTATTTCACCCTCAATTTTAGGCGATAAGATTGCCATAAAGTCATCTGGGATCACCTTGCCCCACTTGAGCCTTCTCCCTTGATCAGAGGGCACGGGTATTGCCTGCACCTGTTGGCAACCCGACCCCACTCGTTTAAGCTCCCCCCAACTCATCTTCATTACCACAGGGTTATGATCACTATAAGGTGACTGAGTTGTTCTGTAGTTTAGTACCTTTGATAGTAACACCGGCGTGGCAAATATGTAGTCAATTATGGACCCTTGCGGAGATCCTTTATATGTAGGGACTCTTTCCCTCCCATCTGTGTTTAGGGGTTCATAAAGGTTAAAACTGGCCATTAAAACTTCCAGGGCCTCACCAGATTTTGTATGTTCAAAGTGGGGTGTGAATGTTCCAGTTGGTCCCAAATGTTCACCCAAGTGACAGGGAAAATTGCATAAATGCGTATTAAAATCACCTAACACGATAAGCTCAAGTACAGTGTGCTTATTAAGACTGAAGTTATATAAAAATGTCTCTAGGTGTGCAATGTGGTCAGTATCCATTGCCCTCTCCCAGGAATTATAAAAATTAAGTAATAAAATTGAATGGGTCGAAGAAACAGTCCATTCTACAATCAAAAGGTTAGGGGAACCTGAGTCTAATTGTTTAAAGGACCCTGCGAGGTTAAGGGAAAAAAGAAAAATTAAACCCCCTTTAGCTCTCCCAGCTTGACTGGGTATCGCTGGAACAAAAAAAGTAACAAAACCATCCAACCAAACATCACATGAGGTTTCCCAAGATTCTTGTAAAGCTATGACATCAAAGGAGGTGATAAAATTGATCCATAGCGGATCATCCTTTTTGGCTCTTAGACCAGCTATGTTCCAACTAAGGAATTTACTTGAGTGCGTGTCGATATCCTGCATAGGCCCAGAAATAGAGGCAGTTGGGGAACTCAGTCCACTGCTTGACACTCGCCTCGGCTCAGACCTATTGGCAGGGGGCCCCGACCGTCATTCACAATCGTCTAGCCCAGAGAATACTTCAAACCTATTTGAGGTTTCAAAAGGGGTAAAGGGCAACAAATGATTCATTCCACCTACACTTTGTGGATGGTCCATACCTCTATAATTATTCCTGTTCTCCCTATGTGGTACAATATTCCATCCAAATGGATTTGGCATTTTATAGTTTGGATCCTGCCACATATATTGGTTATTAAACATCCCGGGAGGGTTTTTAGGAGGACCAAGAGGTACCCCAATGGGTGTTATTGCAGGCACCTGGGATCTAGGATAGAAATAGGTTAAATCACAGGGGACAATAAGTGAGCCAGTTGACCTTGGTATCCAATTAAGGATGTGTGTCACGGCCCTTGGATCTCTAAAATTTATAATTATTAAATCCCCATCTCTATCTTTTACTCTACTCCCCAGCCAAGGGAGTCGCCTTACATGGACAATCTCGTTGTTGATGAAACATGGGAGTGGTCTATGTTGCCCAAGCCAATGTATAGTTTTATTTTTTAATTGGCTAAACCCTTCCCTCTTGTTGTCTGCCAACCTAGGGACCCCCGTAAGTACCACCACGTAGGGAACTGCCTCTGGTGGTAATTCAACATGGCGGACCCTCTGATTCCCTTCTTTACCTGAGTATACTTTCCCACCTACCTCCTGACTATTTCTAGCAACCATTGTGCTGGCCCCTTTGTTGTTATCCTTCTTGGTAGTTTGGGTGGGCTGATGAACTGCCTTGGATGGATTCACCCCTTGGTCAGTACTGTTCACAAGATTACTTTGAGGCTTTAGAATCTTTTGTATAAGGGCTGTGGGCGTAGAAACTACAGCTGTATGCGTTAGAACTTGCTTTACAGGTACTGCCAACTGTCCTGTTTTTTTGGTAATCGTTGTTTCTATGACCCCCAAACGGTCCTCTAACCTCTTCAACCTCTCTAATATGGGGGATGTGAATGCCCTCAATAGATGTTCAATATTTTCGAGGGAGAGTGTTGACAAATTATCAGTAGGGGGAGAAATAGTACCCGGTATTAAGTTTGGTCCGACTTCAGGCAGTATAGAGGTATTCGGGGAGGATGCTAAGTCATGTGGTGCGACCTGTGCCAGGTCAGAGGGTAGGATCACAATATTTGTGGGTACGGGAACAGCTGTCACTAATCTTCCCTTACCAAAATCAGTATGGCTGATTTTGGCTCTTTGCTGAACCCCTCCCTTCCTCTGTCTCTTGTTTGGTGGCGGCCCAACAATTTGGCCAACCCCCTGTTTCCCAGGTTTCTTTTTCCCAGATGGTAATATTCGTGTGTTAGTAGGTATAGTTTCTTTTAAAATGGTAGTATCCCTAGTCCCCACAGTGTTGCTTCCTTCTATACCACTGATGACTAATGATGGTGGAGGGGTCATTTCTCGTAGGAGCATGGGATATCCCTGTGATAGTTGTGAATCTTCATTTACTTGTGTCAAACCCTCTACCCTTTGCACTAGACTGTTCTCCGGTGATACGCCCCTAATCGGTTTGTTTTTAATGGAATCAATGGAACGTCGGCGCTCTGCCCTTCGTTCTGCCAGATCACATTCCCTATCTATATCACCACCGAGCTTTCTAAAGTACGTGTCCAAAGTCCCTTTGTTGTTTCCCCCAGGGTCGGGCGACGAAATTTTCCCATTCATGGTAGCCATTAAATGAAGCTAAGTCAATGTCTATGATAAAGGTGAGCAAACAAACGGCTTACTTGTCAATGAGAATGGTGGAGCAGAAAAATAAATGTTGGAGGGCTGGCCCAGCCCGGCCTCCTTCGGCCCCCGAACGGCCACAAAACGGTCCCGCCCTTGTCCCGGGCTTCTCCCGCGCGCTCCCGCGCAGCGGCTAAAGGACCTCCTTCTTATCAATAGGGGAGGATGGCGGACGGGTGGGCGGGGCCGGCAGGGAGAGCAGCCCAGGTGTGTGCAATGGGGCTCGCAGGGACTCCTGGTAGCTGGAGTCCCTGCTCCGCAGCTCGCAGCCCTGCCGGTGACAACACACACCCCAATGACCTCTGCTCCTCACTGACAGCTGATCCGGGTGCAGGGCGCTGCGGGACCCGCGAAGCGGGTCCGGCGAGATGTTAAACTCCTGCAGTGATTCCCAGAGTTAGTGGCAGCACCAGGTTCGGACGGGCACAAATTCAGTCAGCAATTCCCCAGGAAAGGGTCCCGCATACAGAAACTCAAGGCACCCTTTTCACTCCGTGGATGGGGGGGCGGGGCCGGCAGGGAGAGCAGCCCAGGTGTGTGCAATGGGGCTCGCAGGGACTCCTGGTAGCTGGAGTCCCTGCTCCGCAGCTCGCAGCCCTGCCGGTGACAACACACACCCCAATGACCTCTGCTCCTCACTGACAGCTGATCCGGGTGCAGGGCGCTGCGGGACCCGCGAAGCGGGTCCGGCGAGATGTTAAACTCCTGCAGTGATTCCCAGAGTTAGTGGCAGCACCAGGTTCGGACGGGCACAAATTCAGTCAGCAATTCCCCAGGAAAGGGTCCCGCATACAGAAACTCAAGGCACCCTTTTCACTCCGTGGATGGGGTGGCGGGGCCGGCAGGGAGAGCAGCCCAGGTGTGTGCAATGGGGCTCGCAGGGACTCCTGGTAGCTGGAGTCCCTGCTCCGCAGCTCGCAGCCCTGCCGGTGACAACACACACCCCAATGACCTCTGCTCCTCACTGACAGCTGATCCGGGTGCAGGGCGCTGCGGGACCCTCGAAGCGGGTCCGGCGAGATGTTAAACTCCTGCAGTGATTCCCAGAGTTAGTGGCAGCACCAGGTTCGGACGGGCACAAATTCAGTCAGCAATTCCCCAGGAAAGGGTCCCGCATACAGAAACTCAAGGCACCCTTTTCACTCCGTGGATGGGGGGGCGGGGCCGGCAGGGAGAGCAGCCCAGGTGTGTGCAATGGGGCTCGCAGGGACTCCTGGTAGCTGGAGTCCCTGCTCCGCAGCTCGCAGCCCTGCCGGTGACAACACACACCCCAATGACCTCTGCTCCTCACTGACAGCTGATCCGGGTGCAGGGCGCTGCGGGACCCGCGAAGCGGGTCCGGCGAGATGTTAAACTCCTGCAGTGATTCCCAGAGTTAGTGGCAGCACCAGGTTCGGACGGGCACAAATTCAGTCAGCAATTCCCCAGGAAAGGGTCCCGCATACAGAAACTCAAGGCACCCTTTTCACTCCGTGGATGGGGGGGCGGGGCCGGCAGGGAGAGCAGCCCAGGTGTGTGCAATGGGGCTCGCAGGGACTCCTGGTAGCTGGAGTCCCTGCTCCGCAGCTCGCAGCCCTGCCGGTGACAACACACACCCCAATGACCTCTGCTCCTCACTGACAGCTGATCCGGGTGCAGGGCGCTGCGGGACCCGCGAAGCGGGTCCGGCGAGATGTTAAACTCCTGCAGTGATTCCCAGAGTTAGTGGCAGCACCAGGTTCGGACGGGCACAAATTCAGTCAGCAATTCCCCAGGAAAGGGTGTTTAAAGTCATTTATGTGCCTGAAATTGGTCAAAATTAAAGCTTTTGAATAAGCAAAAACTCTGTAAAAATGGCAATTTTGGTCACTCTGAGGGGTTAAAAAAAGGTTATTCAACATGAGGCTTGATCCATTTGACATTTTGAATCATTTTTGGTACAGTCCCAAACCTCCATTTTCTGATGAAAAACGATGACTCCGGACCTGTCGAACGTTCCCAAAATGGTCAATATGGATGAAATGTTACCATTTAATCTTTTGACTCCAAATGACTGTTGGATGGGAATTATGACTTTTTCAACTAAAATAAGTGTGTTTAAAGTCATTTATGTGCCTGAAATTGGTCAAAATTGAAGCTTTTGAGTAAGCAAAACTCTGTAAAAATGGCCATTTTGGTCACTCTGAGGGGTTAAAAAGTGGTTATTCAACATGAGGCACGATCCAATTGACATTTTGAATCATTTTTGGTACAGTCCTAAAAATCCATTTTCTGATGAAAAACGATGACTCCGGACCTGTCGAACGTTCCCAAAATGGTCAATATGGATGAAATTTTAACATTTAATCTTTTGACTCCAAATGACTGTTGGATGGGAATTATGACTTTTTCAACTAAAATAAGTGTGTTTAAAGTCATTTATGTGCCTGAAATTGGTCAAAATTAAAGCTTTTGAATAAGCAAAAACTCTGTAAAAATGGCAATTTTGGTCATTCTGAGGGGTTAAAAAGTGGTTATTCAACATGAGGCACGATCCATTTGACATTTTGAATCATTTTTGGTACAGTCCCAAAAATCCATTTTCTGATGAAAAACGATGACTCCGGACCTGTCGAACGTTCCCAAAATGGTCAATATGGATGAAATTTTAACATTTAATCTTTTGACTCCAAATGACTGTTGGATGGGAATTATGACTTTTTCAACTAAAATAAGTGTGTTTAAAGTCATTTATGTGCCTGAAATTGGTCAAAATTAAAGCTTTTGAATAATCAAAAAATCTGTAAAAATGGCAATTTTGGTCACTCTGAGGGGTTAAAAAGTGGTTATTCAACATGAGGCACGATCCAATTGACATTTTGAATCATTTTTGGTACAGTCCTAAAAATCCATTTTCTGATGAAAAACGATGACTCCGGACCTGTTGAACGTTCCCAAAATGGTCAATATGGATGAAATGTTACCATTTAATCTTTTGACTCCAAATGACTGTTGGATGGGAATTATGACTTTTTCAACTAAAATAAGTGTGTTTAAAGTCATTTATGTGCCTGAAATTGGTCAAAATTGAAGCTTTTGAGTAAGCAAAACTCTGTAAAAATGGCCATTTTGGTCACTCTGAGGGGTTAAAAAGTGGTTATTCAACATGAGGCACGATCCAATTGACATTTTGAATCATTTTTGGTACAGTCCTAAAAATCCATTTTCTGATGAAAAACGATGACTCCGGACCTGTCGAACGTTCCCAAAATGGTCAATATGGATGAAATTTTAACATTTAATCTTTTGACTCCAAATGACTGTTGGATGGGAATTATGACTTTTTCAACTAAAATAAGTGTGTTTAAAGTCATTTATGTGCCTGAAATTGGTCAAAATTAAAGCTTTTGAATAAGCAAAAACTCTGTAAAAATGGCAATTTTGGTCACTCTGAGGGGTTAAAAAGTGGTTATTCAACATGAGGCACGATCCATTTGACATTTTGAATCATTTTTGGTACAGTCTAAGCATGGGCGAATTTTGCGGATCTCGCGTTCGCGAATTTTGCGGATTTGCGGATTCGCAATCCGCAAAATCCGCGAATTCCCGCGAATTTGCGGATTTTTTTTTTTTTGTGTTCGCCCGTGTTTCTACCAGTTCGCGAGGGTTTTTACAATTTCGCAATTTGCGAACTTACCTGTCGGGTCGCAAGTTTTGCGAACTTGTTGTTTCTACGTGTCCAGCCTGTTTGGGACACTCTTCTTCATCACTGCCACTCTCTGTCACCACTGCCACTCTCTGACTACTCATGCCACCCTCTGGCCCACACATGCCACCCTCATTTTCATCACCACACCCTCTGGTTGTCCAGTGTACATTATTTTCGGCAAAGCAAAGCACACCTTCCCTGCCTCAAGTGACCTGAATTAATTTGGGGCTGATTAATGTGTCACAGAATATTTTTTTAGCTGGCACCTGCTTCCTTAGTGCGCCCTGATTAGTGATCTTTTGCACTTGCTAAGTGCTTTCATTGTTGCAAAATTAGTTACAACACCTGCCCTGCCCCAACTGACAATAATGAATTAGGGGCTGATTAATGGATTTTAACTTCCAGCCTGGCTCCTGCTTGTCTCCCTTAGCTGTAATTCAGGACCTTTGTGGCATATGTGTAACTATTCTGAGGTTCAGAGCAGGGTCACATAATAGTTTCAACTGGCAACTGAACTCTGGAGGGGCCCCTCAGGAAGCACTACAGGAAATGGCTACTAATGATGAGCCTGAACTTTTGTACCTGGTAAGTAGTTACTTTCAGTTTTGCTAAGATCGTATTTCTGCAATTTTGCACTTATTCGCGGGGCGCGAACTCACGCGAACAGTGCGAGCAGTGCGAGCAAAATCCGCTGCTCGCGGATTTGAGGATTTTGCAGGAGATTCGCGAATCTCGCGGATTGCGAATTTCCGGAAAATCCGCAAAATCCGCGAGCGAAACGGATTTTCCGCCCATACCTAGTACAGTCCCAAAAATCCATTTGCTGATGAAAAACGATGACTCCGGACCTGTCGAACGTTCCCAAAATGGTCAATATGGATGAAATTTTAACATTTAATCTTTTGACTCCAAATGACTGTTGGATGGGAATTATGACTTGTTCAACTAAAATAAGTGTGTTTAAAGTCATTTATGTGCCTGAAATTGGTCAAAATTAAAGCTTTTGAATAAGCAAAAACTCTGTAAAAATGGCAATTTTGGTCATTCTGAGGGGTTAAAAAGTGGTTATTCAACATGAGGCACGATCCATTTGACATTTTGAATCATTTTTGGTACAGTCCCAAAAATCCATTTTCTGATGAAAAACGATGACTCCGGACCTGTTGAACGTTTCCAAAATGGTCAATATGGATGAAATTTTAACATTTAATCTTTTGACTCCAAATGACTTTTGGATGGGAATTATGACTTTTTCAACTAAAATAAGTGTGTTTAAAGTCATTTATGTGCCTGAAATTGGTCAAAATTGAAGCTCTTGAGTAAGCAAAACTCTGTAAAAATGGCAATGTTGGTCACTCTGAGGGGTTAAAAAGTGGTTATTCAACATGAGGCACGATCCATTTGACATTTTGAATCATTTTTGGTACAGTCCCAAAAATCCATTTTCTGATGAAAAACGATGACTCCGGACCTGTCGAACGTTCCCAAAATGGTCAATATGGATGAAATTTTAACATTTAATCTTTTGACTCCAAATGACTGTTGGATGGGAATTATGACTTTTTCAACGAAAATAAGTGTGTTTAAAGTCATTTATGTGCCTGAAATTGGTCAAAATTAAAGCTTTTGAATAAGCAAAAAATCTGTAAAAATGGCAATTTCGGTCACTCTGAGGGGTTAAAAAGTGGTTATTCAACATGCGGCACGATCCATTTGACATTTTGAATCATTTTTGTACAGTCCCAAACCTCCATTTTCTGATGAAAAACGATGACTCCGGACCTGTCGAACGTTCCCAAAATGGTCAATATGGATGAAATTTTAACATTTCATCATTTGACTCCAAATGACTGTTGAATGTGAATTATGACCTTTTCAACAAAAATAAGTGTGTTTAAAGTCATTTCTGTGCCTGAAATTGGTCAAAATTGAAGCTTTTGAGAAAGCAAAATTCTGTAAAAATTGCAATGTTGGTCACTCTGAGGGGTTAAAAAGTGGTTATTCAACATGAGGCACGATCCATTTGACATTTTGAATCATTTTTGGTACAGTCCCAAAAATCAATTTTCTGATGAAAAACAATGACTCCGGACCTGTCGAACGTTCCCAAAATGGTCAATATGGATGAAATTTTAACATTTAATCTTTTGACTCCAAATGACTGTTGGATGTGAATTATGACCTTTTCAACTAAAATAAGTGTGTTTAAAGTCATTTCTGTGCCTGAAATTGGTCAAAGTTGAAGCTTTTGAGTAAGCAAAACTCTGTAAAAATGGCAATGTTGGTCACTCTGAGGGGTTAAAAAGTGGTTATTCAACATGAGGCACGATCCATTTGACATTTCGAATCATTTTTGGTACAGTCCCAAAAATCCATTTTCTGATGAAAAACGATGACTCCGGACCTGTCGAACGATTCCAAAATGGTCAATATGGATGAAATTTTAACATTTAATCTTTTGACTCTAAATGACTGTTGGATGTGAATTATGACCTTTTCAACTAAAATAAGTGTGTTTAAAGTCATTTATGTGCCTGAAATTGGTCAAAATTGAAGCTTTTTAGTAAGCAAAACTCTGTAAAAATGGCAATGTTGGTCACTCTGAGGGGTTAAAAAGTGGTTATTCAACATGAGGCACGATCCATTTGACATTTTGAATCATTTTTGGTACAGTCCCAAAAATCCATTTTCTGATGAAAAACGATGACTCTGGACCTGTCGAACGATTCCAAAATGGTCAATATGGATGAAATTTTAACATTTAATCTTTTGACTCTAAATGACTGTTGGATGTGAATTATGACTTTTGCAACTAAAATAAGAGTGTTTAAAGTCATTTATGTGCCTGAAATTGGTCAAAATTAAAGCTTTTGAATAAGCAAAAACTCTGTAAAAATGGCAATTTTGGTCACTCTGAGGGGTTAAAAAGTGGTTATTCAACATGAGGCTTGATCCATTTGACATTTTGAATCATTTTTGGTACAGTCCCAAAAATCCATTTTCTGATGAAAAACGATGACTCCGGACCTGTCGAACGATTCCAAAATGGTCAATATGGATGAAATTTTAACATTTAATCTTTTGACTCTAAATGACTGTTGGATGTGAATTATGACTTTTGCAACTAAAATAAGAGTGTTTAAAGTCATTTATGTGCCTGAAATTGGTCAAAATTAAAGCTTTTGAATAATCAAAAAATCTGTAAAAATGGCAATTTTGGTCACTCTGAGGGGTTAAAAAGTGGTTATTCAACATGCGGCACGATCCATTTGACATTTTGAATCATTTTTGTACAGTCCCAAACCTCCATTTTCTGATGAAAAACGATGACTCCGGACCTGTCGAACGTTCCCAAAATGGTCAATATGGATGAAATGTTACCATTTAATCTTTTGACTCCAAATGACTGTTGGATGGGAATTATGACTTTTTCAACTAAAATAAGTGTGTTTAAAGTCATTTATGTGCCTGAAATTGGTCAAAATTGAAGCTTTTGAGTAAGCAAAACTCTGTAAAAATGGCCATTTTGGTCACTCTGAGGGGTTAAAAAGTGGTTATTCAACATGAGGCACGATCCAATTGACATTTTGAATCATTTTTGGTACAGTCCTAAAAATCCATTTTCTGATGAAAAACGATGACTCCGGACCTGTCGAACGTTCCCAAAATGGTCAATATGGATGAAATTTTAACATTTAATCATTTGACTCCAAATGACTGTTGAATGTGAATTATGACCTTTTCAACAAAAATAAGTGTGTTTAAAGACATTTCTGTGCCTGAAATTGGTCAAAATTGAAGCTTTTGAGAAAGCAAAATTCTGTAAAAATTGCAATGTTGGTCACTCTGAGGGGTTAAAAAGTGGTTATTCAACATGAGGCACGATCCATTTGACATTTTGAATCATTTTTGGTACAGTCCCAAAAATCTATTTTCTGATGAAAAACGATGACTCCGGACCTGTCGAACGTTCCCAAAATGGTCAATATGGATGAAATTTTAACATTTAATCTTTTGACTCCAAATGACTGTTGAATGGGAATTATGACTTTTTCAACTAAAATAAGTGTGTTTAAAGTCATTTATGTGCCTGAAATTGGTCAAAATTAAAGCTTTTGAATAAGCAAAAACTCTGTAAAAATGGCAATTTTGGTCACTCTGAGGGGTTAAAAAGTGGTTATTCAACATGAGGCACGATCCATTTGACATTTTGAATCATTTTTGGTACAGTCCCAAAAATCCATTTTCTGATGAAAAACGATGACTCCGGACCTGTCGAACGTTCCCAAAATGGTCAATATGGATGAAATTTTAACATTTAATCTTTTGACTCCAAATGACTGTTGGATGGGAATTATGACTTTTTCAACTAAAAAAAGTGTGTTTAAAGTCATTTATTTGCCTGAAATTGGTCAAAATTAAAGCTTTTGAATAAGCAAAAACTCTGTAAAAATGGCAATTTTGGTCATTCTGAGGGGTTAAAAAGTGGTTATTCAACATGAGGCACGATCCATTTGACATTTTGAATCATTTTTGGTACAGTCCCAAAAATCCATTTTCTGATGAAAAACGATGACTCCGGACCTGTCGAACGTTTCCAAAATGGTCAATATGGATGAAATTTTAACATTTAATCTTTTGACTCCAAATGACTTTTGGATGGGAATTATGACTTTTTCAACTAAAATAAGTGTGTTTAAAGTCATTTATGTGCCTGAAATTGGTCAAAATTGAAGCTCTTGAGTAAGCAAAACTCAGTAAAAATGGCAATGTTGGTCACTCTGAGGGGTTAAAAAGTGGTTATTCAACATGAGGCACGATCCATTTGACATTTTGAATCATTTTTGGTACAGTCCCAAAAATCCATTTTCTGATGAAAAACGATGACTCCGGACCTGTCGAACGTTCCCAAAATGGTCAATATGGATGAAATTTTAACATTTAATCTTTTGACTCCAAATGACTGTTGGATGGGAATTATGACTTTTTCAACTAAAATAAGTGTGTTTAAAGTCATTTATGTGCCTGAAATTGGTCAAAATTAAAGCTTTTGAATAAGCAAAAAATCTGTAAAAATGGCAATTTTGGTCACTCTGAGGGGTTAAAAAGTGGTTATTCAACATGCGGCACGATCCATTTGACATTTTGAATCATTTTTGTACAGTCCCAAACCTCCATTTTCTGATGAAAAACGATGACTCCGGACCTGTCGAACGTTCCCAAAATGGTCAATATGGATGAAATTTTAACATTTCATCATTTGACTCCAAATGACTGTTGAATGTGAATTATGACCTTTTCAACAAAAATAAGTGTGTTTAAAGTCATTTCTGTGCCTGAAATTGGTCAAAATTGAAGCTTTTGAGAAAGCAAAATTCTGTAAAAATTGCAATGTTGGTCACTCTGAGGGGTTAAAAAGTGGTTATTCAACATGAGGCACGATCCATTTGACATTTTGAATCATTTTTGGTACAGTCCCAAAAATCAATTTTCTGATGAAAAACGATGACTCCGGACCTGTCGAACGTTCCCAAAATGGTCAATATGGATGAAATTTTAACATTTAATCTTTTGACTCCAAATGACTGTTGGATGTGAATTATGACCTTTTCAACTAAAATAAGTGTGTTTAAAGTCATTTCTGTGCCTGAAATTGGTCAAAATTGAAGCTTTTGAGTAAGCAAAACTCTGTAAAAATGGCAATGTTGGTCACTCTGAGGGGTTAAAAAGTGGTTATTCAACATGAGGCACGATCCATTTGACATTTTGAATCATTTTTGGTACAGTCCCAAAAATCCATTTTCTGATGAAAAACGATGACTCCGGACCTGTCGAACGATTCCAAAATGGTCAATATGGATGAAATTTTAACATTTAATCTTTTGACTCTAAATGACTGTTGGATGTGAATTATGACCTTTTCAACTAAAATAAGTGTGTTTAAAGTCATTTATGTGCCTGAAATTGGTCAAAATTGAAGCTTTTTAGTAAGCAAAACTCTGTAAAAATGGCAATGTTGGTCACTCTGAGGGGTTAAAAAGTGGTTATTCAACATGAGGCTTGATCCATTTGACATTTTGAATCATTTTTGGTACAGTCCCAAAAATCCATTTTCTGATGAAAAACGATGACTCCGGACCTGTCGAACGTTCCCAAAATGGTCAATATGGATGAAATTTTAACATTTAATCTTTTGACTCCAAATGACTGTTGGATGGGAATTATGACTTTTTCAACTAAAATAAGTGTGTTTAAAGTCATTTATGTGCCTGAAATTGGTCAAAATTAAAGCTTTTGAATAAGCAAAAACTCTGTAAAAATGGCAATTTTGGTCATTCTGAGGGGTTAAAAAGTGGTTATTCAACATGAGGCACGATCCATTTGACATTTTGAATCATTTTTGGTACAGTCCCAAAAATCCATTTTCTGATGAAAAACGATGACTCCGGACCTGTCGAACGTTCCCAAAATGGTCAATATGGATGAAATTTTAACATTTAATCTTTTGACTCCAAATGACTGTTGGATGGGAATTATGACTTTTTCAACTAAAATAAGTGTGTTTAAAGTCATTTATGTGCCTGAAATTGGTCAAAATTAAAGCTTTTGAATAAGCAAAAACTCTGTAAAAATGGCAATTTTGGTCATTCTGAGGGGTTAAAAAGTGGTTATTCAACATGAGGCACGATCCATTTGACATTTTGAATCATTTTTGGTACAGTCCCAAAAATCCATTTTCTGATGAAAAACGATGACTCCGGACCTGTCGAACGTTCCCAAAATGGTCAATATGGATGAAATTTTAACATTTAATCTTTTGACTCCAAATGACTGTTGGATGGGAATTATGACTTTTTCAACTAAAATAAGTGTGTTTAAAGTCATTTATGTGCCTGAAATTGGTCAAAATTAAAGCTTTTGAATAAGCAAAAACTCTGTAAAAATGGCAATTTTGGTCATTCTGAGGGGTTAAAAAGTGGTTATTCAACATGAGGCACGATCCATTTGACATTTTGAATCATTTTTGGTACAGTCCCAAAAATCCATTTTCTGATGAAAAACGATGACTCCGGACCTGTCGAACGTTCCCAAAATGGTCAATATGGATGAAATTTTAACATTTAATCTTTTGACTCCAAATGACTGTTGGATGGGAATTATGACTTTTTCAACTAAAATAAGTGTGTTTAAAGTCATTTATGTGCCTGAAATTGGTCAAAATTAAAGCTTTTGAATAAGCAAAAACTCTGTAAAAATGGCAATTTTGGTCATTCTGAGGGGTTAAAAAGTGGTTATTCAACATGAGGCACGATCCATTTGACATTTTGAATCATTTTTGGTACAGTCCCAAAAATCCATTTTCTGATGAAAAACGATGACTCCGGACCTGTCGAACGTTCCCAAAATGGTCAATATGGATGAAATTTTAACATTTAATCTTTTGACTCCAATTGACTGTTGGATGGGAATTATGACTTTTTCAACTAAAATAAGTGTGTTTAAAGTCATTTATGTGCCTGAAATTGGTCAAAATTAAAGCTTTTGAATAAGCAAAAAATCTGTAAAAATGGCAATTTTGGTCACTCTGAGGGGTTAAAAAGTGGTTATTCAACATGCGGCACGATCCATTTGACATTTTGAATCATTTTTGTACAGTCCCAAACCTCCATTTTCTGATGAAAAACGATGACTCCGGACCTGTCGAACGTTCCCAAAATGGTCAATATGGATGAAATGTTACCATTTAATCTTTTGACTCCAAATGACCGTTGGATGGGAATTATGACTTTTTCAACTAAAATAAGTGTGTTTAAAGTCATTTATGTGCCTGAAATTGGTCAAAATTGAAGCTTTTGAGTAAGCAAAACTCTGTAAAAATGGCCATTTTGGTCACTCTGAGGGGTTAAAAAGTGGTTATTCAACATGAGGCACGATCCAATTGACATTTTGAATCATTTTTGGTACAGTCCTAAAAATCCATTTTCTGATGAAAAACGATGACTCCGGACCTGTCGAACGTTCCCAAAATGGTCAATATGGATGAAATTTTAACATTTAATCATTTGACTCCAAATGACTGTTGAATGTGAATTATGACCTTTTCAACAAAAATAAGTGTGTTTAAAGTCATTTCTGTGCCTGAAATTGGTCAAAATTGAAGCTTTTGAGAAAGCAAAATTCTGTAAAAATTGCAATGTTGGTCACTCTGAGGGGTTAAAAAGTGGTTATTCAACATGAGGCACGATCCATTTGACATTTTGAATCATTTTTGGTACAGTCCCAAAAATCCATTTTCTGATGAAAAACGATGACTCCGGACCTGTCGAAGGTTCCCAAAATGGTCAATATGGATGACATTTTAACATTTAATCTTTTGACTCCAAATGACTGTTGGATGTGAATTATGACCTTTTCAACTAAAATAAGTGTGTTTAAAGTCATTTATGTGCCTGAAATTGGTCAAAATTAAAGCTTTTGAATAAGCAAAAACTCTGTAAAAATGGCAATTTTGGTCACTCTGAGGGGTTAAAAAGTGGTTATTTAACATGAGGCACGATCCATTTGACATTTTGAATCATTTTTGGTACAGTCCCAAAAATCCATTTTCTGATGAAAAACGATGACTCCGGACCTGTCGAACGTTCCCAAAATGGTCAATATGGATGAAATTTTAACATTTAATCTTTTGACTCCAAATGACTGTTGGATGGGAATTATGACTTTCTCAACTAAAATAAGTGTGTTTAAAGTCATTTATGTGCCTGAAATTGGTCAAAATTGAAGCTTTTGAGTAAGCAAAACTCTGTAAAAATGGCCATTTTGGTCACTCTGAGGGGTTAAAAAGTGGTTATTCAACATGAGGCACGATCCAATTGACATTTTGAATCATTTTTGGTACAGTCCTAAAAATCCATTTTCTGATGAAAAACGATGACTCCGGACCTGTCGAACGTTCCCAAAATGGTCAATATGGATGAAATTTTAACATTTAATCTTTTGACTCCAAATGACTGTTGGATGTGAATTATGACCTTTTCAACTAAAATAAGTGTTTAAAGTCATTTCTGTGCCTGAAATTGGTCAAAATTGAAGCTTTTGAGTAAGCAAAACTCTGTAAAAATGGCAATGTTGGTCACTCTGAGGGGTTAAAAAGTAGTTATTCAACATGAGGCACAATCCATTTGACATTTTGAATCATTTTTGGTACAGTCCCAAAAATCCATTTTCTGATGAAAAACGATGACTCCGGACCTGTCGAAACGATTCCAAAATGGTCAATATGGATGAAATTTTAACATTTTATCTTTTGACTCTAAATGACTGTTGGATGTGAATTATGACCTTTTCAACTAAAATAAGTGTGTTTAAAGTCATTTATGTGCCTGAAATTGGTCAAAATTAAAGCTTTTGAATAAGCAAAAACTCTGTAAAAATGGCAATGTTGGTCACTCTGAGGGGTTAAAAAGTGGTTATTCAACATGAGGCACGATCCATTTGACATTTTGAATTATTTTTGGTACAGTCCCAAAAATCCATTTTCTGATCAAAAACGATGACTCCGGACCTGTCGAACGTTTCCAAAATGGTCAATATGGATGAAATTTTAACATTTAATCTTTTGACTCTAAATGACTGTTGGATGTGAATTATGACTTTTTCAACTAAAATAAGTGTGTTTAAAGTCATTTATGTGCCTGAAATTGGTCAAAATTGAAGCTTTTGAGTAAGCAAAACTCTGTAAAAATGGCCATTTTGGTCACTCTGAGGGGTTAAAAAGTGGTTATTCAACATGAGGCACGATCCAATTGACATTTTGAATCATTTTTGGTACAGTCCTAAAAATCCATTTTCTGATGAAAAACGATGACTCCGGACCTGTCGAACGTTCCCAAAATGGTCAATATGGATGAAATTTTAACATTTAATCATTTGACTCCAAATGACTGTTGAATGTGAATTATGACCTTTTCAACAAAAATAAGTGTGTTTAAAGTCATTTCTGTGCCTGAAATTGGTCAAAATTGAAGCTTTTGAGAAAGCAAAATTCTGTAAAAATTGCAATGTTGGTCACTCTGAGGGGTTAAAAAGTGGTTATTCAACATGAGGCACGATCCATTTGACATTTTGAATCATTTTTGGTACAGTCCCAAAAATCAATTTTCTGATGAAAAACGATGACTCCGGACCTGTCGAACGTTCCCAAAATGGTCAATATGGATGAAATTTTAACATTTAATCTTTTGACTCCAAATGACTGTTGGATGTGAATTATGACCTTTTCAACTAAAATAAGTGTGTTTAAAGTCATTTCTGTGCCTGAAATTGGTCAAAATTGAAGCTTTTGAGTAAGCAAAACTCTGTAAAAATGGCAATGTTGGTCACTCTGAGGGGTTAAAAAGTGGTTATTCAACACGAGGCACGATCCATTTGACATTTTGAATCATTTTTGGTACAGTCCCAAAAACCCATTTTCTGATGAAAAACGATGACTCCGGACCTGTCGAACGATTCCAAAATGGTCAATATGGATGAAATTTTAACATTTAATCTTTTGACTCTAAATGACTGTTGGATGTGAATTATGACCTTTTCAACTAAAATAAGTGTGTTTAAAGTCATTTATGTGCCTGAAATTGGTCAAAATTGAATCTTTTGAGTAAGCAAAACTCTGTAAAAATGGCAATGTTGGTCACTCTGAGGGGTTAAAAAGTGGTTATTCAACATGAGGCACAATCCATTTGACATTTTGAATCATTTTTGGTACAGTCCCAAAAATCAATTTTCTGCTGAAAAACGATGACTCCGGACCTGTTGAACGATTCCAAAATGGTCAATATGGATGAAATTCTAACATTTAATCTTTTGACTCTAAATGACTGTTGGATGTGAATTATGACTTTTTCAACTAAAATAAGTGTGTTTAAAGTCATTTATGTGCCTGAAATTGGTCAAAATTAAAGCTTTTGAATAAGCAAAAACTCTGTAAAAATGGCAATTTTGGTCACTCTGAGGGGTTAAAAAGTGGTTATTTAACATGAGGCACGATCCATTTGACATTTTGAATCATTTTTGGTACAGTCCCAAAAATCCATTTTCTGATGAAAAACGATGACTCCGGACCTGTCGAACGTTCCCAAAATGGTCAATATGGATGAAATTTTAACATTTAATCTTTTGACTCCAAATGACTGTTGGATGGGAATTATGACTTTCTCAACTAAAATAAGTGTGTTTAAAGTCATTTATGTGCCTGAAATTGGTCAAAATTGAAGCTTTTGAGTAAGCAAAACTCTGTAAAAATGGCAATGTTGGTCACTCTGAGGGGTTAAAAAGTGGTTATTCAACATGAGGCACGATCCAATTGACATTTTGAATCATTTTTGGTACAGTCCTAAAAATCCATTTTCTGATGAAAAACGATGACTCCGGACCTGTCGAACGTTCCCAAAATGGTCAATATGGATGAAATTTTAACATTTAATCTTTTGACTCCAAATGACTGTTGGATGTGAATTATGACCTTTTCAACTAAAATAAGTGTTTAAAGTCATTTCTGTGCCTGAAATTGGTCAAAATTGAAGCTTTTGAGTAAGCAAAACTCTGTAAAAATGGCAATGTTGGTCACTCTGAGGGGTTAAAAAGTAGTTATTCAACATGAGGCACAATCCATTTGACATTTTGAATCATTTTTGGTACAGTCCCAAAAATCCATTTTCTGATGAAAAACGATGACTCCGGACCTGTCGAAACGATTCCAAAATGGTCAATATGGATGAAATTTTAACATTTTATCTTTTGACTCTAAATGACTGTTGGATGTGAATTATGACCTTTTCAACTAAAATAAGTGTGTTTAAAGTCATTTATGTGCCTGAAATTGGTCAAAATTAAAGCTTTTGAATAAGCAAAAACTCTGTAAAAATGGCAATGTTGGTCACTCTGAGGGGTTAAAAAGTGGTTATTCAACATGAGGCACGATCCATTTGACATTTTGAATTATTTTTGGTACAGTCCCAAAAATCCATTTTCTGATCAAAAACGATGACTCCGGACCTGTCGAACGTTTCCAAAATGGTCAATATGGATGAAATTTTAACATTTAATCTTTTGACTCTAAATGACTGTTGGATGTGAATTATGACTTTTTCAACTAAAATAAGTGTGTTTAAAGTCATTTATGTGCCTGAAATTGGTCAAAATTGAAGCTTTTGAGTAAGCAAAACTCTGTAAAAATGGCCATTTTGGTCACTATGAGGGGTTAAAAAGTGGTTATTCAACATGAGGCACGATCCAATTGACATTTTGAATCATTTTTGGTACAGTCCTAAAAATCCATTTTCTGATGAAAAACGATGACTCCGGACCTGTCGAACGTTCCCAAAATGGTCAATATGGATGAAATTTTAACATTTAATCATTTGACTCCAAATGACTGTTGAATGTGAATTATGACCTTTTCAACAAAAATAAGTGTGTTTAAAGTCATTTCTGTGCCTGAAATTGGTCAAAATTGAAGCTTTTGAGAAAGCAAAATTCTGTAAAAATTGCAATGTTGGTCACTCTGAGGGGTTAAAAAGTGGTTATTCAACATGAGGCACGATCCATTTGACATTTTGAATCATTTTTGGTACAGTCCCAAAAATCAATTTTCTGATGAAAAACGATGACTCCGGACCTGTCGAACGTTCCCAAAATGGTCAATATGGATGAAATTTTAACATTTAATCTTTTGACTCCAAATGACTGTTGGATGTGAATTATGACCTTTTCAACTAAAATAAGTGTGTTTAAAGTCATTTCTGTGCCTGAAATTGGTCAAAATTGAAGCTTTTGAGTAAGCAAAACTCTGTAAAAATGGCAATGTTGGTCACTCTGAGGGGTTAAAAAGTGGTTATTCAACACGAGGCACGATCCATTTGACATTTTGAATCATTTTTGGTACAGTCCCAAAAACCCATTTTCTGATGAAAAACGATGACTCCGGACCTGTCGAACGATTCCAAAATGGTCAATATGGATGAAATTTTAACATTTAATCTTTTGACTCTAAATGACTGTTGGATGTGAATTATGACCTTTTCAACTAAAATAAGTGTGTTTAAAGTCATTTATGTGCCTGAAATTGGTCAAAATTGAATCTTTTGAGTAAGCAAAACTCTGTAAAAATGGCAATGTTGGTCACTCTGAGGGGTTAAAAAGTGGTTATTCAACATGAGGCACAATCCATTTGACATTTTGAATCATTTTTGGTACAGTCCCAAAAATCAATTTTCTGCTGAAAAACGATGACTCCGGACCTGTTGAACGATTCCAAAATGGTCAATATGGATGAAATTCTAACATTTAATCTTTTGACTCTAAATGACTGTTGGATGTGAATTATGACTTTTTCAACTAAAATAAGTGTGTTTAAAGTCATTTATGTGCCTGAAATTGGTCAAAATTAAAGCTTTTGAATAAGCAAAAACTCTGTAAAAATGGCAATTTTGGTCACTCTGAGGGGTTAAAAAGTGGTTATTTAACATGAGGCACGATCCATTTGACATTTTGAATCATTTTTGGTACAGTCCCAAAAATCCATTTTCTGATGAAAAACGATGACTCCGGACCTGTCGAACGTTCCCAAAATGGTCAATATGGATGAAATTTTAACATTTAATCTTTTGACTCCAAATGACTGTTGGATGGGAATTATGACTTTCTCAACTAAAATAAGTGTGTTTAAAGTCATTTATGTGCCTGAAATTGGTCAAAATTGAAGCTTTTGAGTAAGCAAAACTCTGTAAAAATGGCAATGTTGGTCACTCTGAGGGGTTAAAAAGTGGTTATTCAACATGAGGCACGATCCATTTGACATTTTGAATCATTTTTGGTACAGTCCCAAAAATCCATTTTCTGATGAAAAACGATGACTCCGGACCTGTCGAACGTTTCCAAAACGGTCAATATGGATGAAATTTTAACATTTAATCTTTTGACTCTAAATGACTGTTGGATGTGAATTATGACTTTTTCAACTAAAATAAGTGTGTTTAAAGTCATTTATGTGCCTGAAATTGGTCAAAATTGAAGCTTTTGAGTAAGCAAAACTCTGTAAAAATGGCAATGTTGGTCACTCTGAGGGGTTAAAAAGTGGTTATTCAACATGAGGCACGATCCATTTGACATTTTGAATCATTTTTGGTACAGTCCCAAAAATCCATTTTCTGATGAAAAACGATGACTCCGGACCTGTCGAACGTTTCCAAAATGGTCAATATGGATGACATTTTAACATTTAATCTTTTGACTCCAAATGACTTTTGGATGGGAATTATGACTTTTTCAACTAAAATAAGTGTGTTTAAAGTCATTTATGTGCCTGAAATTGGTCAAAATTGAAGCTCTTGAGTAAGCAAAACTCTGTAAAAATGGCAATGTTGGTCACTCTGAGGGGTTAAAAAGTGGTTATTCAACATGAGGCACGATCCATTTGACATTTTGAATCATTTTTGGTACAGTCCCAAAAATCCATTTTCTGATGAAAAACGATGACTCCGGACCTGTCGAACGTTCCCAAAATGGTCAATATGGATGAAATTTTAACATTTAATCTTTTGACTCCAAATGACTGTTGGATGGGAATTATGACTTTTTCAACTAAAATAAGTGTGTTTAAAGTCATTTATGTGCCTGAAATTGGTCAAAATTAAAGCTTTTGAATAAGCAAAAACTCTGTAAAAATGGCAATTTTGGTCATTCTGAGGGGTTAAAAAGTGGTTATTCAACATGAGGCACGATCCATTTGACATTTTGAATCATTTTTGGTACAGTCCCAAAAATCCATTTTCTGATGAAAAACAATGACTCCGGACCTGTCGAACGTTCCCAAAATGGTCAATATGGATGAAATTTTAACATTTAATCTTTTGACTCCAAATGACTGTTGGATGGGAATTATGACTTTTTCAACTAAAATAAGTGTGTTTAAAGTCATTTATGTGCCTGAAATTGGTCAAAATTAAAGCTTTTGAATAAGCAAAAAATCTGTAAAAATGGCAATTTTGGTCACTCTGAGGGGTTAAAAAGTGGTTATTCAACATGCGGCACGATCCATTTGACATTTTGAATCATTTTTGTACAGTCCCAAACCTCCATTTTCTGATGAAAAACGATGACTCCGGACCTGTCGAACGTTCCCAAAATGGTCAATATGGATGAAATGTTACCATTTAATCTTTTGACTCCAAATGACTGTTGGATGGGAATTATGACTTTTTCAACTAAAATAAGTGTGTTTAAAGTCATTTATGTGCCTGAAATTGGTCAAAATTGAAGCTTTTGAGTAAGCAAAACTCTGTAAAAATGGCCATTTTGGTCACTCTGAGGGGTTAAAAAGTGGTTATTCAACATGAGGCACGATCCAATTGACATTTTGAATCATTTTTGGTACAGTCCTAAAAATCCATTTTCTGATGAAAAACGATGACTCCGGACCTGTCGAACGTTCCCAAAATGGTCAATATGGATGAAATTTTAACATTTAATCTTTTGACTCCAAATGACTGTTGGATGTGAATTATGACCTTTTCAACTAAAATAAGTGTGTTTAAAGTCATTTCTGTGCCTGAAATTGGTCAAAATTGAAGCTTTTGAGTAAGCAAAACTCTGTAAAAATGGCAATGTTGGTCACTCTGAGGGGTTAAAAAGTGGTTATTCAACATGAGGCACGATCCATTTGACATTTTGAATCATTTTTGGTACAGTCCCAAAAACCCATTTTCTGATGAAAAACGATGACTCCGGACCTGTCGAACGATTCCAAAATGGTCAATATGGATGAAATTTTAACATTTAATCTTTTGACTCTAAATGACTGTTGGATGTGAATTATGACCTTTTCAACTAAAATAAGTGTGTTTAAAGTCATTTATGTGCCTGAAATTGGTCAAAATTGAAGCTTTTGAGTAAGCAAAACTCTGTAAAAATGGCAATGTTGGTCACTCTGAGGGGTTAAAAAGTGGTTATTCAACATGAGGCACAATCCATTTGACATTTTGAATCATTTTTGGTACAGTCCCAAAAATCAATTTTCTGCTGAAAAACGATGACTCCGGACCTGTTGAACGATTCCAAAATGGTCAATATGGATGAAATTCTAACATTTAATCTTTTGACTCTTGAGGAAAATTAAATTTTGGCCATGTTGTGTTCCCTAGCGCGTACCCCACCGACTCCATGTACCAGCTTAAAGTGCATGTAACTTCCCTCCTGTGCCAGCTATGAAGACGCAAATACATTTGCGTCCACCGTTAACTTGTCCTCTTTCAGATCCACCATGAATGGATTATGTAGTCCGTTCCTAAGTATGCTATGTCACCGTCTTTTTGTAGTACACTTCTCATATTCTTTCTGCTCTAGCAAGAGTAGGCCCTGAATTCCTGCCATCTGAACCTCTTTTGTGGCTCCTGACTCTGCCCAGGCTACCTCTGTACCCATGAACTCTGTCCTACTTTCAGCGCGGCCCCTCGCGCTCAGCTCAGCCTGCTTTCTGCAAAGACTGACTATAACCTTCGAGTTATCTGTTCCGCTCCCCGAGAATACATTCCTGCCTACTAGATCTTGTAAACATCCTCCCCAGCTGCAGAGCCAAAAGGGCCGACCTGTCTTAATGCAAGTAATTCATAGCCTCTGTTGCCATGCTTCCATGGAAGGCCCCGTGCCCCACGCTTCACATGTAGACACTCAGGCGCTTATACACGCATCCACAGTTAGCATAGAATAGCTTCTGCCCTAGAGACCTTTCCGCCCAGATAGTATAGTTCCTAAACATCAGATATCAGATATGATAGAAGTACAAGTTGATCTGACATGCCAGACTTCTGTCTCTTTCCGTCAGTGTAAATGTCAAGTCCCCTGCACCCCGTCAATCACACGTCATGCAGCTGCGCGCGCATCCAAGCTTCCGATTTCTGCTGACATTGCAACATTCTGTTAGCACCACCCCTTGGTGCCACCCACTTGCGTCACTTATCAGTGACGTTTCTAGCACACACCTCTGGTTCACGCCTAGTTTACGCCTCTTGATGATGTACTAGTACCACGTGTATACTGTTATCTTGTCTTCTCTCAGCTGTTACGCCTCTTACATTGATTCTTATGGTATAAATCAAGTATATAAGCTATGTATTGTCAATAATCGAGAGCGCTCTATCCCTTCTGACACCCCTGTGGTGGTCAGAACATGATATCCTGATTCCTTTATGAGGAATAAAACCCTTAGAAACTCTAACACCACGGACTCTGTCTTTTTTCATTCCGATTGAGTTATTATTGATTAAGTACTTACCTGCATAGAAATTAAGAGAGTAAATTAATTATTTACGTCACTCTAAATGACTGTTGGATGTGAATTATGACTTTTTCAACTAAAATAAGTGTGTTTAAAGTCATTTATGTGCCTGAAATTGGTCAAAATTAAAGCTTTTGAATAAGCAAAAACTCTGTAAAAATGGCAATTTTGGTCACTCTGAGGGGTTAAAAAGTGGTTATTTAACATGAGGCACGATCCATTTGACATTTTGAATCATTTTTGGTACAGTCCCAAAAATCCATTTTCTGATGAAAAACGATGACTCCGGACCTGTCGAACGTTCCCAAAATGGTCAATATGGATGAAATTTTAACATTTAATCTTTTGACTCCAAATGACTGTTGGATGGGAATTATGACTTTCTCAACTAAAATAAGTGTGTTTAAAGTCATTTATGTGCCTGAAATTGGTCAAAATTGAAGCTTTTGAGTAAGCAAAACTCTGTAAAAATGGCCATTTTGGTCACTCTGAGGGGTTAAAAAGTGGTTATTCAACATGAGGCACGATCCAATTGACATTTTGAATCATTTTTGGTACAGTCCTAAAAATCCATTTTCTGATGAAAAACGATGACTCCGGACCTGTCGAACGTTCCCAAAATGGTCAATATGGATGAAATTTTAACATTTAATCTTTTGACTCCAAATGACTGTTGGATGTGAATTATGACCTTTTCAACTAAAATAAGTGTGTTTAAAGTCATTTCTGTGCCTGAAATTGGTCAAAATTGAAGCTTTTGAGTAAGCAAAACTCTGTAAAAATGGCAATGTTGGTCACTCTGAGGGGTTAAAAAGTAGTTATTCAACATGAGGCACAATCCATTTGACATTTTGAATCATTTTTGGTACAGTCCCAAAAATCCATTTTCTGATGAAAAACGATGACTCCGGACCTGTCGAAACGATTCCAAATTGTCAATATGGATGAAATTTTAACATTTAATCTTTTGACTCTAAATGACTGTTGGATGTGAATTATGACCTTTTCAACTAAAATAAGTGTGTTTAAAGTCATTTATGTGCCTGAAATTGGTCAAAATTGAAGCTTTTGAGTAAGCAAAACTCTGTAAAAATGGCAATGTTGGTCACTCTGAGGGGTTAAAAAGTGGTTATTCAACATGAGGCACGATCCATTTGACATTTTGAATCATTTTTGGTACAGTCCCAAAAATCCATTTTCTGATGAAAAACGATGACTCCGGACCTGTCGAACGTTCCCAAAATGGTCAATATGGATGAAATTTTAACATTTAATCTTTTGACTCCAAATGACTGTTGGATGGGAATTATGACTTTTTCAACTAAAATAAGTGTGTTTAAAGTCATTTATGTGCCTGAAATTGGTCAAAATTGAAGCTTTTGAGTAAGCAAAACTCTGTAAAAATGGCAATGTTGGTCACTCTGAGGGGTTAAAAAGTGGTTATTCAACATGAGGCACGATCCATTTGACATTTTGAATCATTTTTGGTACAGTCCCAAAAATCCATTTTCTGATGAAAAACGATGACTCCGGACCTGTCGAACGTTTCCAAAATGGTCAATATGGATGAAATTTTAACATTTAATCTTTTGACTCTAAATGACTGTTGGATGTGAATTATGACTTTTTCAACTAAAATAAGTGTGTTTAAAGTCATTTATGTGCCTGAAATTGGTCAAAATTGAAGCTTTTGAGTAAGCAAAACTCTGTAAAAATGGCAATGTTGGTCACTCTGAGGGGTTAAAAAGTGGTTATTCAACATGAGGCACGATCCATTTGACATTTTGAATCATTTTTGGTACAGTCCCAAAAATCCATTTTCTGATGAAAAACGATGACTCCGGACCTGTCGAACGTTTCCAAAATGGTCAATATGGATGACATTTTAACATTTAATCTTTTGACTCCAAATGACTTTTGGATGGGAATTATGACTTTTTCAACTAAAATAAGTGTGTTTAAAGTCATTTATGTGCCTGAAATTGGTCAAAATTGAAGCTCTTGAGTAAGCAAAACTCTGTAAAAATGGCAATGTTGGTCACTCTGAGGGGTTAAAAAGTGGTTATTCAACATGAGGCACGATCCATTTGACATTTTGAATCATTTTTGGTACAGTCCCAAAAATCCATTTTCTGATGAAAAACGATGACTCCGGACCTGTCGAACGTTCCCAAAATGGTCAATATGGATGAAATTTTAACATTTAATCTTTTGACTCCAAATGACTTTTGGATGGGAATTATGACTTTTTCAACTAAAATAAGTGTGTTTAAAGTCATTTATGTGCCTGAAATTGGTCAAAATTAAAGCTTTTGAATAAGCAAAAACTCTGTAAAAATGGCAATTTTGGTCATTCTGAGGGGTTAAAAAGTGGTTATTCAACATGAGGCACGATCCATTTGACATTTTGAATCATTTTTGGTACAGTCCCAAAAATCCATTTTCTGATGAAAAACAATGACTCCGGACCTGTCGAACGTTCCCAAAATGGTCAATATGGATGAAATTTTAACATTTAATCTTTTGACTCCAAATGACTGTTGGATGGGAATTATGACTTTTTCAACTAAAATAAGTGTGTTTAAAGTCATTTATGTGCCTGAAATTGGTCAAAATTAAAGCTTTTGAATAAGCAAAAAATCTGTAAAAATGGCAATTTTGGTCACTCTGAGGGGTTAAAAAGTGGTTATTCAACATGCGGCACGATCCATTTGACATTTTGAATCATTTTTGTACAGTCCCAAACCTCCATTTTCTGATGAAAAACGATGACTCCGGACCTGTCGAACGTTCCCAAAATGGTCAATATGGATGAAATGTTACCATTTAATCTTTTGACTCCAAATGACTGTTGGATGGGAATTATGACTTTTTCAACTAAAATAAGTGTGTTTAAAGTCATTTATGTGCCTGAAATTGGTCAAAATTGAAGCTTTTGAGTAAGCAAAACTCTGTAAAAATGGCCATTTTGGTCACTCTGAGGGGTTAAAAAGTGGTTATTCAACATGAGGCACGATCCAATTGACATTTTGAATCATTTTTGGTACAGTCCTAAAAATCCATTTTCTGATGAAAAACGATGACTCCGGACCTGTCGAACGTTCCCAAAATGGTCAATATGGATGAAATTTTAACATTTAATCATTTGACTCCAAATGACTGTTGAATGTGAATTATGACCTTTTCAACAAAAATAAGTGTGTTTAAAGTCATTTCTGTGCCTGAAATTGGTCAAAATTGAAGCTTTTGAGAAAGCAAAATTCTGTAAAAATTGCAATGTTGGTCACTCTGAGGGGTTAAAAAGTGGTTATTCAACATGAGGCACGATCCATTTGACATTTTGAATCATTTTTGGTACAGTCCCAAAAATCAATTTTCTGATGAAAAACGATGACTCCGGACCTGTCGAACGATTCCAAAATGGTCAATATGGATGAAATTTTAACATTTAATCTTTTGACTCTAAATGACTGTTGGATGTGAATTATGACCTTTTCAACTAAAATAAGTGTGTTTAAAGTCATTGATGTGCCTGAAATTGGTCAAAATTGAAGCTTTTGAGTAAGCAAAACTCTGTAAAAATGGCAATGTTGGTCACTCTGAGGGGTTAAAAAGTGGTTATTCAACATGAGGCACGATCCATTTGACATTTTGAATCATTTTTGGTACAGTCCCAAAAATCCATTTTCTGATGAAAAACGATGACTCCGGACCTGTCGAACGTTCCCAAAATGGTCAATATGGATGAAATTTTAACATTTAATCTTTTGACTCCAAATGACTGTTGGATGTGAATTATGACCTTTTCAACTAAAATAAGTGTGTTTAAAGTCATTTCTGTGCCTGAAATTGGTCAAAATTGAAGCTTTTGAGTAAGCAAAACTCTGTAAAAATGGCAATGTTGGTCACTCTGAGGGGTTAAAAAGTGGTTATTCAACATGAGGCACAATCCATTTGACATTTTGAATCATTTTTGGTACAGTCCCAAAAATCAATTTTCTGATGAAAAACGATGACTCCGGACCTGTCGAACGATTCCAAAATGGTCAATATGGATGAAATTTTAACATTTAATCTTTTGACTCTAAATGACTGTTGGATGTGAATTATGACCTTTTCAACTAAAATAAGTGTGTTTAAAGTCATTTATGTGCCTGAAATTGGTCAAAATTGAAGCTTTTGAGTAAGCAAAACTCTGTAAAAATGGCAATGTTGGTCACTCTGAGGGGTTAAAAAGTGGTTATTCAACATGAGGCACGATCCATTTGACATTTTGAATCATTTTTGGTACAGTCCCAAAAATCCATTTTCTGATGAAAAACGATGACTCCGGACCTGTCGAACGTTCCCAAAATGGTCAATATGGATGAAATTTTAACATTTAATCTTTTGACTCCAAATGACTGTTGGATGGGAATTATGACTTTTTCAACTAAAATAAGTGTGTTTAAAGTCATTTATGTGCCTGAAATTGGTCAAAATTGAAGCTTTTGAGTAAGCAAAACTCTGTAAAAATGGCAATGTTGGTCACTCTGAGGGGTTAAAAAGTGGTTATTCAACATGAGGCACGATCCATTTGACATTTTGAATCATTTTTGGTACAGTCCCAAAAATCCATTTTCTGATGAAAAACGATGACTCCGGACCTGTCGAACGTTTCCAAAATGGTCAATATGGATGAAATTTTAACATTTAATCTTTTGACTCTAAATGACTGTTGGATGTGAATTATGACTTTTTCAACTAAAATAAGTGTGTTTAAAGTCATTTATGTGCCTGAAATTGGTCAAAATTGAAGCTTTTGAGTAAGCAAAACTCTGTAAAAATGGCCATTTTGGTCACTCTGAGGGGTTAAAAAGTGGTTATTCAACATGAGGCACGATCCAATTGACATTTTGAATTATTTTTGGTACAGTCCCAAAAATCCATTTTCTGATGAAAAACGATGACTCCGGACCTGTTGAACGATTCCAAAATGGTCAATATGGATGAAATTCTAACATTTAATCTTTTGACTCTAAATGACTGTTGGATGTGAATTATGACTTTTTCAACTAAAATAAGTGTGTTTAAAGTCATTTATGTGCCTGAAATTGGTCAAAATTAAAGCTTTTGAATAAGCAAAAACTCTGTAAAAATGGCAATTTTGGTCACTCTGAGGGGTTAAAAAGTGGTTATTTAACATGAGGCACGATCCATTTGACATTTTGAATCATTTTTGGTACAGTCCCAAAAATCCATTTTCTGATGAAAAACGATGACTCCGGACCTGTCGAACGTTCCCAAAATGGTCAATATGGATGAAATTTTAACATTTAATCTTTTGACTCCAAATGACTGTTGGATGGGAATTATGACTTTCTCAACTAAAATAAGTGTGTTTAAAGTCATTTATGTGCCTGAAATTGGTCAAAATTGAAGCTTTTGAGTAAGCAAACCTCTGTAAAAATGGCCATTTTGGTCACTCTGAGGGGTTAAAAAGTGGTTATTCAACATGAGGCACGATCCAATTGACATTTTGAATCATTTTTGGTACAGTCCTAAAAATCAATTTTCTGATGAAAAACGATGACTCCGGACCTGTCGAACGTTCCCAAAATGGTCAATATGGATGAAATTTTAACATTTAATCTTTTGACTCCAAATGACTGTTGGATGTGAATTATGACCTTTTCAACTAAAATAAATGTGTTTAAAGTCATTTCTGTGCCTGAAATTGGTCAAAATTGAAGCTTTTGAGTAAGCAAAACTCTGTAAAAATGGCAATGTTGGTCACTCTGAGGGGTTAAAAAGTGGTTATTCAACATGAGGCACGATCCATTTGACATTTTGAATCATTTTTGGTACAGTCCCAAAAATCCATTTTCTGATGAAAAACGATGACTCCGGACCTGTCGAACGTTTCCAAAATGGTCAATATGGATGAAATTTTAACATTTAATCTTTTGACTCTAAATGACTGTTGGATGTGAATTATGACTTTTTCAACTAAAATAAGTGTGTTTAAAGTCATTTATGTGCCTGAAATTGGTCAAAATTGAAGTTTTTGAGTAAGCAAAACTCTGTAAAAATGGCAATGTTGGTCACTTTGAGGGGTTAAAAAGTGGTTATTCAACATGAGGCACGATCCATTTGACATTTTGAATCATTTTTGGTACAGTCCCAAAAATCCATTTTCTGATGAAAAACGATGACTCCGGACCTGTCGAACGTTTCCAAAATGGTCAATATGGATGAAATTTTAACATTTAATCTTTTGACTCCAAATGACTTTTGGATGGGAATTATGACTTTTTCAACTAAAATAAGTGTGTTTAAAGTCATTTATGTGCCTGAAATTGGTCAAAATTGAAGCTCTTGAGTAAGCAAAACTCTGTAAAAATGGCAATTTTGGTCACTCTGAGGGGTTAAAAAGTGGTTATTCAACATGAGGCACGATCCATTTGACATTTTGAATCATTTTTGGTACAGTCCCAAAAATCCATTTTCTGATGAAAAACGATGACTCCGGACCTGTCGAACGTTCCCAAAATGGTCAATATGGATGAAATTTTAACATTTAATCTTTTGACTCCAAATGACTGTTGGATGGGAATTATGACTTTTTCAACTAAAAGAAGTGTGTTTAAAGTCATTTATGTGCCTGAAATTGGTCAAAATTAAAGCTTTTGAATAAGCAAAAAATCTGTAAAAATGGCAATTTTGGTCACTCTGAGGGGTTAAAAAGTGGTTATTCAACATGCGGCACGATCCATTTGACATTTTGAATCATTTTTGTACAGTCCCAAACCTCCATTTTCTGATGAAAAACGATGACTCCGGACCTGTCGAACGTTCCCAAAATGGTCAATATGGATGAAATTTTAACATTTCATCATTTGACTCCAAATGACTGTTGAATGTGAATTATGACCTTTTCAACAAAAATAAGTGTGTTTAAAGTCATTTCTGTGCCTGAAATTGGTCAAAATTGAAGCTTTTGAGAAAGCAAAATTCTGTAAAAATTGCAATGTTGGTCACTCTGAGGGGTTAAAAAGTGGTTATTCAACATGAGGCACGATCCATTTGACATTTTGAATCATTTTTGGTACAGTCCCAAAAATCAATTTTCTGATGAAAAACGATGACTCCGGACCTGTCGAACGTTCCCAAAATGGTCAATATGGATGAAATTTTAACATTTAATCTTTTGACTCCAAATGACTGTTGGATGTGAATTATGACCTTTTCAACTAAAATAAGTGTGTTTAAAGTCATTTCTGTGCCTGAAATTGGTCAAAATTGAAGCTTTTGAGTAAGCAAAACTCTGTAAAAATGGCAATGTTGGTCACTCTGAGGGGTTAAAAAGTGGTTATTCAACATGAGGCACGATCCATTTGACATTTTGAATCATTTTTGGTACAGTCCCAAAAATCCATTTTCTGATGAAAAACGATGACTCCGGACCTGTCGAACGATTCCAAAATGGTCAATATGGATGAAATTTTAACATTTAATCTTTTGACTCTAAATGACTGTTGGATGTGAATTATGACCTTTTCAACTAAAATAAGTGTGTTTAAAGTCATTTATGTGCCTGAAATTGGTCAAAATTGAAGCTTTTGAGTAAGCAAAACTCTGTAAAAATGGCAATGTTGGTCACTCTGAGGGGTTAAAAAGTGGTTATTCAACATGAGGCACGATCCATTTGACATTTTGAATCATTTTTGGTACAGTCCCAAAAATCCATTTTCTGATGAAAAACGATGACTCTGGACCTGTCGAACGATTCCAAAATGGTCAATATGGATGAAATTTTAACATTTAATCTTTTGACTCTAAATGACTGTTGGATGTGAATTATGACTTTTGCAACTAAAATAAGAGTGTTTAAAGTCATTTATGTGCCTGAAATTGGTCAAAATTAAAGCTTTTGAATAAGCAAAAACTCTGTAAAAATGGCAATTTTGGTCACTCTGAGGGGTTAAAAAGTGGTTATTCAACATGAGGCTTGATCCATTTGACATTTTGAATCATTTTTGGTACAGTCCCAAAAATCCATTTTCTGATGAAAAACGATGACTCCGGACCTGTCGAACGTTCCCAAAATGGTCAATATGGATGAAATTTTAACATTTAATCTTTTGACTCCAAATGACTGTTGGATGTGAATTATGACCTTTTCATTTAAAATAAGTGTGTTTAAAGTCATTTCTGTGCCTGAAATTGGTCAAAATTGAAGCTTTTGAGTAAGCAAAACTCTGTAAAAATGGCAATGTAGGTCACTCTGAGGGGTTAAAAAGTGGTTATTCAACAGGAGGCACAATCCATTCGACATTTTGAATCATTTTTGGTACAGTCCCAAAAATCCATTTTCTGATGAAAAATGATGACTCCGGACCTGTCGAACGATTCCAAAATGGTCAATATGGATGAAATTTTAACATTTAATCTTTTGACTCTAAATGACTGTTGGATGTGAATTATGACCTTTTCAACTAAAATAAGTGTGTTTAAAGTCATTGATGTGCCTGAAATTGGTCAAAATTGAAGCTTTTGAGTAAGCAAAACTCTGTAAAAATGGCAATGTTGGTCACTCTGAGGGGTTAAAAAGTGGTTATTCAACATGAGGCACGATCCATTTGACATTTTGAATCATTTTTGGTACAGTCCCAAAAATCCATTTTCTGATGAAAAACGATGACTCCGGACCTGTCGAACGTTCCCAAAATGGTCAATATGGATGAAATTTTAACATTTAATCTTTTGACTCCAAATGACTGTTGGATGTGAATTATGACCTTTTCAACTAAAATAAGTGTGTTTAAAGTCATTTCTGTGCCTGAAATTGGTCAAAATTGAAGCTTTTGAGTAAGCAAAACTCTGTAAAAATGGCAATGTTGGTCACTCTGAGGGGTTAAAAAGTGGTTATTCAACATGAGGCACAATCCATTTGACATTTTGAATCATTTTTGGTACAGTCCCAAAAATCAATTTTCTGATGAAAAACGATGACTCCGGACCTGTCGAACGATTCCAAAATGGTCAATATGGATGAAATTTTAACATTTAATCTTTTGACTCTAAATGACTGTTGGATGTGAATTATGACCTTTTCAACTAAAATAAGTGTGTTTAAAGTCATTTATGTGCCTGAAATTGGTCAAAATTGAAGCTTTTGAGTAAGCAAAACTCTGTAAAAATGGCAATGTTGGTCACTCTGAGGGGTTAAAAAGTGGTTATTCAACATGAGGCACGATCCATTTGACATTTTGAATCATTTTTGGTACAGTCCCAAAAATCCATTTTCTGATGAAAAACGATGACTCCGGACCTGTCGAACGTTCCCAAAATGGTCAATATGGATGAAATTTTAACATTTAATCTTTTGACTCCAAATGACTGTTGGATGGGAATTATGACTTTTTCAACTAAAATAAGTGTGTTTAAAGTCATTTATGTGCCTGAAATTGGTCAAAATTGAAGCTTTTGAGTAAGCAAAACTCTGTAAAAATGGCAATGTTGGTCACTCTGAGGGGTTAAAAAGTGGTTATTCAACATGAGGCACGATCCATTTGACATTTTGAATCATTTTTGGTACAGTCCCAAAAATCCATTTTCTGATGAAAAACGATGACTCCGGACCTGTCGAACGTTTCCAAAATGGTCAATATGGATGAAATTTTAACATTTAATCTTTTGACTCTAAATGACTGTTGGATGTGAATTATGACTTTTTCAACTAAAATAAGTGTGTTTAAAGTCATTTATGTGCCTGAAATTGGTCAAAATTGAAGCTTTTGAGTAAGCAAAACTCTGTAAAAATGGCCATTTTGGTCACTCTGAGGGGTTAAAAAGTGGTTATTCAACATGAGGCACGATCCAATTGACATTTTGAATTATTTTTGGTACAGTCCCAAAAATCCATTTTCTGATGAAAAACGATGACTCCGGACCTGTTGAACGATTCCAAAATGGTCAATATGGATGAAATTCTAACATTTAATCTTTTGACTCTAAATGACTGTTGGATGTGAATTATGACTTTTTCAACTAAAATAAGTGTGTTTAAAGTCATTTATGTGCCTGAAATTGGTCAAAATTAAAGCTTTTGAATAAGCAAAAACTCTGTAAAAATGGCAATTTTGGTCACTCTGAGGGGTTAAAAAGTGGTTATTTAACATGAGGCACGATCCATTTGACATTTTGAATCATTTTTGGTACAGTCCCAAAAATCCATTTTCTGATGAAAAACGATGACTCCGGACCTGTCGAACGTTCCCAAAATGGTCAATATGGATGAAATTTTAACATTTAATCTTTTGACTCCAAATGACTGTTGGATGGGAATTATGACTTTCTCAACTAAAATAAGTGTGTTTAAAGTCATTTATGTGCCTGAAATTGGTCAAAATTGAAGCTTTTGAGTAAGCAAACCTCTGTAAAAATGGCCATTTTGGTCACTCTGAGGGGTTAAAAAGTGGTTATTCAACATGAGGCACGATCCAATTGACATTTTGAATCATTTTTGGTACAGTCCTAAAAATCAATTTTCTGATGAAAAACGATGACTCCGGACCTGTCGAACGTTCCCAAAATGGTCAATATGGATGAAATTTTAACATTTAATCTTTTGACTCCAAATGACTGTTGGATGTGAATTATGACCTTTTCAACTAAAATAAATGTGTTTAAAGTCATTTCTGTGCCTGAAATTGGTCAAAATTGAAGCTTTTGAGTAAGCAAAACTCTGTAAAAATGGCAATGTTGGTCACTCTGAGGGGTTAAAAAGTGGTTATTCAACATGAGGCACGATCCATTTGACATTTTGAATCATTTTTGGTACAGTCCCAAAAATCCATTTTCTGATGAAAAACGATGACTCCGGACCTGTCGAACGTTTCCAAAATGGTCAATATGGATGAAATTTTAACATTTAATCTTTTGACTCTAAATGACTGTTGGATGTGAATTATGACTTTTTCAACTAAAATAAGTGTGTTTAAAGTCATTTATGTGCCTGAAATTGGTCAAAATTGAAGTTTTTGAGTAAGCAAAACTCTGTAAAAATGGCAATGTTGGTCACTTTGAGGGGTTAAAAAGTGGTTATTCAACATGAGGCACGATCCATTTGACATTTTGAATCATTTTTGGTACAGTCCCAAAAATCCATTTTCTGATGAAAAACGATGACTCCGGACCTGTCGAACGTTTCCAAAATGGTCAATATGGATGAAATTTTAACATTTAATCTTTTGACTCCAAATGACTTTTGGATGGGAATTATGACTTTTTCAACTAAAATAAGTGTGTTTAAAGTCATTTATGTGCCTGAAATTGGTCAAAATTGAAGCTCTTGAGTAAGCAAAACTCTGTAAAAATGGCAATTTTGGTCACTCTGAGGGGTTAAAAAGTGGTTATTCAACATGAGGCACGATCCATTTGACATTTTGAATCATTTTTGGTACAGTCCCAAAAATCCATTTTCTGATGAAAAACGATGACTCCGGACCTGTCGAACGTTCCCAAAATGGTCAATATGGATGAAATTTTAACATTTAATCTTTTGACTCCAAATGACTGTTGGATGGGAATTATGACTTTTTCAACTAAAAGAAGTGTGTTTAAAGTCATTTATGTGCCTGAAATTGGTCAAAATTAAAGCTTTTGAATAAGCAAAAAATCTGTAAAAATGGCAATTTTGGTCACTCTGAGGGGTTAAAAAGTGGTTATTCAACATGCGGCACGATCCATTTGACATTTTGAATCATTTTTGTACAGTCCCAAACCTCCATTTTCTGATGAAAAACGATGACTCCGGACCTGTCGAACGTTCCCAAAATGGTCAATATGGATGAAATTTTAACATTTCATCATTTGACTCCAAATGACTGTTGAATGTGAATTATGACCTTTTCAACAAAAATAAGTGTGTTTAAAGTCATTTCTGTGCCTGAAATTGGTCAAAATTGAAGCTTTTGAGAAAGCAAAATTCTGTAAAAATTGCAATGTTGGTCACTCTGAGGGGTTAAAAAGTGGTTATTCAACATGAGGCACGATCCATTTGACATTTTGAATCATTTTTGGTACAGTCCCAAAAATCAATTTTCTGATGAAAAACGATGACTCCGGACCTGTCGAACGTTCCCAAAATGGTCAATATGGATGAAATTTTAACATTTAATCTTTTGACTCCAAATGACTGTTGGATGTGAATTATGACCTTTTCAACTAAAATAAGTGTGTTTAAAGTCATTTCTGTGCCTGAAATTGGTCAAAATTGAAGCTTTTGAGTAAGCAAAACTCTGTAAAAATGGCAATGTTGGTCACTCTGAGGGGTTAAAAAGTGGTTATTCAACATGAGGCACGATCCATTTGACATTTTGAATCATTTTTGGTACAGTCCCAAAAATCCATTTTCTGATGAAAAACGATGACTCCGGACCTGTCGAACGATTCCAAAATGGTCAATATGGATGAAATTTTAACATTTAATCTTTTGACTCTAAATGACTGTTGGATGTGAATTATGACCTTTTCAACTAAAATAAGTGTGTTTAAAGTCATTTATGTGCCTGAAATTGGTCAAAATTGAAGCTTTTGAGTAAGCAAAACTCTGTAAAAATGGCAATGTTGGTCACTCTGAGGGGTTAAAAAGTGGTTATTCAACATGAGGCACGATCCATTTGACATTTTGAATCATTTTTGGTACAGTCCCAAAAATCCATTTTCTGATGAAAAACGATGACTCTGGACCTGTCGAACGATTCCAAAATGGTCAATATGGATGAAATTTTAACATTTAATCTTTTGACTCTAAATGACTGTTGGATGTGAATTATGACTTTTGCAACTAAAATAAGAGTGTTTAAAGTCATTTATGTGCCTGAAATTGGTCAAAATTAAAGCTTTTGAATAAGCAAAAACTCTGTAAAAATGGCAATTTTGGTCACTCTGAGGGGTTAAAAAGTGGTTATTCAACATGAGGCTTGATCCATTTGACATTTTGAATCATTTTTGGTACAGTCCCAAAAATCCATTTTCTGATGAAAAACGATGACTCCGGACCTGTCGAACGTTCCCAAAATGGTCAATATGGATGAAATTTTAACATTTAATCTTTTGACTCCAAATGACTGTTGGATGTGAATTATGACCTTTTCATTTAAAATAAGTGTGTTTAAAGTCATTTCTGTGCCTGAAATTGGTCAAAATTGAAGCTTTTGAGTAAGCAAAACTCTGTAAAAATGGCAATGTAGGTCACTCTGAGGGGTTAAAAAGTGGTTATTCAACAGGAGGCACAATCCATTCGACATTTTGAATCATTTTTGGTACAGTCCCAAAAATCCATTTTCTGATGAAAAACGATGACTCCGGACCTGTCGAACGATTCCAAAATGGTCAATATGGATGAAATTTTAACATTTAATCTTTTGACTCTAAATGACTGTTGGATGTGAATTATGACCTTTTCAACTAAAATAAGTGTGTTTAAAGTGATTTATGTGCCTGAAATTGGTCAAAATTGAAGCTTTTGAGTAAGCAAAACTCTGTAAAAATGGCAATGTTGGTCACTCTGAGGGGTTAAAAAGTGGTTATTCACCATGAGGCACGATCCATTTGACATTTTGAATCATTTTTGGTACAGTCCAAAAAATCCATTTTATGATGAAAAACGATGACTCCGGACCTGTCGAACGTTCCCAAAATGGTCAATATGGTTGAAATTTTAACATTTAATCTTTTGACTCCAAATGACTGTTGGATGGGAATTATGACTTTTTCAACTAAAATAAGTGTGTTTAAAGTCATTTATGTGCCTGAAATTGGTCAAAATTGAAGCTTTTGAGTAAGCAAAACTCTGTAAAAATGGCAATGTTGGTCACTCTGAGGGGTTAAAAAGTGGTTATTCAACATGAGGCACGATCCATTTGACATTTTGAATCATTTTTGGTACAGTCCCAAAAATCAATTTTCTGATGAAAAACAATGACTCCGGACCTGTCGAACGTTCCCAAAATGGTCAATATGGATGAAATTTTAACATTTACTTTTTTGACTCCAAATGACTGTTGGATGTGAATTATGACCTTTTCAACTAAAATAAGTGTGTTTAAAGTCATTTCTGTGCCTGAAATTGGTCAAAATTGAAGCTTTTGAGTAAGCAAAACTCTGTAAAAATGGCAATGTTGGTCACTCTGAGGGGTTAAAAAGTGGTTATTCAACATGAGGCACAATCCATTTGACATTTTGAATCATTTTTGGTACAGTCCCAAAAATCCATTTTCTGATGAAAAACGATGACTCCGGACCTGTCGAACGATTCCAAAATGGTCAATATGGATGAAATTTTAACATTTAATCTTTTGACTCTAAATGACTGTTGTATGTGAATTATGACCTTTTCAACTAAAATAAGTGTGTTTAAAGTCATTTATGTGCCTGAAATTGGTCAAAATTGAAGCTTTTGAGTAAGCAAAACTCTGTAAAAATGGCAATGTTGGTCACTCTGAGGGGTTAAAAAGTGGTTATTCAACATGAGGCACAATCCATTTGACATTTTGAATCATTTTTGGTACAGTCCCAAAAATCCATTTTCTGATGAAAAACGATGACTCCGGACCTGTCGAACGATTCCAAAATGGTCAATATGGATGAAATTTTAACATTTAATCTTTTGACTCTAAATGACTGTTGGATGTGAATTATGACCTTTTCAACTAAAATAAGTGTGTTTAAAGTCATTTATGTGCCTGAAATTGGTCAAAATTGAAGCTTTTGAGTAAGCAAAACTCTGTAAAAATGGCAATGTTGGTCACTCTGAGGGGTTAAAAAGTGGTTATTCAACATGAGGCATGATCCATTTGACATTTTGAATCATTTTTGGTACAGTCCCAAAAATCCATTTTCTGATGAAAAACGATGACTCCGGACCTGTCGAACGTTCCCAAAATGGTCAATATGGATGAAATTTTAACATTTAATCTTTTGACTCCAAATGACTGTTGGATGGGAATTATGACTTTTTCAACTAAAATAAGTGTGTTTAAAGTCATTTATGTGCCTGAAATTGGTCAAAATTGAAGCTTTTGAGTAAGCAAAACTCTGTAAAAATGGCAATGGTGGTCACTCTGAGGGGTTAAAAAGTGGTTATTCAACATGAGGCACGATCCATTTGACATTTTGAATCATTTTTGGTACAGTCCCAAAAATCCATTTTCTGATGAAAAACGATGACTCCGGACCTGTCGAACGTTTCCAAAATGGTCAATATGGATGAAATTTTAACATTTAATCTTTTGACTCTAAATGACTGTTGGATGTGAATTATGACTTTTTCAACTAAAATAAGTGTGTTTAAAGTCATTTATGTGCCTGAAATTGGTCAAAATTGAAGGTTTTGAGTAAGCAAAACTCTGTAAAAATGGCAATGTTGGTCACTCTGAGGGTTTAAAAAGTGGTTATTCAACATGAGGCACGATCCATTTGACATTTTGAATCATTGTTGGTACAGTCCCAAAAATCCATTTTCTGATGAAAAACGATGACTCCGGACCTGTCGAACGATTCCAAAATGGTCAATATGGATGAAATTTTAACATTTAATCTTTTGACTCTAAATGACTGTTGGATGTGAATTATGACCTTTTCAACTAAAATAAGTGTGTTTAAAGTCATTTATGTGCCTGAAATTGGTCAAAATTGAAGCTTTTGAGTAAGCAAAACTCTGTAAAAATGGCAATGTTGGTCACTCTGAGGGGTTAAAAAGTGGCTATTCAACATGAGGCACGATCCATTTGACATTTTGAATCATTTTTGGTACAGTCCCAAAAATCAATTTTCTGATGAAAAACGATGACTCCGGACCTGTCGAACGTTCCCAAAATGGTCAATATGGATGAAATTTTAACATTTAATCTTTTGACTCCAAATGACTGTTGGATGGGAATTATGACTTTTTCAACTAAAATAAGTGTGTTTAAAGTCATTTATGTGCCTGAAATTGGTCAAAATTGAAGCTTTTGAGTAAGCAAAACTCTGTAAAAATGGCAATGTTGGTCACTCTGAGGGGTTAAAAAGTGGTTATTCAACATGAGGAACGATCCATTTGACATTTTGAATCATTTTTGGTACAGTCCCAAAAATCCATTTTCTGATGAAAAACGATGACTCCGGACCTGTCGAACGTTTCCAAAATGGTCAATATGGATGAAATTTTAACATTTAATCTTTTGACTCTAAATGACTGTTGGATGTGAATTATGACTTTTTCAACTAAAATAAGTGTGTTTAAAGTCATTTATGTGCCTGAAATTGGTCAAAATTGAAGCTTTTGAGTAAGCAAAACTCTGTAAAAATGGCCACATTGGTCACTCTGAGGGGTTAAAAAGTGGTTATTCAACATGAGGCACGATCCAATTGACATTTTGAATCATTTTTGGTACAGTCCCAAAAATCCATTTTCTGATGAAAAACGATGACTCCGGACCTGTTGAACGATTCCAAAATGGTCAATATGGATGAAATTCTAACATTTAATCTTTTGACTCTAAATGACTGTTGGATGTGAATTATGACTTTTTCAACTAAAATAAGTGTGTTTAAAGTCATTTATGTGCCTGAAATTGGTCAAAATTAAAGCTTTTGAATAAGCAAAAACTCTGTAAAAATGGCAATTTTGGTCACTCTGAGGGGTTAAAAAGTGGTTATTTAACATGAGGCACGATCCATTTGACATTTTGAATCATTTTTGGTACAGTCCCAAAAACCCATTTTCTGATGAAAAACGATGACTCCGGACCTGTCGAACGTTCCCAAAATGGTCAATATGGATGAAATTTTAACATTTAATCTTTTGACTCCAAATGACTGTTGGATGGGAATTATGACTTTTTCAACTAAAATAAGTGTGTTTAAAGTCATTTATGTGCCTGAAATTGGTCAAAATTGAAGCTTTTGAGTAAGCAAAACTCTGTAAAAATGGCAATGGTGGTCACTCTGAGGGGTTAAAAAGTGGTTATTCAACATGAGGCACGATCCATTTGACATTTTGAATCATTTTTGGTACAGTCCCAAAAATCCATTTTCTGATGAAAAACGATGACTCCGGACCTGTCGAACGTTTCCAAAATGGTCAATATGGATGAAATTTTAACATTTAATCTTTTGACTCTAAATGACTGTTGGATGTGAATTATGACTTTTTCAACTAAAATAAGTGTGTTTAAAGTCATTTATGTGCCTGAAATTGGTCAAAATTGAAGCTTTTGAGTAAGCAAAACTCTGTAAAAATGGCAATGTTGGTCACTCTGAGGGTTTAAAAAGTGGTTATTTAACATGAGGCACGATCCATTTGACATTTTGAATCATTTTTGGTACAGTCCCAAAAATCCATTTTCTGATGAAAAACGATGACTCCGGACCTGTCGAACGATTCCAAAATGGTCAATATGGATGAAATTTTAACATTTAATCTTTTGACTCTAAAGGACTGTTGGATGTGAATTATGACTTTTTCAACTAAAATAAGTGTGTTTAAAGTCATTTATGTGCCTGAAATTGGTCAAAATTAAAGCTTTTGAATAAGCAAAAACTCTGTAAAAATGGCAATTTTGGTCACTCTGAGGGGTTAAAAAGTGGTTATTCAACATGAGGCACGATCCATTTGACATTTTGAATAATTTTTGGTACAGTCCCAAAAATCAATTTTCTGATGAAAAACGATGACTCCGGACCTGTCGAACGATTCCAAAATGGTCAATATAGATGAAATTTTAACATTTAATCTTTTGACTCTAAATGACTGTTGGATGTGAATTGTGACTTTTTCAACTAAAATAAGTGTGTTTAAAGTCATTTATGTGCCTGAAATTGGTCAAAATTAAAGCTTTTGAATAAGCAAAAACTCTGTAAAATGGCAATTTTGGTCACTCTGAGGGGTTAAAAAGTGGTTATTCAACATGAGGCAGGATCCATTTGACATTTTGAATCATTTTTGGTACAGTCCCAAAAATCAATTTTCTGATGAAAAACGATGACTCCGGACCTGTCGAACGTTCCCAAAATGGTCAATATGGATGAAATTTTAACATTTAATCTTTTGACTCCAAATGACTGTTGGATGGGAATTATGACTTTCTCAACTAAAATAAGTGTGTTTAAAGTCATTTATGTGCCTGAAATTGGTCAAAATTGAAGCTTTTGAGTAAGCAAAACTCTGTAAAAATGGCCATTTTGGTCACTCTGAGGGGTTAAAAAGTGGTTATTCAACATGAGGCACGATCCAATTGACATTTTGAATCATTTTTGGTACAGTCCTAAAAATCCATTTTCTGATGAAAAACGATGACTCCGGACCTGTCGAACGTTCCCAAAATGGTCAATATGGATGAAATTTTAACATTTAATCTTTTGACTCCAAATGACTGTTGGATGTGAATTATGACTTTTTCAACTAAAATAAGTGTGTTTAAAGTCATTTATGTGCCTGAAATTGGTCAAAATTAAAGCTTTTGAATAAGCAAAAACTCTGTAAAATGGCAATTTTGGTCACTCTGAGGGGTTAAAAAGTGGTTATTTAACATGAGGCACGATCCATTTGACATTTTGAATCATTTTTGGTACAGTCCCAAAAATCAATTTTCTGATGAAAAACGATGACTCCGGACCTGTCGAACGTTCCCAAAATGGTCAATATGGATGAAATTTTAACATTTAATCTTTTGACTCCAAATGACTGTTGGATGGGAATTATGTCTTTCTCAACTAAAATAAGTGTGTTTAAAGTCATTTATGTGCCTGAAATTGGTCAAAATTGAAGCTTTTGAGTAAGCAAAACTCTGTAAAAATGGCCATTTTGGTCACTCTGAGGGGTTAAAAAGTGGTTATTCAACATGAGGCACGATCCAATTGACATTTTGAATCATTTTTGGTACAGTCCTAAAAATCCATTTTCTGATGAAAAACGATGACTCCGGACCTGTCGAACGTTCCCAAAATGGTCAATATGGATGAAATTTTAACATTTAATCTTTTGACTCCAAATGACTGTTGGATGTGAATTATGGCCTTTTCAACTAAAATAAGTGTGTTTAAAGTCATTTCTGTGCCTGAAATTGGTCAAAATTGAAGCTTTTGAGTAAGCAAAACTCTGTAAAAATGGCAATGTTGGTCACTCTGAGGGGTTAAAAAGTGGTTATTCAACATGAGGCACAATCCATTTGACATTTTGAATCATTTTTGGTACAGTCCCAAAAATCCATTTTCTGATGAAAAACGATGACTCCGGACCTGTCGAACGATTCCAAAATGGTCAATATGGATGAAATTTTAACATTTAATCTTTAGACTCTAAATGACTGTTGGATGTGAATTATGACCTTTTCAACTAAAATAAGTGTGTTTAAAGTCATTTATGTACCTGAAATTGGTCAAAATTGAAGCTCTTGAGTAAGCAAAACTCTGTAAAAATGGCAATGTTGGTCACTCTGAGGGGTTAAAAAGTGGTTATTCAACATGAGGCATGATCCATTTGACATTTTGAATCATTTTTGGTACAGTCCCAAAAATCCATTTTCTGATGAAAAACGATGACTCCGGACCTGTCGAACGTTCCCAAAATGGTCAATATGGATGAAATTTTAACATTTAATCTTTTGGCTCTAAATGACTGTTGGATGTGAATTATGACTTTTTCAACTAAAATAAGTGTGTTTAAAGTCATTTATGTGCCTGAAATTGGTCAAAATTGAAGCTTTTGAGTAAGCAAAACTCTGTAAAAATGGCAATGTTGGTCACTCTGAGGGGTTAAAAAGTGGTTATTCAACATGAGGCACGATCCATTTGACATTTTGAATCATTTTTGGTACAGTCCCAAAAATCCATTTTCTGATGAAAAACGATGACTCCGGACCTGTCGAACGATTCCAAAATGGTCAATATGGATGAAATTTTAACATTTAATCTTTTGACTCTAAAGGACTGTTGGATGTGAATTGTGACTTTTTCAACTAAAATAAGTGTGTTTAAAGTCATTTATGTGCCTGAAATTGGTCAAAATTAAAGCTTTTGAATAAGCAAAAACTCTGTAAAAATGGCAATTTTGGTCACTCTGAGGGGTTAAAAAGTGGTTATTCAACATGAGGCACGATCCATTTGACATTTTGAATCATTTTTGGTACAGTCCCAAAAATCCATTTTCTGATGAAAAACGATGACTCCGGACCTGTCGAACGTTCCCAAAATGGTCAATATGGATGAAATTTTAACATTTAATCTTTTGACTCCAAATGACTGTTGGATGGGATTTATGACTTTTTCAACTAAAATAAGTGTGTTTAAAGTCATTTATGTGCCTGAAATTGGTCAAAATTGAAGCTTTTGAGTAAGCAAAAACTCTGTAAAAATGGCAATTTTGGTCACTTTGAGGGGTTAAAAAGTGGTTATTCAACATGAGGCACGATCCATTTGACATTTTGAATCATTTTTGGTACAGTCCCAAAAATCCATTTTCTGATGAAAAACGATGACTCCGGACCTGTCGAACGTTCCCAAAATGGTCAATATGGATGACATTTTAAAATTTAATCTTTTGACTCCAAATGACTGTTGGATGGGAATTATGACTTTTTCAACTAAAATAAGTGTGTTTAAAGTCATTTATGTGCCTGAAATTGGTCAAAATTAAAGCTTTTGAATAAGCAAAAACTCTGTAAAAATGGCAATTTTGGTCATTCTGAGGGGTTAAAAAGTGGTTATTGAACATGAGGCACGATCCATTTGACATTTTGAATCATTTTTGGTACAGTCCCAAAAATCCATTTTCTGATGAAAAACGATGACTCCGGACCTGTCGAACGTTCCCAAAATGGTCAATATGGATGAAATGTTAACATTTAATCTTTTGACTCCAAATGACTGTTGGATGGGAATTATGACTTTTTCAACTAAAATAAGTGTGTTTAAAGTCATTTATGTGCCTGAAATTGGTCAAAATTAAACTTTTGAATAAGCAAAAACTCTGTAAAAATGGCAATTTTGGTCACTCTGAGGGGTTAAAAAGTGGTTATTCAACATGAGGCACGATCCATTTGACATTTTGAATCATTTTTGGTACAGTCCCAAAAATCCATTTTCTGATGAAAAACGATGACTCCGGACCTGTCGAACGTTCCCAAAATGGTCAATATGGATGAAATTTTAACATTTAATCTTTTGACTCCAAATGACTGTTGGATGGGAATTATGACCTTTTCAACAAAAATAAGTGTCTTTAAAGTCATTTCTGTGCCTGAAATTGGTCAAAATTGAAGCTTTTGAGAAAGCAAAATTCTGTAAAAATTGCAATGTTGGTCACTCTGAGGGGTTAAAAAGTGGTTATTCAACATGAGGCACGATCCATTTGACATTTTGAATCATTTTTGGTACAGTCCCAAAAATCAATTTTGTGATGAAAAACGATGACTCCGGACCTGTCGAACGTTCCCAAAATGGTCAATATGGATGAAATTTTAACATTTAATCTTTTGACTCCAAATGACTGTTGGATGGGAATTATGACTTTCTCAACTAAAATAAGTGTGTTTAAAGTCATTTATGTGCCTGAAATTGGTCAAAATTGAAGCTTTTGAGTAAGCAAAACTCTGTAAAAATGGCCATTTTGGTCACTCTGAGGGGTTAAAAAGTGGTTATTCAACATGAGGCACGATCCAATTGACATTTTGAATCATTTTTGGTACAGTCCTAAAAATCCATTTTCTGATGAAAAACGATGACTCCGGACCTGTCGAACGTTCCCAAAATGGTCAATATGGATGAAATTTTAACATTTAATCTTTTGACTCCAAATGACTGTTGGATGTGAATTATGACTTTTTCAACTAAAATAAGTGTGTTTAAAGTCATTTATGTGCCTGAAATTGGTCAAAATTAAAGCTTTTGAATAAGCAAAAACTCTGTAAAATGGCAATTTTGGTCACTCTGAGGGGTTAAAAAGTGGTTATTTAACATGAGGCACGATCCATTTGACATTTTGAATCATTTTTGGTACAGTCCCAAAAATCAATTTTCTGATGAAAAACGATGACTCCGGACCTGTCGAACGTTCCCAAAATGGTCAATATGGATGAAATTTTAACATTTAATCTTTTGACTCCAAATGACTGTTGGATGGGAATTATGTCTTTCTCAACTAAAATAAGTGTGTTTAAAGTCATTTATGTGCCTGAAATTGGTCAAAATTGAAGCTTTTGAGTAAGCAAAACTCTGTAAAAATGGCCATTTTGGTCACTCTGAGGGGTTAAAAAGTGGTTATTCAACATGAGGCACGATCCAATTGACATTTTGAATCATTTTTGGTACAGTCCTAAAAATCCATTTTCTGATGAAAAACGATGACTCCGGACCTGTCGAACGTTCCCAAAATGGTCAATATGGATGAAATTTTAACATTTAATCTTTTGACTCCAAATGACTGTTGGATGTGAATTATGGCCTTTTCAACTAAAATAAGTGTGTTTAAAGTCATTTCTGTGCCTGAAATTGGTCAAAATTGAAGCTTTTGAGTAAGCAAAACTCTGTAAAAATGGCAATGTTGGTCACTCTGAGGGGTTAAAAAGTGGTTATTCAACATGAGGCACAATCCATTTGACATTTTGAATCATTTTTGGTACAGTCCCAAAAATCCATTTTCTGATGAAAAACGATGACTCCGGACCTGTCGAACGATTCCAAAATGGTCAATATGGATGAAATTTTAACATTTAATCTTTAGACTCTAAATGACTGTTGGATGTGAATTATGACCTTTTCAACTAAAATAAGTGTGTTTAAAGTCATTTATGTACCTGAAATTGGTCAAAATTGAAGCTCTTGAGTAAGCAAAACTCTGTAAAAATGGCAATGTTGGTCACTCTGAGGGGTTAAAAAGTGGTTATTCAACATGAGGCATGATCCATTTGACATTTTGAATCATTTTTGGTACAGTCCCAAAAATCCATTTTCTGATGAAAAACGATGACTCCGGACCTGTCGAACGTTCCCAAAATGGTCAATATGGATGAAATTTTAACATTTAATCTTTTGACTCCAAATGACTGTTGGATGGGAATTATGACTTTTTCAACTAAAATAAGTGTGTTTAAAGTCATTTATGTGTCTGAAATTGGTCAAAATTGAAGCTTTTGAGTAAGCAAAACTCTGTAAAAATGGCAATGGTGGTCACTCTGAGGGGTTAAAAAGTGGTTATTCAACATGAGGCACGATCCATTTGACATTTTGAATCATTTTTGGTACAGTCCCAAAAATCCATTTTCTGATGAAAAACGATGACTCCGGACCTGTCGAACGTTTCCAAAATGGTCAATATGGATGAAATTTTAACATTTAATCTTTTGGCTCTAAATGACTGTTGGATGTGAATTATGACTTTTTCAACTAAAATAAGTGTGTTTAAAGTCATTTATGTGCCTGAAATTGGTCAAAATTGAAGCTTTTGAGTAAGCAAAACTCTGTAAAAATGGCAATGTTGGTCACTCTGAGGGGTTAAAAAGTGGTTATTCAACATGAGGCACGATCCATTTGACATTTTGAATCATTTTTGGTACAGTCCCAAAAATCCATTTTCTGATGAAAAACGATGACTCCGGACCTGTCGAACGATTCCAAAATGGTCATTATGGATGAAATTTTAACATTTAATCTTTTGACTCTAAAGGACTGTTGGATGTGAATTGTGACTTTTTCAACTAAAATAAGTGTGTTTAAAGTCATTTATGTGCCTGAAATTGGTCAAAATTAAAGCTTTTGAATAAGCAAAAACTCTGTAAAAATGGCAATTTTGGTCACTCTGAGGGGTTAAAAAGTGGTTATTCAACATGAGGCACGATCCATTTGACATTTTGAATCATTTTTGGTACAGTCCCAAAAATCCATTTTCTGATGAAAAACGATGACTCCGGACCTGTCGAACGTTCCCAAAATGGTCAATATGGATGAAATTTTAACATTTAATCTTTTGACTCCAAATGACTGTTGGATGGGATTTATGACTTTTTCAACTAAAATAAGTGTGTTTAAAGTCATTTATGTGCCTGAAATTGGTCAAAATTGAAGCTTTTGAGAAAGCAAAATTCTGTAAAAATTGCAATGTTGGTCACTCTGAGGGGTTAAAAAGTGGTTATTCAACATGAGGCACGATCCATTTGACATTTTGAATCATTTTTGGTACAGTCCCAAAAATCAATTTTGTGATGAAAAACGATGACTCCGGACCTGTCGAACGTTCCCAAAATGGTCAATATGGATGAAATTTTAACATTTAATCTTTTGACTCCAAATGACTGTTGGATGTGAATTATGACCTTTTCAACTAAAATAAGTGTGTTTAAAGTCATTTCTGTGCCTGAAATTGGTCAAAATTGAAGCTTTTGAGTAAGCAAAACTCTGTAAAAATGGCAATGTTGGTCACTCTGAGGGGTTAAAAAGTGGTTATTCAACATGAGGCACGATCCATTTGACATTTTGAATCATTTTTGGTACAGTCCCAAAAATCAATTTTCTGATGAAAAACGATGACTCCGGACCTGTCGAACGTTCCCAAAATGGTCAATATGGATGAAATTTTAACATTTAATCTTTTGACTCCAAATGACTGTTGGATGTGAATTATGACCTTTTCAACTAAAATAAGTGTGTTTAAAGTCATTTCTGTGCCTGAAATTGGTCAAAATTGAAGCTTTTGAGTAAGCAAAACTCTGTAAAAATGGCAATGTTGGTCACTCTGAGGGGTTAAAAAGTGGTTATTCAACATGAGGCACGATCCATTTGACATTTTGAATCATTTTTGGTACAGTCCCAAAAATCCATTTTCTGATGAAAAACGATGACTCCGGACCTGTCGAACGATTCCAAAATGGTCAATATGGATGAAATTTTAACATTTAATCTTTTGACTCTAAAGGACTGTTGGATGTGAATTATGACTTTTTCAACTAAAATAAGTGTGTTTAAAGTCATTTATGTGCCTGAAATTGGTCAAAATTAAAGCTTTTGAATAAGCAAAAACTCTGTAAAAATGGCAATTTTGGTCACTCTGAGGGGTTAAAAAGTGGTTATTCAGCATGAGGCACGATCCATTTGACATTTTGAATAATTTTTGGTACAGTCCCAAAAATCAATTTTCTGATGAAAAACGATGACTCCGGACCTGTCGAACGATTCCAAAATGGTCAATATAGATGAAATTTTAACATTTAATCTTTTGACTCTAAATGACTGTTGGATGTGAATTGTGACTTTTTCAACTAAAATAAGTGTGTTTAAAGTCATTTATGTGCCTGAAATTGGTCAAAATTAAAGCTTTTGAATAAGCAAAAACTCTGTAAAATGGCAATTTTGGTCACTCTGAGGGGTTAAAAAGTGGTTATTCAACATGAGGCAGGATCCATTTGACATTTTGAATCATTTTTGGTACAGTCCCAAAAATCAATTTTCTGATGAAAAACGATGACTCCGGACCTGTCGAACGTTCCCAAAATGGTCAATATGGATGAAATTTTAACATTTATTCTTTTGACTCCAAATGACTGTTGGATGGGAATTATGACTTTCTAAACTAAAATAAGTGTGTTTAAAGTCATTTATGTGCCTGAAATTGGTCAAAATTGAAGCTTTTGAGTAAGCAAAACTCTGTAAAAATGGCCATTTTGGTCACTCTGAGGGGTTAAAAAGTGGTTATTCAACATGAGGCACGATCCAATTGACATTTTGAATCATTTTTGGTACAGTCCTAAAAATCCATTTTCTGATGAAAAACGATGACTCCGGACCTGTCGAACGTTCCCAAAATGGTCAATATGGATGAAATTTTAACATTTAATCTTTTGACTCCAAATGACTGTTGGATGTGAATTATGACTTTTTCAACTAAAATAAGTGTGTTTAAAGTCATTTATGTGCCTGAAATTGGTCAAAATTAAAGCTTTTGAATAAGCAAAAACTCTGTAAAATGGCAATTTTGGTCACTCTGAGGGGTTAAAAAGTGGTTATTTAACATGAGGCACAATCCATTTGACATTTTGAATCATTTTTGGTACAGTCCCAAAAATCAATTTTCTGATGAAAAACGATGACTCCGGACCTGTCGAACGTTCCCAAAATGGTCAATATGGATGAAATTTTAACATTTAATCTTTTGACTCCAAATGACTGTTGGATGGGAATTATGACTTTCTCAACTAAAATAAGTGTGTTTAAAGTCATTTATGTGCCTGAAATTGGTCAAAATTGAAGCTTTTGAGTAAGCAAAACTCTGTAAAAATGGCCATTTTGGTCACTCTGAGGGGTTAAAAAGTGGTTATTCAACATGAGGCACGATCCAATTGACATTTTGAATCATTTTTGGTACAGTCCTAAAAATCCATTTTCTGATGAAAAACGATGACTCCGGACCTGTCGAACGTTCCCAAAATGGTCAATATGGATGAAATTTTAACATTTAATCTTTTGACTCCAAATGACTGTTGGATGGGAATTATGTCTTTCTCAACTAAAATAAGTGTGTTTAAAGTCATTTATGTGCCTGAAATTGGTCAAAATTAAAGCTTTTGAATAAGCAAAAACTCTGTAAAATGGCAATTTTGGTCACTCTGAGGGGTTAAAAAGTGGTTATTTAACATGAGGCACGATCCATTTGACATTTTGAATCATTTTTGGTACAGTCCCAAAAATCCATTTTCTGATGAAAAACGATGACTCCGGACCTGTCGAACGTTCCCAAAATGGTCAATATGGATGAAATTTTAACATTTAATCTTTTGACTCCAAATGACTGTTGGATGGGAATTATGACCTTTTCAACAAAAATAAGTGTCTTTAAAGTCATTTCTGTGCCTGAAATTGGTCAAAATTGAAGCTTTTGAGAAAGCAAAATTCTGTAAAAATTGCAATGTTGGTCACTCTGAGGGGTTAAAAAGTGGTTATTCAACATGAGGCACGATCCATTTGACATTTTGAATCATTTTTGGTACAGTCCCAAAAATCAATTTTGTGATGAAAAACGATGACTCCGGACCTGTCGAACGTTCCCAAAATGGTCAATATGGATGAAATTTTAACATTTAATCTTTTGACTCCAAATGACTGTTGGATGGGAATTATGACTTTCTCAACTAAAATAAGTGTGTTTAAAGTCATTTATGTGCCTGAAATTGGTCAAAATTGAAGCTTTTGAGTAAGCAAAACTCTGTAAAAATGGCCATTTTGGTCACTCTGAGGGGTTAAAAAGTGGTTATTCAACATGAGGCACGATCCAATTGACATTTTGAATCATTTTTGGTACAGTCCTAAAAATCCATTTTCTGATGAAAAACGATGACTCCGGACCTGTCGAACGTTCCCAAAATGGTCAATATGGATGAAATTTTAACATTTAATCTTTTGACTCCAAATGACTGTTGGATGTGAATTATGACTTTTTCAACTAAAATAAGTGTGTTTAAAGTCATTTATGTGCCTGAAATTGGTCAAAATTAAAGCTTTTGAATAAGCAAAAACTCTGTAAAATGGCAATTTTGGTCACTCTGAGGGGTTAAAAAGTGGTTATTTAACATGAGGCACGATCCATTTGACATTTTGAATCATTTTTGGTACAGTCCCAAAAATCAATTTTCTGATGAAAAACGATGACTCCGGACCTGTCGAACGTTCCCAAAATGGTCAATATGGATGAAATTTTAACATTTAATCTTTTGACTCCAAATGACTGTTGGATGGGAATTATGTCTTTCTCAACTAAAATAAGTGTGTTTAAAGTCATTTATGTGCCTGAAATTGGTCAAAATTGAAGCTTTTGAGTAAGCAAAACTCTGTAAAAATGGCCATTTTGGTCACTCTGAGGGGTTAAAAAGTGGTTATTCAACATGAGGCACGATCCAATTGACATTTTGAATCATTTTTGGTACAGTCCTAAAAATCCATTTTCTGATGAAAAACGATGACTCCGGACCTGTCGAACGTTCCCAAAATGGTCAATATGGATGAAATTTTAACATTTAATCTTTTGACTCCAAATGACTGTTGGATGTGAATTATGGCCTTTTCAACTAAAATAAGTGTGTTTAAAGTCATTTCTGTGCCTGAAATTGGTCAAAATTGAAGCTTTTGAGTAAGCAAAACTCTGTAAAAATGGCAATGTTGGTCACTCTGAGGGGTTAAAAAGTGGTTATTCAACATGAGGCACAATCCATTTGACATTTTGAATCATTTTTGGTACAGTCCCAAAAATCCATTTTCTGATGAAAAACGATGACTCCGGACCTGTCGAACGATTCCAAAATGGTCAATATGGATGAAATTTTAACATTTAATCTTTAGACTCTAAATGACTGTTGGATGTGAATTATGACCTTTTCAACTAAAATAAGTGTGTTTAAAGTCATTTATGTACCTGAAATTGGTCAAAATTGAAGCTCTTGAGTAAGCAAAACTCTGTAAAAATGGCAATGTTGGTCACTCTGAGGGGTTAAAAAGTGGTTATTCAACATGAGGCATGATCCATTTGACATTTTGAATCATTTTTGGTACAGTCCCAAAAATCCATTTTCTGATGAAAAACGATGACTCCGGACCTGTCGAACGTTCCCAAAATGGTCAATATGGATGAAATTTTAACATTTAATCTTTTGGCTCTAAATGACTGTTGGATGTGAATTATGACTTTTTCAACTAAAATAAGTGTGTTTAAAGTCATTTATGTGCCTGAAATTGGTCAAAATTGAAGCTTTTGAGTAAGCAAAACTCTGTAAAAATGGCAATGTTGGTCACTCTGAGGGGTTAAAAAGTGGTTATTCAACATGAGGCACGATCCATTTGACATTTTGAATCATTTTTGGTACAGTCCCAAAAATCCATTTTCTGATGAAAAACGATGACTCCGGACCTGTCGAACGATTCCAAAATGGTCAATATGGATGAAATTTTAACATTTAATCTTTTGACTCTAAAGGACTGTTGGATGTGAATTGTGACTTTTTCAACTAAAATAAGTGTGTTTAAAGTCATTTATGTGCCTGAAATTGGTCAAAATTAAAGCTTTTGAATAAGCAAAAACTCTGTAAAAATGGCAATTTTGGTCACTCTGAGGGGTTAAAAAGTGGTTATTCAACATGAGGCACGATCCATTTGACATTTTGAATCATTTTTGGTACAGTCCCAAAAATCCATTTTCTGATGAAAAACGATGACTCCGGACCTGTCGAACGTTCCCAAAATGGTCAATATGGATGAAATTTTAACATTTAATCTTTTGACTCCAAATGACTGTTGGATGGGATTTATGACTTTTTCAACTAAAATAAGTGTGTTTAAAGTCATTTATGTGCCTGAAATTGGTCAAAATTGAAGCTTTTGAGAAAGCAAAATTCTGTAAAAATTGCAATGTTGGTCACTCTGAGGGGTTAAAAAGTGGTTATTCAACATGAGGCACGATCCATTTGACATTTTGAATCATTTTTGGTACAGTCCCAAAAATCAATTTTGTGATGAAAAACGATGACTCCGGACCTGTCGAACGTTCCCAAAATGGTCAATATGGATGAAATTTTAACATTTAATCTTTTGACTCCAAATGACTGTTGGATGTGAATTATGACCTTTTCAACTAAAATAAGTGTGTTTAAAGTCATTTCTGTGCCTGAAATTGGTCAAAATTGAAGCTTTTGAGTAAGCAAAACTCTGTAAAAATGGCAATGTTGGTCACTCTGAGGGGTTAAAAAGTGGTTATTCAACATGAGGCACGATCCATTTGACATTTTGAATCATTTTTGGTACAGTCCCAAAAATCAATTTTCTGATGAAAAACGATGACTCCGGACCTGTCGAACGTTCCCAAAATGGTCAATATGGATGAAATTTTAACATTTAATCTTTTGACTCCAAATGACTGTTGGATGTGAATTATGACCTTTTCAACTAAAATAAGTGTGTTTAAAGTCATTTCTGTGCCTGAAATTGGTCAAAATTGAAGCTTTTGAGTAAGCAAAACTCTGTAAAAATGGCAATGTTGGTCACTCTGAGGGGTTAAAAAGTGGTTATTCAACATGAGGCACGATCCATTTGACATTTTGAATCATTTTTGGTACAGTCCCAAAAATCCATTTTCTGATGAAAAACGATGACTCCGGACCTGTCGAACGATTCCAAAATGGTCAATATGGATGAAATTTTAACATTTAATCTTTTGACTCTAAAGGACTGTTGGATGTGAATTATGACTTTTTCAACTAAAATAAGTGTGTTTAAAGTCATTTATGTGCCTGAAATTGGTCAAAATTAAAGCTTTTGAATAAGCAAAAACTCTGTAAAAATGGCAATTTTGGTCACTCTGAGGGGTTAAAAAGTGGTTATTCAGCATGAGGCACGATCCATTTGACATTTTGAATAATTTTTGGTACAGTCCCAAAAATCAATTTTCTGATGAAAAACGATGACTCCGGACCTGTCGAACGATTCCAAAATGGTCAATATAGATGAAATTTTAACATTTAATCTTTTGACTCTAAATGACTGTTGGATGTGAATTGTGACTTTTTCAACTAAAATAAGTGTGTTTAAAGTCATTTATGTGCCTGAAATTGGTCAAAATTAAAGCTTTTGAATAAGCAAAAACTCTGTAAAATGGCAATTTTGGTCACTCTGAGGGGTTAAAAAGTGGTTATTCAACATGAGGCAGGATCCATTTGACATTTTGAATCATTTTTGGTACAGTCCCAAAAATCAATTTTCTGATGAAAAACGATGACTCCGGACCTGTCGAACGTTCCCAAAATGGTCAATATGGATGAAATTTTAACATTTATTCTTTTGACTCCAAATGACTGTTGGATGGGAATTATGACTTTCTAAACTAAAATAAGTGTGTTTAAAGTCATTTATGTGCCTGAAATTGGTCAAAATTGAAGCTTTTGAGTAAGCAAAACTCTGTAAAAATGGCCATTTTGGTCACTCTGAGGGGTTAAAAAGTGGTTATTCAACATGAGGCACGATCCAATTGACATTTTGAATCATTTTTGGTACAGTCCTAAAAATCCATTTTCTGATGAAAAACGATGACTCCGGACCTGTCGAACGTTCCCAAAATGGTCAATATGGATGAAATTTTAACATTTAATCTTTTGACTCCAAATGACTGTTGGATGTGAATTATGACTTTTTCAACTAAAATAAGTGTGTTTAAAGTCATTTATGTGCCTGAAATTGGTCAAAATTAAAGCTTTTGAATAAGCAAAAACTCTGTAAAATGGCAATTTTGGTCACTCTGAGGGGTTAAAAAGTGGTTATTTAACATGAGGCACAATCCATTTGACATTTTGAATCATTTTTGGTACAGTCCCAAAAATCAATTTTCTGATGAAAAACGATGACTCCGGACCTGTCGAACGTTCCCAAAATGGTCAATATGGATGAAATTTTAACATTTAATCTTTTGACTCCAAATGACTGTTGGATGGGAATTATGACTTTCTCAACTAAAATAAGTGTGTTTAAAGTCATTTATGTGCCTGAAATTGGTCAAAATTGAAGCTTTTGAGTAAGCAAAACTCTGTAAAAATGGCCATTTTGGTCACTCTGAGGGGTTAAAAAGTGGTTATTCAACATGAGGCACGATCCAATTGACATTTTGAATCATTTTTGGTACAGTCCTAAAAATCCATTTTCTGATGAAAAACGATGACTCCGGACCTGTCGAACGTTCCCAAAATGGTCAATATGGATGAAATTTTAACATTTAATCTTTTGACTCCAAATGACTGTTGGATGGGAATTATGTCTTTCTCAACTAAAATAAGTGTGTTTAAAGTCATTTATGTGCCTGAAATTGGTCAAAATTAAAGCTTTTGAATAAGCAAAAACTCTGTAAAATGGCAATTTTGGTCACTCTGAGGGATTAAAAAGTGGTTATTTAACATGAGGCACGATCCATTTGACATTTTGAATCATTTTTGGTACAGTCCCAAAAATCAATTTTCTGATGAAAAACGATGACTCCGGACCTGTCGAACGTTCCCAAAATGGTCAATATGGATGAAATTTTAACATTTAATCTTTTGACTCCAAATGACTGTTGGATGGGAATTATGTCTTTCTCAACTAAAATAAGTGTGTTTAAAGTCATTTATGTGCCTGAAATTGGTCAAAATTGAAGCTTTTGAGTAAGCAAAACTCTGTAAAAATGGCCATTTTGGTCACTCTGAGGGGTTAAAAAGTGGTTATTCAACATGAGGCACGATCCAATTGACATTTTGAATCATTTTTGGTACAGTCCTAAAAATCCATTTTCTGATGAAAAACGATGACTCCGGACCTGTCGAACGTTCCCAAAATGGTCAATATGGATGAAATTTTAACATTTAATCTTTTGACTCCAAATGACTGTTGGATGTGAATTATGGCCTTTTCAACTAAAATAAGTGTGTTTAAAGTCATTTCTGTGCCTGAAATTGGTCAAAATTGAAGCTTTTGAGTAAGCAAAACTCTGTAAAAATGGCAATGTTGGTCACTCTGAGGGGTTAAAAAGTGGTTATTCAACATGAGGCACAATCCATTTGACATTTTGAATCATTTTTGGTACAGTCCCAAAAATCCATTTTCTGATGAAAAACGATGACTCCGGACCTGTCGAACGATTCCAAAATGGTCAATATGGATGAAATTTTAACATTTAATCTTTAGACTCTAAATGACTGTTGGATGTGAATTATGACCTTTTCAACTAAAATAAGTGTGTTTAAAGTCATTTATGTACCTGAAATTGGTCAAAATTGAAGCTCTTGAGTAAGCAAAACTCTGTAAAAATGGCAATGTTGGTCACTCTGAGGGGTTAAAAAGTGGTTATTCAACATGAGGCATGATCCATTTGACATTTTGAATCATTTTTGGTACAGTCCCAAAAATCCATTTTCTGATGAAAAACGATGACTCCGGACCTGTCGAACGTTCCCAAAATGGTCAATATGGATGAAATTTTAACATTTAATCTTTTGACTCCAAATGACTGTTGGATGGGAATTATGACTTTTTCAACTAAAATAAGTGTGTTTAAAGTCATTTATGTGTCTGAAATTGGTCAAAATTGAAGCTTTTGAGTAAGCAAAACTCTGTAAAAATGGCAATGGTGGTCACTCTGAGGGGTTAAAAAGTGGTTATTCAACATGAGGCACGATCCATTTGACATTTTGAATCATTTTTGGTACAGTCCCAAAAATCCATTTTCTGATGAAAAACGATGACTCCGGACCTGTCGAACGTTTCCAAAATGGTCAATATGGATGAAATTTTAACATTTAATCTTTTGGCTCTAAATGACTGTTGGATGTGAATTATGACTTTTTCAACTAAAATAAGTGTGTTTAAAGTCATTTATGTGCCTGAAATTGGTCAAAATTGAAGCTTTTGAGTAAGCAAAACTCTGTAAAAATGGCAATGTTGGTCACTCTGAGGGGTTAAAAAGTGGTTATTCAACATGAGGCACGATCCATTTGACATTTTGAATCATTTTTGGTACAGTCCCAAAAATCCATTTTCTGATGAAAAACGATGACTCCGGACCTGTCGAACGATTCCAAAATGGTCAATATGGATGAAATTTTAACATTTAATCTTTTGACTCTAAAGGACTGTTGGATGTGAATTGTGACTTTTTCAACTAAAATAAGTGTGTTTAAAGTCATTTATGTGCCTGAAATTGGTCAAAATTAAAGCTTTTGAATAAGCAAAAACTCTGTAAAAATGGCAATTTTGGTCACTCTGAGGGGTTAAAAAGTGGTTATTCAACATGAGGCACGATCCATTTGACATTTTGAATCATTTTTGGTACAGTCCCAAAAATCCATTTTCTGATGAAAAACGATGACTCCGGACCTGTCGAACGTTCCCAAAATGGTCAATATGGATGAAATTTTAACATTTAATCTTTTGACTCCAAATGACTGTTGGATGGGATTTATGACTTTTTCAACTAAAATAAGTGTGTTTAAAGTCATTTATGTGCCTGAAATTGGTCAAAATTGAAGCTTTTGAGAAAGCAAAATTCTGTAAAAATTGCAATGTTGGTCACTCTGAGGGGTTAAAAAGTGGTTATTCAACATGAGGCACGATCCATTTGACATTTTGAATCATTTTTGGTACAGTCCCAAAAATCAATTTTGTGATGAAAAACGATGACTCCGGACCTGTCGAACGTTCCCAAAATGGTCAATATGGATGAAATTTTAACATTTAATCTTTTGACTCCAAATGACTGTTGGATGTGAATTATGACCTTCTCAAATAAAATAAGTGTGTTTAAAGTCATTTCTGTGCCTGAAATTGGTCAAAATTGAAGCTTTTGAGTAAGCAAAACTCTGTAAAAATGGCAATGTTGGTCACTCTGAGGGGTTAAAAAGTGGTTATTCAACATGAGGCACGATCCATTTGACATTTTGAATCATTTTTGGTACAGTCCCAAAAATCAATTTTCTGATGAAAAACGATGACTCCGGACCTGTCGAACGTTCCCAAAATGGTCAATATGGATGAAATTTTAACATTTAATCTTTTGACTCCAAATGACTGTTGGATGTGAATTATGACCTTTTCAACTAAAATAAGTGTGTTTAAAGTCATTTCTGTGCCTGAAATTGGTCAAAATTGAAGCTTTTGAGTAAGCAAAACTCTGTAAAAATGGCAATGTTGGTCACTCTGAGGGGTTAAAAAGTGGTTATTCAACATGAGGGCACGATCCATTTGACATTTTGAATCATTTTTGGTACAGTCCCAAAAATCCATTTTCTGATGAAAAACGATGACTCCGGACCTGTCGAACGATTCCAAAATGGTCAATATGGATGAAATTTTAACATTTAATCTTTTGACTCTAAATGACTGTTGGATGTGAATTATGACCTTTTCAACTAAAATAAGTGTGTTTAAAGTCATTTATGTGCCTGAAATTGGTCAAAATTGAAGCTTTTGAGTAAGCAAAACTCTGTAAAATGGCAATGTTGGTCACTCTGAGGGGTTAAAAAGTGGTTATCCAACATGAGGCACGATCCATTTGACATTTGAATCATTTTTGGTACAGTCCCAAAAATCCATTTTCTGATGAAAAACGATGACTCCGGACCTGTCGAACGTTTCCAAAATGGTCAATATGGATGAAATTTTAACATTTAATCTTTTGACTCTAAATGACTGTTGGATGTGAATTATGACTTTTTCAACTAAAATAAGTGTGTTTAAAGTCATTTATGTGCCTGAAATTGGTCAAAATTGAAGCTTTTGAGTAAGCAAAACTCTGTAAAAATGGCAATGTTGGTCACTCTGAGGGTTTAACCTCTTCGCCGCTAATGACAAGGGTAACTCGTCATGCTCTTTTCATTGATTTCAATGGAAATTCAATGAAAAGAAAAATATTGCCTTAGCAGCCAAGTGGTTAAAAAGTGGTTATTCAACATGAGGCACGATCCATTTGACATTTTGAATCATTTTTGGTACAGTCCCAAAAATCCATTTTCTGATGAAAAACGATGACTCCGGACCTGTCGAACGATTCCAAAATGGTCAATATGGATGAAATTTTAACATTTAATCTTTTGACTCTAAAGGACTGTTGGATGTGAATTATGACTTTTTCAACTAAAATAAGTGTGTTTAAAGTCATTTATGTGCCTGAAATTGGTCAAAATTAAAGCTTTTGAATAAGCAAAAACTCTGTAAAAATGGCAATTTTGGTCACTCTGAGGGGTTAAAAAGTGGTTATTCAGCATGAGGCACGATCCATTTGACATTTTGAATAATTTTTGGTACAGTCCCAAAAATCAATTTTCTGATGAAAAACGATGACTCCGGACCTGTCGAACGATTCCAAAATGGTCAATATAGATGAAATTTTAACATTTAATCTTTTGACTCTAAATGACTGTTGGATGTGAATTGTGACTTTTTCAACTAAAATAAGTGTGTTTAAAGTCATTTATGTGCCTGAAATTGGTCAAAATTAAAGCTTTTGAATAAGCAAAAACTCTGTAAAATGGCAATTTTGGTCACTCTGAGGGGTTAAAAAGTGGTTATTCAACATGAGGCAGGATCCATTTGACATTTTGAATCATTTTTGGTACAGTCCCAAAAATCAATTTTCTGATGAAAAACGATGACTCCGGACCTGTCGAACGTTCCCAAAATGGTCAATATGGATGAAATTTTAACATTTATTCTTTTGACTCCAAATGACTGTTGGATGGGAATTATGACTTTCTCAACTAAAATAAGTGTGTTTAAAGTCATTTATGTGCCTGAAATTGGTCAAAATTGAAGCTTTTGAGTAAGCAAAACTCTGTAAAAATGGCCATTTTGGTCACTCTGAGGGGTTAAAAAGTGGTTATTCAACATGAGGCACGATCCAATTGACATTTTGAATCATTTTTGGTACAGTCCTAAAAATCCATTTTCTGATGAAAAACGATGACTCCGGACCTGTCGAACGTTCCCAAAATGGTCAATATGGATGAAATTTTAACATTTAATCTTTTGACTCCAAATGACTGTTGGATGTGAATTATGACTTTTTCAACTAAAATAAGTGTGTTTAAAGTCATTTATGTGCCTGAAATTGGTCAAAATTAAAGCTTTTGAATAAGCAAAAACTCTGTAAAATGGCAATTTTGGTCACTCTGAGGGGTTAAAAAGTGGTTATTTAACATGAGGCACAATCCATTTGACATTTTGAATCATTTTTGGTACAGTCCCAAAAATCAATTTTCTGATGAAAAACGATGACTCCGGACCTGTCGAACGTTCCCAAAATGGTCAATATGGATGAAATTTTAACATTTAATCTTTTGACTCCAAATGACTGTTGGATGGGAATTATGACTTTCTCAACTAAAATAAGTGTGTTTAAAGTCATTTATGTGCCTGAAATTGGTCAAAATTGAAGCTTTTGAGTAAGCAAAACTCTGTAAAAATGGCCATTTTGGTCACTCTGAGGGGTTAAAAAGTGGTTATTCAACATGAGGCACGATCCAATTGACATTTTGAATCATTTTTGGTACAGTCCTAAAAATCCATTTTCTGATGAAAAACGATGACTCCGGACCTGTCGAACGTTCCCAAAATGGTCAATATGGATGAAATTTTAACATTTAATCTTTTGACTCCAAATGACTGTTGGATGTGAATTATGGCCTTTTCAACTAAAATAAGTGTGTTTAAAGTCATTTCTGTGCCTGAAATTGGTCAAAATTGAAGCTTTTGAGTAAGCAAAACTCTGTAAAAATGGCAATGTTGGTCACTCTGAGGGGTTAAAAAGTGGTTATTCAACATGAGGCACAATCCATTTGACATTTTGAATCATTTTTGGTACAGTCCCAAAAATCCATTTTCTGATGAAAAACGATGACTCCGGACCTGTCGAACGATTCCAAAATGGTCAATATGGATGAAATTTTAACATTTAATCTTTTGACTCTAAATGACTGTTGGATGTGAATTATGACTTTTTCAACTAAAATAAGTGTGTTTAAAGTCATTTATGTGCCTGAAATTGGTCAAAATTGAAGCTTTTGAGTAAGCAAAACTCTGTAAAAATGGCAATGTTGGTCACTCTGAGGGGTTAAAAAGTGGTTATTCAACATGAGGCACGATCCATTTGACATTTTGAATCATTTTTGGTACAGTCCCAAAAATCCATTTTCTGATGAAAAACGATGACTCCGGACCTGTCGAACGATTCCAAAATGGTCAATATGGATGAAATTTTAACATTTAATCTTTTGACTCTAAAGGACTGTTGGATGTGAATTATGACTTTTTCAACTAAAATAAGTGTGTTTAAAGTCATTTATGTGCCTGAAATTGGTCAAAATTAAAGCTTTTGAATAAGCAAAAACTCTGTAAAAATGGCAATTTTGGTCACTCTGAGGGGTTAAAAAGTGGTTATTCAACATGAGGCATGATCCATTTGACATTTTGAATCATTTTTGGTACAGTCCCAAAAATCCATTTTCTGATGAAAAACGATGACTCCGGACCTGTCGAACGTTCCCAAAATGGTCAATATGGATGAAATTTTAACATTTAATCTTTTGACTCCAAATGACTGTTGGATGGGAATTATGACTTTTTCAACTAAAATAAGTGTGTTTAAAGTCATTTATGTGCCTGAAATTGGTCAAAATTGAAGCTCTTGAGTAAGCAAAACTCTGTAAAAATGGCAATGTTGGTCACTCTGAGGGGTTAAAAAGTGGTTATTCAACATGAGGCACGATCCATTTGACATTTTGAATCATTTTTGGTACAGTCCCAAAAATCCATTTTCTGATGAAAAACGATGACTCCGGACCTGTCGAACGTTCCCAAAATGGTCAATATGGATGAAATGTTAACATTTAATCTTTTGACTCCAAATGACTGTTGGATGGGAATTATGACTTTTTCAACTAAAATAAGTGTGTTTAAAGTCATTTATGTGCCTGAAATTGGTCAAAATTAAACTTTTGAATAAGCAAAAACTCTGTAAAAATGGCAATTTTGGTCACTCTGAGGGGTTAAAAAGTGGTTATTCAGCATGAGGCACGATCCATTTGACATTTTGAATAATTTTTGGTACAGTCCCAAAAATCAATTTTCTGATGAAAAACGATGACTCCGGACCTGTCGAACGATTCCAAAATGGTCAATATAGATGAAATTTTAACATTTAATCTTTTGACTCTAAATGACTGTTGGATGTGAATTGTGACTTTTTCAACTAAAATAAGTGTGTTTAAAGTCATTTATGTGCCTGAAATTGGTCAAAATTAAAGCTTTTGAATAAGCAAAAACTCTGTAAAATGGCAATTTTGGTCACTCTGAGGGGTTAAAAAGTGGTTATTCAACATGAGGCAGGATCCATTTGACATTTTGAATCATTTTTGGTACAGTCCCAAAAATCAATTTTCTGATGAAAAACGATGACTCCGGACCTGTCGAACGTTCCCAAAATGGTCAATATGGATGAAATTTTAACATTTATTCTTTTGACTCCAAATGACTGTTGGATGGGAATTATGACTTTCTAAACTAAAATAAGTGTGTTTAAAGTCATTTATGTGCCTGAAATTGATCAAAATTGAAGCTTTTGAGTAAGCAAAACTCTGTAAAAATGGCCATTTTGGTCACTCTGAGGGGTTAAAAAGTGGTTATTCAACATGAGGCACGATCCAATTGACATTTTGAATCATTTTTGGTACAGTCCTAAAAATCCATTTTCTGATGAAAAACGATGACTCCGGACCTGTCGAACGTTCCCAAAATGGTCAATATGGATGAAATTTTAACATTTAATCTTTTGACTCCAAATGACTGTTGGATGTGAATTATGACTTTTTCAACTAAAATAAGTGTGTTTAAAGTCATTTATGTGCCTGAAATTGGTCAAAATTAAAGCTTTTGAATAAGCAAAAACTCTGTAAAATGGCAATTTTGGTCACTCTGAGGGGTTAAAAAGTGGTTATTTAACATGAGGCACAATCCATTTGACATTTTGAATCATTTTTGGTACAGTCCCAAAAATCAATTTTCTGATGAAAAACGATGACTCCGGACCTGTCGAACGTTCCCAAAATGGTCAATATGGATGAAATTTTAACATTTAATCTTTTGACTCCAAATGACTGTTGGATGGGAATTATGACTTTCTCAACTAAAATAAGTGTGTTTAAAGTCATTTATGTGCCTGAAATTGGTCAAAATTGAAGCTTTTGAGTAAGCAAAACTCTGTAAAAATGGCCATTTTGGTCACTCTGAGGGGTTAAAAAGTGGTTATTCAACATGAGGCACGATCCAATTGACATTTTGAATCATTTTTGGTACAGTCCTAAAAATCCATTTTCTGATGAAAAACGATGACTCCGGACCTGTCGAACGTTCCCAAAATGGTCAATATGGATGAAATTTTAACATTTAATCTTTTGACTCCAAATGACTGTTGGATGGGAATTATGTCTTTCTCAACTAAAATAAGTGTGTTTAAAGTCATTTATGTGCCTGAAATTGGTCAAAATTAAAGCTTTTGAATAAGCAAAAACTCTGTAAAATGGCAATTTTGGTCACTCTGAGGGATTAAAAAGTGGTTATTTAACATGAGGCACGATCCATTTGACATTTTGAATCATTTTTGGTACAGTCCCAAAAATCAATTTTCTGATGAAAAACGATGACTCCGGACCTGTCGAACGTTCCCAAAATGGTCAATATGGATGAAATTTTAACATTTAATCTTTTGACTCCAAATGACTGTTGGATGGGAATTATGTCTTTCTCAACTAAAATAAGTGTGTTTAAAGTCATTTATGTGCCTGAAATTGGTCAAAATTGAAGCTTTTGAGTAAGCAAAACTCTGTAAAATGGCAATGTTGGTCACTCTGAGGGGTTAAAAAGTGGTTATCCAACATGAGGCACGATCCATTTGACATTTTGAATCATTTTTGGTACAGTCCCAAAAATCCATTTTCTGATGAAAAACGATGACTCCGGACCTGTCGAACGTTTCCAAAATGGTCAATATGGATGAAATTTTAACATTTAATCTTTTGACTCTAAATGACTGTTGGATGTGAATTATGACTTTTTCAACTAAAATAAGTGTGTTTAAAGTCATTTATGTGCCTGAAATTGGTCAAAATTGAAGCTTTTGAGTAAGCAAAACTCTGTAAAAATGGCAATGTTGGTCACTCTGAGGGTTTAACCTCTTCGCCGCTAATGACAAGGGTAACTCGTCATGCTCTTTTCATTGATTTCAATGGAAATTCAATGAAAAGAAAAATATTGCCTTAGCAGCCAAGTGGTTAAAAAGTGGTTATTCAACATGAGGCACGATCCATTTGACATTTTGAATCATTTTTGGTACAGTCCCAAAAATCCATTTTCTGATGAAAAACGATGACTCCGGACCTGTCGAACGATTCCAAAATGGTCAATATGGATGAAATTTTAACATTTAATCTTTTGACTCTAAAGGACTGTTGGATGTGAATTATGACTTTTTCAACTAAAATAAGTGTGTTTAAAGTCATTTATGTGCCTGAAATTGGTCAAAATTAAAGCTTTTGAATAAGCAAAAACTCTGTAAAAATGGCAATTTTGGTCACTCTGAGGGGTTAAAAAGTGGTTATTCAGCATGAGGCACGATCCATTTGACATTTTGAATAATTTTTGGTACAGTCCCAAAAATCAATTTTCTGATGAAAAACGATGACTCCGGACCTGTCGAACGATTCCAAAATGGTCAATATAGATGAAATTTTAACATTTAATCTTTTGACTCTAAATGACTGTTGGATGTGAATTGTGACTTTTTCAACTAAAATAAGTGTGTTTAAAGTCATTTATGTGCCTGAAATTGGTCAAAATTAAAGCTTTTGAATAAGCAAAAACTCTGTAAAATGGCAATTTTGGTCACTCTGAGGGGTTAAAAAGTGGTTATTCAACATGAGGCAGGATCCATTTGACATTTTGAATCATTTTTGGTACAGTCCCAAAAATCAATTTTCTGATGAAAAACGATGACTCCGGACCTGTCGAACGTTCCCAAAATGGTCAATATGGATGAAATTTTAACATTTATTCTTTTGACTCCAAATGACTGTTGGATGGGAATTATGACTTTCTCAACTAAAATAAGTGTGTTTAAAGTCATTTATGTGCCTGAAATTGGTCAAAATTGAAGCTTTTGAGTAAGCAAAACTCTGTAAAAATGGCCATTTTGGTCACTCTGAGGGGTTAAAAAGTGGTTATTCAACATGAGGCACGATCCAATTGACATTTTGAATCATTTTTGGTACAGTCCTAAAAATCCATTTTCTGATGAAAAACGATGACTCCGGACCTGTCGAACGTTCCCAAAATGGTCAATATGGATGAAATTTTAACATTTAATCTTTTGACTCCAAATGACTGTTGGATGTGAATTATGACTTTTTCAACTAAAATAAGTGTGTTTAAAGTCATTTATGTGCCTGAAATTGGTCAAAATTAAAGCTTTTGAATAAGCAAAAACTCTGTAAAATGGCAATTTTGGTCACTCTGAGGGGTTAAAAAGTGGTTATTTAACATGAGGCACAATCCATTTGACATTTTGAATCATTTTTGGTACAGTCCCAAAAATCAATTTTCTGATGAAAAACGATGACTCCGGACCTGTCGAACGTTCCCAAAATGGTCAATATGGATGAAATTTTAACATTTAATCTTTTGACTCCAAATGACTGTTGGATGGGAATTATGACTTTCTCAACTAAAATAAGTGTGTTTAAAGTCATTTATGTGCCTGAAATTGGTCAAAATTGAAGCTTTTGAGTAAGCAAAACTCTGTAAAAATGGCCATTTTGGTCACTCTGAGGGGTTAAAAAGTGGTTATTCAACATGAGGCACGATCCAATTGACATTTTGAATCATTTTTGGTACAGTCCTAAAAATCCATTTTCTGATGAAAAACGATGACTCCGGACCTGTCGAACGTTCCCAAAATGGTCAATATGGATGAAATTTTAACATTTAATCTTTTGACTCCAAATGACTGTTGGATGTGAATTATGGCCTTTTCAACTAAAATAAGTGTGTTTAAAGTCATTTCTGTGCCTGAAATTGGTCAAAATTGAAGCTTTTGAGTAAGCAAAACTCTGTAAAAATGGCAATGTTGGTCACTCTGAGGGGTTAAAAAGTGGTTATTCAACATGAGGCACAATCCATTTGACATTTTGAATCATTTTTGGTACAGTCCCAAAAATCCATTTTCTGATGAAAAACGATGACTCCGGACCTGTCGAACGATTCCAAAATGGTCAATATGGATGAAATTTTAACATTTAATCTTTTGACTCTAAATGACTGTTGGATGTGAATTATGACTTTTTCAACTAAAATAAGTGTGTTTAAAGTCATTTATGTGCCTGAAATTGGTCAAAATTGAAGCTTTTGAGTAAGCAAAACTCTGTAAAAATGGCAATGTTGGTCACTCTGAGGGGTTAAAAAGTGGTTATTCAACATGAGGCACGATCCATTTGACATTTTGAATCATTTTTGGTACAGTCCCAAAAATCCATTTTCTGATGAAAAACGATGACTCCGGACCTGTCGAACGATTCCAAAATGGTCAATATGGATGAAATTTTAACATTTAATCTTTTGACTCTAAAGGACTGTTGGATGTGAATTATGACTTTTTCAACTAAAATAAGTGTGTTTAAAGTCATTTATGTGCCTGAAATTGGTCAAAATTAAAGCTTTTGAATAAGCAAAAACTCTGTAAAAATGGCAATTTTGGTCACTCTGAGGGGTTAAAAAGTGGTTATTCAACATGAGGCATGATCCATTTGACATTTTGAATCATTTTTGGTACAGTCCCAAAAATCCATTTTCTGATGAAAAACGATGACTCCGGACCTGTCGAACGTTCCCAAAATGGTCAATATGGATGAAATTTTAACATTTAATCTTTTGACTCCAAATGACTGTTGGATGGGAATTATGACTTTTTCAACTAAAATAAGTGTGTTTAAAGTCATTTATGTGCCTGAAATTGGTCAAAATTGAAGCTCTTGAGTAAGCAAAACTCTGTAAAAATGGCAATGTTGGTCACTCTGAGGGGTTAAAAAGTGGTTATTCAACATGAGGCACGATCCATTTGACATTTTGAATCATTTTTGGTACAGTCCCAAAAATCCATTTTCTGATGAAAAACGATGACTCCGGACCTGTCGAACGTTCCCAAAATGGTCAATATGGATGAAATGTTAACATTTAATCTTTTGACTCCAAATGACTGTTGGATGGGAATTATGACTTTTTCAACTAAAATAAGTGTGTTTAAAGTCATTTATGTGCCTGAAATTGGTCAAAATTAAACTTTTGAATAAGCAAAAACTCTGTAAAAATGGCAATTTTGGTCACTCTGAGGGGTTAAAAAGTGGTTATTCAGCATGAGGCACGATCCATTTGACATTTTGAATAATTTTTGGTACAGTCCCAAAAATCAATTTTCTGATGAAAAACGATGACTCCGGACCTGTCGAACGATTCCAAATGGTCAATATAGATGAAATTTTAACATTTAATCTTTTGACTCTAAATGACTGTTGGATGTGAATTGTGACTTTTTCAACTAAAATAAGTGTGTTTAAAGTCATTTATGTGCCTGAAATTGGTCAAAATTAAAGCTTTTGAATAAGCAAAAACTCTGTAAAATGGCAATTTTGGTCACTCTGAGGGGTTAAAAAGTGGTTATTCAACATGAGGCAGGATCCATTTGACATTTTGAATCATTTTTGGTACAGTCCCAAAAATCAATTTTCTGATGAAAAACGATGACTCCGGACCTGTCGAACGTTCCCAAAATGGTCAATATGGATGAAATTTTAACATTTATTCTTTTGACTCCAAATGACTGTTGGATGGGAATTATGACTTTCTAAACTAAAATAAGTGTGTTTAAAGTCATTTATGTGCCTGAAATTGATCAAAATTGAAGCTTTTGAGTAAGCAAAACTCTGTAAAAATGGCCATTTTGGTCACTCTGAGGGGTTAAAAAGTGGTTATTCAACATGAGGCACGATCCAATTGACATTTTGAATCATTTTTGGTACAGTCCTAAAAATCCATTTTCTGATGAAAAACGATGACTCCGGACCTGTCGAACGTTCCCAAAATGGTCAATATGGATGAAATTTTAACATTTAATCTTTTGACTCCAAATGACTGTTGGATGTGAATTATGACTTTTTCAACTAAAATAAGTGTGTTTAAAGTCATTTATGTGCCTGAAATTGGTCAAAATTAAAGCTTTTGAATAAGCAAAAACTCTGTAAAATGGCAATTTTGGTCACTCTGAGGGGTTAAAAAGTGGTTATTTAACATGAGGCACAATCCATTTGACATTTTGAATCATTTTTGGTACAGTCCCAAAAATCAATTTTCTGATGAAAAACGATGACTCCGGACCTGTCGAACGTTCCCAAAATGGTCAATATGGATGAAATTTTAACATTTAATCTTTTGACTCCAAATGACTGTTGGATGGGAATTATGACTTTCTCAACTAAAATAAGTGTGTTTAAAGTCATTTATGTGCCTGAAATTGGTCAAAATTGAAGCTTTTGAGTAAGCAAAACTCTGTAAAAATGGCCATTTTGGTCACTCTGAGGGGTTAAAAAGTGGTTATTCAACATGAGGCACGATCCAATTGACATTTTGAATCATTTTTGGTACAGTCCTAAAAATCCATTTTCTGATGAAAAACGATGACTCCGGACCTGTCGAACGTTCCCAAAATGGTCAATATGGATGAAATTTTAACATTTAATCTTTTGACTCCAAATGACTGTTGGATGGGAATTATGTCTTTCTCAACTAAAATAAGTGTGTTTAAAGTCATTTATGTGCCTGAAATTGGTCAAAATTAAAGCTTTTGAATAAGCAAAAACTCTGTAAAATGGCAATTTTGGTCACTCTGAGGGATTAAAAAGTGGTTATTTAACATGAGGCACGATCCATTTGACATTTTGAATCATTTTTGGTACAGTCCCAAAAATCAATTTTCTGATGAAAAACGATGACTCCGGACCTGTCGAACGTTCCCAAAATGGTCAATATGGATGAAATTTTAACATTTAATCTTTTGACTCCAAATGACTGTTGGATGGGAATTATGTCTTTCTCAACTAAAATAAGTGTGTTTAAAGTCATTTATGTGCCTGAAATTGGTCAAAATTGAAGCTTTTGAGTAAGCAAAACTCTGTAAAAATGGCCATTTTGGTCACTCTGAGGGGTTAAAAAGTGGTTATTCAACATGAGGCACGATCCAATTGACATTTTGAATCATTTTTGGTACAGTCCTAAAAATCCATTTTCTGATGAAAAACGATGACTCCGGACCTGTCGAACGTTCCCAAAATGGTCAATATGGATGAAATTTTAACATTTAATCTTTTGACTCCAAATGACTGTTGGATGTGAATTATGGCCTTTTCAACTAAAATAAGTGTGTTTAAAGTCATTTCTGTGCCTGAAATTGGTCAAAATTGAAGCTTTTGAGTAAGCAAAACTCTGTAAAAATGGCAATGTTGGTCACTCTGAGGGGTTAAAAAGTGGTTATTCAACATGAGGCACAATCCATTTGACATTTTGAATCATTTTTGGTACAGTCCCAAAAATCCATTTTCTGATGAAAAACGATGACTCCGGACCTGTCGAACGATTCCAAAATGGTCAATATGGATGAAATTTTAACATTTAATCTTTAGACTCTAAATGACTGTTGGATGTGAATTATGACCTTTTCAACTAAAATAAGTGTGTTTAAAGTCATTTATGTACCTGAAATTGGTCAAAATTGAAGCTCTTGAGTAAGCAAAACTCTGTAAAAATGGCAATGTTGGTCACTCTGAGGGGTTAAAAAGTGGTTATTCAACATGAGGCATGATCCATTTGACATTTTGAATCATTTTTGGTACAGTCCCAAAAATCCATTTTCTGATGAAAAACGATGACTCCGGACCTGTCGAACGTTCCCAAAATGGTCAATATGGATGAAATTTTAACATTTAATCTTTTGACTCCAAATGACTGTTGGATGGGAATTATGACTTTTTCAACTAAAATAAGTGTGTTTAAAGTCATTTATGTGTCTGAAATTGGTCAAAATTGAAGCTTTTGAGTAAACAAAACTCTGTAAAAATGGCAATGGTGGTCACTCTGAGGGGTTAAAAAGTGGTTATTCAACATGAGGCACGATCCATTTGACATTTTGAATCATTTTTGGTACAGTCCCAAAAATCCATTTTCTGATGAAAAACGATGACTCCGGACCTGTCGAACGTTTCCAAAATGGTCAATATGGATGAAATTTTAACATTTAATCTTTTGGCTCTAAATGACTGTTGGATGTGAATTATGACTTTTTCAACTAAAATAAGTGTGTTTAAAGTCATTTATGTGCCTGAAATTGGTCAAAATTGAAGCTTTTGAGTAAGCAAAACTCTGTAAAAATGGCAATGTTGGTCACTCTGAGGGGTTAAAAAGTGGTTATTCAACATGAGGCACGATCCATTTGACATTTTGAATCATTTTTGGTACAGTCCCAAAAATCCATTTTCTGATGAAAAACGATGACTCCGGACCTGTCGAACGATTCCAAAATGGTCAATATGGATGAAATTTTAACATTTAATCTTTTGACTCTAAAGGACTGTTGGATGTGAATTGTGACTTTTTCAACTAAAATAAGTGTGTTTAAAGTCATTTATGTGCCTGAAATTGGTCAAAATTAAAGCTTTTGAATAAGCAAAAACTCTGTAAAAATGGCAATTTTGGTCACTCTGAGGGGTTAAAAAGTGGTTATTCAACATGAGGCACGATCCATTTGACATTTTGAATCATTTTTGGTACAGTCCCAAAAATCCATTTTCTGATGAAAAACGATGACTCCGGACCTGTCGAACGTTCCCAAAATGGTCAATATGGATGAAATTTTAACATTTAATCTTTTGACTCCAAATGACTGTTGGATGGGAATTATGACTTTTTCAACTAAAATAAGTGTGTTTAAAGTCATTTATGTGTCTGAAATTGGTCAAAATTGAAGCTTTTGAGTAAGCAAAACTCTGTAAAAATGGCCATTTTGGTCACTCTGAGGGGTTAAAAAGTGGTTATTCAACATGAGGCACGATCCAATTGACATTTTGAATCATTTTTGGTACAGTCCTAAAAATCCATTTTCTGATGAAAAACGATGACTCCGGACCTGTCGAACGTTCCCAAAATGGTCAATATGGATGAAATTTTAACATTTAATCTTTTGACTCCAAATGACTGTTGGATGTGAATTATGGCCTTTTCAACTAAAATAAGTGTGTTTAAAGTCATTTCTGTGCCTGAAATTGGTCAAAATTGAAGCTTTTGAGTAAGCAAAACTCTGTAAAAATGGCAATGTTGGTCACTCTGAGGGGTTAAAAAGTGGTTATTCAACATGAGGCACAATCCATTTGACATTTTGAATCATTTTTGGTACAGTCCCAAAAATCCATTTTCTGATGAAAAACGATGACTCCGGACCTGTCGAACGATTCCAAAATGGTCAATATGGATGAAATTTTAACATTTAATCTTTTGACTCTAAATGACTGTTGGATGTGAATTATGACTTTTTCAACTAAAATAAGTGTGTTTAAAGTCATTTATGTGCCTGAAATTGGTCAAAATTGAAGCTTTTGAGTAAGCAAAACTCTGTAAAAATGGCAATGTTGGTCACTCTGAGGGGTTAAAAAGTGGTTATTCAACATGAGGCACGATCCATTTGACATTTTGAATCATTTTTGGTACAGTCCCAAAAATCCATTTTCTGATGAAAAACGATGACTCCGGACCTGTCGAACGATTCCAAAATGGTCAATATGGATGAAATTTTAACATTTAATCTTTTGACTCTAAAGGACTGTTGGATGTGAATTATGACTTTTTCAACTAAAATAAGTGTGTTTAAAGTCATTTATGTGCCTGAAATTGGTCAAAATTAAAGCTTTTGAATAAGCAAAAACTCTGTAAAAATGGCAATTTTGGTCACTCTGAGGGGTTAAAAAGTGGTTATTCAACATGAGGCATGATCCATCTGACATTTTGAATCATTTTTGGTACAGTCCCAAAAATCCATTTTCTGATGAAAAACGATGACTCCGGACCTGTCGAACGTTCCCAAAATGGTCAATATGGATGAAATTTTAACATTTAATCTTTTGACTCCAAATGACTGTTGGATGGGAATTATGACTTTTTCAACTAAAATAAGTGTGTTTAAAGTCATTTATGTGCCTGAAATTGGTCAAAATTGAAGCTCTTGAGTAAGCAAAACTCTGTAAAAATGGCAATGTTGGTCACTCTGAGGGGTTAAAAAGTGGTTATTCAACATGAGGCACGATCCATTTGACATTTTGAATCATTTTTGGTACAGTCCCAAAAATCCATTTTCTGATGAAAAACGATGACTCCGGACCTGTCGAACGTTCCCAAAATGGTCAATATGGATGAAATGTTAACATTTAATCTTTTGACTCCAAATGACTGTTGGATGGGAATTATGACTTTTTCAACTAAAATAAGTGTGTTTAAAGTCATTTATGTGCCTGAAATTGGTCAAAATTAAACTTTTGAATAAGCAAAAACTCTGTAAAAATGGCAATTTTGGTCACTCTGAGGGGTTAAAAAGTGTTTATTCAGCATGAGGCACGATCCATTTGACATTTTGAATAATTTTTGGTACAGTCCCAAAAATCAATTTTCTGATGAAAAACGATGACTCCGGACCTGTCGAACGATTCCAAAATGGTCAATATAGATGAAATTTTAACATTTAATCTTTTGACTCTAAATGACTGTTGGATGTGAATTGTGACTTTTTCAACTAAAATAAGTGTGTTTAAAGTCATTTATGTGCCTGAAATTGGTCAAAATTAAAGCTTTTGAATAAGCAAAAACTCTGTAAAATGGCAATTTTGGTCACTCTGAGGGGTTAAAAAGTGGTTATTCAACATGAGGCAGGATCCATTTGACATTTTGAATCATTTTTGGTACAGTCCCAAAAATCAATTTTCTGATGAAAAACGATGACTCCGGACCTGTCGAACGTTCCCAAAATGGTCAATATGGATGAAATTTTAACATTTATTCTTTTGACTCCAAATGACTGTTGGATGGGAATTATGACTTTCTAAACTAAAATAAGTGTGTTTAAAGTCATTTATGTGCCTGAAATTGGTCAAAATTGAAGCTTTTGAGTAAGCAAAACTCTGTAAAAATGGCCATTTTGGTCACTCTGAGGGGTTAAAAAGTGGTTATTCAACATGAGGCACGATCCAATTGACATTTTGAATCATTTTTGGTACAGTCCTAAAAATCCATTTTCTGATGAAAAACGATGACTCCGGACCTGTCGAACGTTCCCAAAATGGTCAATATGGATGAAATTTTAACATTTAATCTTTTGACTCCAAATGACTGTTGGATGTGAATTATGACTTTTTCAACTAAAATAAGTGTGTTTAAAGTCATTTATGTGCCTGAAATTGGTCAAAATTAAAGCTTTTGAATAAGCAAAAACTCTGTAAAATGGCAATTTTGGTCACTCTGAGGGGTTAAAAAGTGGTTATTTAACATGAGGCACAATCCATTTGACATTTTGAATCATTTTTGGTACAGTCCCAAAAATCAATTTTCTGATGAAAAACGATGACTCCGGACCTGTCGAACGTTCCCAAAATGGTCAATATGGATGAAATTTTAACATTTAATCTTTTGACTCCAAATGACTGTTGGATGGGAATTATGACTTTCTCAACTAAAATAAGTGTGTTTAAAGTCATTTATGTGCCTGAAATTGGTCAAAATTGAAGCTTTTGAGTAAGCAAAACTCTGTAAAAATGGCCATTTTGGTCACTCTGAGGGGTTAAAAAGTGGTTATTCAACATGAGGCACGATCCAATTGACATTTTGAATCATTTTTGGTACAGTCCTAAAAATCCATTTTCTGATGAAAAACGATGACTCCGGACCTGTCGAACGTTCCCAAAATGGTCAATATGGATGAAATTTTAACATTTAATCTTTTGACTCCAAATGACTGTTGGATGGGAATTATGTCTTTCTCAACTAAAATAAGTGTGTTTAAAGTCATTTATGTGCCTGAAATTGGTCAAAATTAAAGCTTTTGAATAAGCAAAAACTCTGTAAAATGGCAATTTTGGTCACTCTGAGGGATTAAAAAGTGGTTATTTAACATGAGGCACGATCCATTTGACATTTTGAATCATTTTTGGTACAGTCCCAAAAATCAATTTTCTGATGAAAAACGATGACTCCGGACCTGTCGAACGTTCCCAAAATGGTCAATATGGATGAAATTTTAACATTTATTCTTTTGACTCCAAATGACTGTTGGATGGGAATTATGACTTTCTCAACTAAAATAAGTGTGTTTAAAGTCATTTATGTGCCTGAAATTGGTCAAAATTGAAGCTTTTGAGTAAGCAAAACTCTGTAAAAATGGCCATTTTGGTCACTCTGAGGGGTTAAAAAGTGGTTATTCAACATGAGGCACGATCCAATTGACATTTTGAATCATTTTTGGTACAGTCCTAAAAATCCATTTTCTGATGAAAAACGATGACTCCGGACCTGTCGAACGTTCCCAAAATGGTCAATATGGATGAAATTTTAACATTTAATCTTTTGACTCCAAATGACTGTTGGATGTGAATTATGACTTTTTCAACTAAAATAAGTGTGTTTAAAGTCATTTATGTGCCTGAAATTGGTCAAAATTAAAGCTTTTGAATAAGCAAAAACTCTGTAAAATGGCAATTTTGGTCACTCTGAGGGGTTAAAAAGTGGTTATTTAACATGAGGCACAATCCATTTGACATTTTGAATCATTTTTGGTACAGTCCCAAAAATCAATTTTCTGATGAAAAACGATGACTCCGGACCTGTCGAACGTTCCCAAAATGGTCAATATGGATGAAATTTTAACATTTAATCTTTTGACTCCAAATGACTGTTGGATGGGAATTATGACTTTCTCAACTAAAATAAGTGTGTTTAAAGTCATTTATGTGCCTGAAATTGGTCAAAATTGAAGCTTTTGAGTAAGCAAAACTCTGTAAAAATGGCCATTTTGGTCACTCTGAGGGGTTAAAAAGTGGTTATTCAACATGAGGCACGATCCAATTGACATTTTGAATCATTTTTGGTACAGTCCTAAAAATCCATTTTCTGATGAAAAACGATGACTCCGGACCTGTCGAACGTTCCCAAAATGGTCAATATGGATGAAATTTTAACATTTAATCTTTTGACTCCAAATGACTGTTGGATGTGAATTATGGCCTTTTCAACTAAAATAAGTGTGTTTAAAGTCATTTCTGTGCCTGAAATTGGTCAAAATTGAAGCTTTTGAGTAAGCAAAACTCTGTAAAAATGGCAATGTTGGTCACTCTGAGGGGTTAAAAAGTGGTTATTCAACATGAGGCACAATCCATTTGACATTTTGAATCATTTTTGGTACAGTCCCAAAAATCCATTTTCTGATGAAAAACGATGACTCCGGACCTGTCGAACGATTCCAAAATGGTCAATATGGATGAAATTTTAACATTTAATCTTTTGACTCTAAATGACTGTTGGATGTGAATTATGACTTTTTCAACTAAAATAAGTGTGTTTAAAGTCATTTATGTGCCTGAAATTGGTCAAAATTGAAGCTTTTGAGTAAGCAAAACTCTGTAAAAATGGCAATGTTGGTCACTCTGAGGGGTTAAAAAGTGGTTATTCAACATGAGGCACGATCCATTTGACATTTTGAATCATTTTTGGTACAGTCCCAAAAATCCATTTTCTGATGAAAAACGATGACTCCGGACCTGTCGAACGATTCCAAAATGGTCAATATGGATGAAATTTTAACATTTAATCTTTTGACTCTAAAGGACTGTTGGATGTGAATTATGACTTTTTCAACTAAAATAAGTGTGTTTAAAGTCATTTATGTGCCTGAAATTGGTCAAAATTAAAGCTTTTGAATAAGCAAAAACTCTGTAAAAATGGCAATTTTGGTCACTCTGAGGGGTTAAAAAGTGGTTATTCAACATGAGGCATGATCCATTTGACATTTTGAATCATTTTTGGTACAGTCCCAAAAATCCATTTTCTGATGAAAAACGATGACTCCGGACCTGTCGAACGTTCCCAAAATGGTCAATATGGATGAAATTTTAACATTTAATCTTTTGACTCCAAATGACTGTTGGATGGGAATTATGACTTTTTCAACTAAAATAAGTGTGTTTAAAGTCATTTATGTGCCTGAAATTGGTCAAAATTGAAGCTCTTGAGTAAGCAAAACTCTGTAAAAATGGCAATGTTGGTCACTCTGAGGGGTTAAAAAGTGGTTATTCAACATGAGGCACGATCCATTTGACATTTTGAATCATTTTTGGTACAGTCCCAAAAATCCATTTTCTGATGAAAAACGATGACTCCGGACCTGTCGAACGTTCCCAAAATGGTCAATATGGATGAAATGTTAACATTTAATCTTTTGACTCCAAATGACTGTTGGATGGGAATTATGACTTTTTCAACTAAAATAAGTGTGTTTAAAGTCATTTATGTGCCTGAAATTGGTCAAAATTAAACTTTTGAATAAGCAAAAACTCTGTAAAAATGGCAATTTTGGTCACTCTGAGGGGTTAAAAAGGGGTTATTCAACATTAGGCACGATCCATTTGACATTTTGAATCATTTTTGGTACAGTCCCAAAAATCCATTTTCTGATGAAAAACGATGACTCCGGACCTGTCGAACGTTCCCAAAATGGTCAATATGGATGAAATTTTAACATTTAATCTTTTGACTCCAAATGACTGTTGGATGTGAATTATGACCTTTTCAACTAAAATAAGTGTGTTTAAAGTCATTTCTGTGCCTGAAATTGGTCAAAATTGAAGCTTTTGAGTAAGCAAAACTCTGTAAAAATGGCAATGTTGGTCACTCTGAGGGGTTAAAAAGTGGTTATTCAACATGAGGCACGATCCATTTGAGATTTTGAATCATTTTTGGTACAGTCCCAAAAATCAATTTTCTGATGAAAAACGATGACTCCGGACCTGTCGAACGTTCCCAAAATGGTCAATATGGATGAAATTTTAACATTTAATCTTTTGACTCCAAATGACTGTTGGATGTGAATTATGGCCTTTTCAACTAAAATAAGTGTGTTTAAAGTCATTTCTGTGCCTGAAATTGGTCAAAATTGAAGCTTTTGAGTAAGCAAAACTCTGTAAAAATGGCAATGTTGGTCACTCTGAGGGGTTAAAAAGTGGTTATTCAACATGAGGCATGATCCATTTGACATTTTGAATCATTTTTGGTACAGTCCCAAAAATCCATTTTCTGATGAAAAACGATGACTCCGGACCTGTCGAACGTTCCCAAAATGGTCAATATGGATGAAATTTTAACATTTAATCTTTTGACTCCAAATGACTGTTGGATGGGAATTATGACTTTTTCAACTAAAATAAGTGTGTTTAAAGTCATTTATGTGTCTGAAATTGGTCAAAATTGAAGCTTTTGAGTAAGCAAAACTCTGTAAAAATGGCAATGGTGGTCACTCTGAGGGGTTAAAAAGTGGTTATTCAACATGAGGCACGATCCATTTGACATTTTGAATCATTTTTGGTACAGTCCCAAAAATCCATTTTCTGATGAAAAACGATGACTCCGGACCTGTCGAACGTTTCCAAAATGGTCAATATGGATGAAATTTTAACATTTAATCTTTTGGCTCTAAATGACTGTTGGATGTGAATTATGACTTTTTCAACTAAAATAAGTGTGTTTAAAGTCATTTATGTGCCTGAAATTGGTCAAAATTGAAGCTTTTGAGTAAGCAAAAACTCTGTAAAAATGGCAATGTTGGTCACTCTGAGGGGTTAAAAAGTGGTTATTCAACATGAGGCACGATCCATTTGACATTTTGAATCATTTTTGGTACAGTCCCAAAAATCCATTTTCTGATGAAAAACGATGACTCCGGACCTGTCGAACGATTCCAAAATGGTCAATATGGATGAAATTTTAACATTTAATCTTTTGACTCTAAAGGACTGTTGGATGTGAATTGTGACTTTTTCAACTAAAATAAGTGTGTTTAAAGTCATTTATGTGCCTGAAATTGGTCAAAATTAAAGCTTTTGAATAAGCAAAAACTCTGTAAAAATGGCAATTTTGGTCACTCTGAGGGGTTACAAAGTGGTTATTCAACATGAGGCACGATCCATTTGACATTTTGAATCATTTTTGGTACAGTCCCAAAAATCCATTTTCTGATGAAAAACGATGACTCCGGACCTGTCGAACGTTCCCAAAATGGTCAATATGGATGAAATTTTAACATTTAATCTTTTGACTCCAAATGACTGTTGGATGGGATTTATGACTTTTTCAACTAAAATAAGTGTGTTTAAAGTCATTTATGTGCCTGAAATTGGTCAAAATTGAAGCTTTTGAGTAAGCAAAAACTCTGTAAAAATGGCAATTTTGGTCATTTTGAGGGGTTAAAAAGTGGTTATTCAACATGAGGCACGATCCATTTGACATTTTGAATCATTTTTGGTACAGTCCCAAAAATCCATTTTCTGATGAAAACGATGACTCCGGACCTGTCGAACGTTCCCAAATGGTCAATATGGATGACATTTTATAATTTAATCTTTTGACTCCAAATGACTGTTGGATGGGAATTATGACTTTTTCAACTAAAATAAGTGTGTTTAAAGTCATTTATGTGCCTGAAATTGGTCAAAATTAAAGCTTTTTGAATAAGCAAAAACTCTGTAAAAATGGCAATTTTGGTCATTCTGAGGGGTTAAAAAGTGGTTATTGAACATGAGGCACGATCCATTTGACATTTTGAATCATTTTTGGTACAGTCCCAAAAATCCATTTTCTGATGAAAAACGATGACTCCGGACCTGTCGAACGTTCCCAAAATGGTCAATATGGATGAAAATGTTAACATTTAATCTTTTGACTCCAAATGACTGTTGGATGGGAATTATGACTTTTTCAACTAAAATAAGTGTGTTTAAAGTCATTTATGTGCCTGAAATTGGTCAAAATTAAACTTTTGAATAAGCAAAAACTCTGTAAAAATGGCAATTTTGGTCACTCTGAGGGGTTAAAAAGTGGTTATTCAACATGAGGCACGATCCATTTGACATTTTGAATCATTTTTGGTACAGTCCCAAAAATCCATTTTCTGATGAAAAACGATGACTCCGGACCTGTCGAACGTTCCCAAAATGGTCAATATGGATGAAATTTTAACATTTAATCTTTTGACTCCAAATGACTGTTGGATGGGAATTATGACCTTTTCAACAAAAATAAGTGTCTTTAAAGTCATTTCTGTGCCTGAAATTGGTCAAAATTGAAGCTTTTGAGAAAGCAAAATTCTGTAAAAATTGCAATGTTGGTCACTCTGAGGGGTTAAAAAGTGGTTATTCAACATGAGGCACGATCCATTTGACATTTTGAATCATTTTTGGTACAGTCCCAAAAATCCATTTTCTGATGAAAAACGATGACTCTGGACCTGTCGAACGATTCCAAAATGGTCAATATGGATGAAATTTTAACATTTAATCTTTTGACTCTAAATGACTGTTGGATGTGAATTATGACTTTTGCAACTAAAATAAGAGTGTTTAAAGTCATTTATGTGCCTGAAATTGGTCAAAATTAAAGCTTTTGAATAAGCAAAAACTCTGTAAAAATGGCAATTTTGGTCACTCTGAGGGGTTAAAAAGTGGTTATTCAACATGAGGCTTGATCCATTTGACATTTTGAATCATTTTTGGTACAGTCCCAAAAATCCATTTTCTGATGAAAAACGATGACTCCGGACCTGTCGAACGTTCCCAAAATGGTCAATATGGATGAAATTTTAACATTTAATCTTTTGACTCCAAATGACTGTTGGATGTGAATTATGACCTTTTCATTTAAAATAAGTGTGTTTAAAGTCATTTCTGTGCCTGAAATTGGTCAAAATTGAAGCTTTTGAGTAAGCAAAACTCTGTAAAAATGGCAATGTAGGTCACTCTGAGGGGTTAAAAAGTGGTTATTCAACATGAGGCACAATCCATTCAACATTTTGAATCATTTTTGGTACAGTCCCAAAAATCCATTTTCTGATGAAAAACGATGACTCCGGACCTGTCGAACGATTCCAAAATGGTCAATATGGATGAAATTTTAACATTTAATCTTTTGACTCTAAATGACTGTTGGATGTGAATTATGACCTTTTCAACTAAAATAAGTGTGTTTAAAGTCATTTATGTGCCTGAAATTGGTCAAAATTGAAGCTTTTGAGTAAGCAAAACTCTGTAAAATGGCAATGTTGGTCACTCTGAGGGGTTAAAAAGTGGTTATTCAACATGAGGCACGATCCATTTGACATTTTGAATCATTTTTGGTACAGTCCCAAAAATCCATTTTCTGATGAAAAACGATGACTCCGGACCTGTCGAACGTTTCCAAAATGGTCAATATGGATGAAATTTTAACATTTAATCTTTTGACTCTAAATGACTGTTGGATGTGAATTATGACTTTTTCAACTAAAATAAGTGTGTTTAAAGTCATTTATGTGCCTGAAATTGGTCAAAATTGAAGCTTTTGAGTAAGCAAAACTCTGTAAAAATGGCAATGTTGGTCACTCTGAGGGTTTAAAAAGTGGTTATTCAACATGAGGCACGATCCATTTGACATTTTGAATCATTTTTGGTACAGTCCCAAAAATCCATTTTCTGATGAAAAACGATGACTCCGGACCTGTCGAACGATTCCAAAATGGTCAATATGGATGAAATTTTAACATTTAATCTTTTGACTCTAAAGGACTGTTGGATGTGAATTATGACTTTTTCAACTAAAATAAGTGTGTTTAAAGTCATTTATGTGCCTGAAATTGGTCAAAATTAAAGCTTTTGAATAAGCAAAAACTCTGTAAAAATGACAATTTTGGTCACTCTGAGGGGTTAAAAAGTGGTTATTCAGCATGAGGCACGATCCATTTGACATTTTGAATAATTTTTGGTACAGTCCCAAAAATCAATTTTCTGATGAAAAACGATGACTCCGGACCTGTCGAACGATTCCAAAATGGTCAATATAGATGAAATTTTAACATTTAATCTTTTGACTCTAAATGACTGTTGGATGTGAATTGTGACTTTTTCAACTAAAATAAGTGTGTTTAAAGTCATTTATGTGCCTGAAATTGGTCAAAATTAAAGCTTTTGAATAAGCAAAAACTCTGTAAAATGGCAATTTTGGTCACTCTGAGGGGTTAAAAAGTGGTTATTCAACATGAGGCAGGATCCATTTGACATTTTGAATCATTTTTGGTACAGTCCCAAAAATCAATTTTCTGATGAAAAACGATGACTCCGGACCTGTCGAACGTTCCCAAAATGGTCAATATGGATGAAATTTTAACATTTATTCTTTTGACTCCAAATGACTGTTGGATGGGAATTATGACTTTCTCAACTAAAATAAGTGTGTTTAAAGTCATTTATGTGCCTGAAATTGGTCAAAATTGAAGCTTTTGAGTAAGCAAAACTCTGTAAAAATGGCCATTTTGGTCACTCTGAGGGGTTAAAAAGTGGTTATTCAACATGAGGCACGATCCAATTGACATTTTGAATCATTTTTGGTACAGTCCTAAAAATCCATTTTCTGATGAAAAACGATGACTCCGGACCTGTCGAACGTTCCCAAAATGGTCAATATGGATGAAATTTTAACATTTAATCTTTTGACTCCAAATGACTGTTGGATGTGAATTATGACTTTTTCAACTAAAATAAGTGTGTTTAAAGTCATTTATGTGCCTGAAATTGGTCAAAATTAAAGCTTTTGAATAAGCAAAAACTCTGTAAAATGGCAATTTTGGTCACTCTGAGGGGTTAAAAAGTGGTTATTTAACATGAGGCACAATCCATTTGACATTTTGAATCATTTTTGGTACAGTCCCAAAAATCAATTTTCTGATGAAAAACGATGACTCCGGACCTGTCGAACGTTCCCAAAATGGTCAATATGGATGAAATTTTAACATTTAATCTTTTGACTCCAAATGACTGTTGGATGGGAATTATGACTTTCTCAACTAAAATAAGTGTGTTTAAAGTCATTTATGTGCCTGAAATTGGTCAAAATTGAAGCTTTTGAGTAAGCAAAACTCTGTAAAAATGGCCATTTTGGTCACTCTGAGGGGTTAAAAAGTGGTTATTCAACATGAGGCACGATCCAATTGACATTTTGAATCATTTTTGGTACAGTCCTAAAAATCCATTTTCTGATGAAAAACGATGACTCCGGACCTGTCGAACGTTCCCAAAATGGTCAATATGGATGAAATTTTAACATTTAATCTTTTGACTCCAAATGACTGTTGGATGTGAATTATGGCCTTTTCAACTAAAATAAGTGTGTTTAAAGTCATTTATGTGCCTGAAATTGGTCAAAATTAAAGCTTTTGAATAAGCAAAAACTCTGTAAAAATGGCAATTTTGGTCACTCTGAGGGGTTAAAAAGTGGTTATTCAACATGAGGCTTGATCCATTTGACATTTTGAATCATTTTTGGTACAGTCCCAAAAATCCATTTTCTGATGAAAAACGATGACTCCGGACCTGTCGAACGTTCCCAAAATGGTCAATATGGATGAAATTTTAACATTTAATCTTTTGACTCCAAATGACTGTTGGATGTGAATTATGACCTTTTCATTTAAAATAAGTGTGTTTAAAGTCATTTCTGTGCCTGAAATTGGTCAAAATTGAAGCTTTTGAGTAAGCAAAACTCTGTAAAAATGGCAATGTAGGTCACTCTGAGGGGTTAAAAAGTGGTTATTCAACATGAGGCACAATCCATTCAACATTTTGAATCATTTTTGGTACAGTCCCAAAAATCCATTTTCTGATGAAAAACGATGACTCCGGACCTGTCGAACGATTCCAAAATGGTCAATATGGATGAAATTTTAACATTTAATCTTTTGACTCTAAATGACTGTTGGATGTGAATTATGACCTTTTCAACTAAAATAAGTGTGTTTAAAGTCATTTATGTGCCTGAAATTGGTCAAAATTGAAGCTTTTGAGTAAGCAAAACTCTGTAAAATGGCAATGTTGGTCACTCTGAGGGGTTAAAAAGTGGTTATTCAACATGAGGCACGATCCATTTGACATTTTGAATCATTTTTGGTACAGTCCCAAAAATCCATTTTCTGATGAAAAACGATGACTCCGGACCTGTCGAACGTTTCCAAAATGGTCAATATGGATGAAATTTTAACATTTAATCTTTTGACTCTAAATGACTGTTGGATGTGAATTATGACTTTTTCAACTAAAATAAGTGTGTTTAAAGTCATTTATGTGCCTGAAATTGGTCAAAATTGAAGCTTTTGAGTAAGCAAAACTCTGTAAAAATGGCAATGTTGGTCACTCTGAGGGTTTAAAAAGTGGTTATTCAACATGAGGCACGATCCATTTGACATTTTGAATCATTTTTGGTACAGTCCCAAAAATCCATTTTCTGATGAAAAACGATGACTCCGGACCTGTCGAACGATTCCAAAATGGTCAATATGGATGAAATTTTAACATTTAATCTTTTGACTCTAAAGGACTGTTGGATGTGAATTATGACTTTTTCAACTAAAATAAGTGTGTTTAAAGTCATTTATGTGCCTGAAATTGGTCAAAATTAAAGCTTTTGAATAAGCAAAAACTCTGTAAAAATGACAATTTTGGTCACTCTGAGGGGTTAAAAAGTGGTTATTCAGCATGAGGCACGATCCATTTGACATTTTGAATAATTTTTGGTACAGTCCCAAAAATCAATTTTCTGATGAAAAACGATGACTCCGGACCTGTCGAACGATTCCAAAATGGTCAATATAGATGAAATTTTAACATTTAATCTTTTGACTCTAAATGACTGTTGGATGTGAATTGTGACTTTTTCAACTAAAATAAGTGTGTTTAAAGTCATTTATGTGCCTGAAATTGGTCAAAATTAAAGCTTTTGAATAAGCAAAAACTCTGTAAAATGGCAATTTTGGTCACTCTGAGGGGTTAAAAAGTGGTTATTCAACATGAGGCAGGATCCATTTGACATTTTGAATCATTTTTGGTACAGTCCCAAAAATCAATTTTCTGATGAAAAACGATGACTCCGGACCTGTCGAACGTTCCCAAAATGGTCAATATGGATGAAATTTTAACATTTATTCTTTTGACTCCAAATGACTGTTGGATGGGAATTATGACTTTCTCAACTAAAATAAGTGTGTTTAAAGTCATTTATGTGCCTGAAATTGGTCAAAATTGAAGCTTTTGAGTAAGCAAAACTCTGTAAAAATGGCCATTTTGGTCACTCTGAGGGGTTAAAAAGTGGTTATTCAACATGAGGCACGATCCAATTGACATTTTGAATCATTTTTGGTACAGTCCTAAAAATCCATTTTCTGATGAAAAACGATGACTCCGGACCTGTCGAACGTTCCCAAAATGGTCAATATGGATGAAATTTTAACATTTAATCTTTTGACTCCAAATGACTGTTGGATGTGAATTATGACTTTTTCAACTAAAATAAGTGTGTTTAAAGTCATTTATGTGCCTGAAATTGGTCAAAATTAAAGCTTTTGAATAAGCAAAAACTCTGTAAAATGGCAATTTTGGTCACTCTGAGGGGTTAAAAAGTGGTTATTTAACATGAGGCACAATCCATTTGACATTTTGAATCATTTTTGGTACAGTCCCAAAAATCAATTTTCTGATGAAAAACGATGACTCCGGACCTGTCGAACGTTCCCAAAATGGTCAATATGGATGAAATTTTAACATTTAATCTTTTGACTCCAAATGACTGTTGGATGGGAATTATGACTTTCTCAACTAAAATAAGTGTGTTTAAAGTCATTTATGTGCCTGAAATTGGTCAAAATTGAAGCTTTTGAGTAAGCAAAACTCTGTAAAAATGGCCATTTTGGTCACTCTGAGGGGTTAAAAAGTGGTTATTCAACATGAGGCACGATCCAATTGACATTTTGAATCATTTTTGGTACAGTCCTAAAAATCCATTTTCTGATGAAAAACGATGACTCCGGACCTGTCGAACGTTCCCAAAATGGTCAATATGGATGAAATTTTAACATTTAATCTTTTGACTCCAAATGACTGTTGGATGTGAATTATGGCCTTTTCAACTAAAATAAGTGTGTTTAAAGTCATTTCTGTGCCTGAAATTGGTCAAAATTGAAGCTTTTGAGTAAGCAAAACTCTGTAAAAATGGCAATGTTGGTCACTCTGAGGGGTTAAAAAGTGGTTATTCAACATGAGGCACAATCCATTTGACATTTTGAATCATTTTTGGTACAGTCCCAAAAATCCATTTTCTGATGAAAAACGATGACTCCGGACCTGTCGAACGATTCCAAAATGGTCAATATGGATGAAATTTTAACATTTAATCTTTTGACTCTAAATGACTGTTGGATGTGAATTATGACTTTTTCAACTAAAATAAGTGTGTTTAAAGTCATTTATGTGCCTGAAATTGGTCAAAATTGAAGCTTTTGAGTAAGCAAAACTCTGTAAAAATGGCAATGTTGGTCACTCTGAGGGGTTAAAAAGTGGTTATTCAACATGAGGCACGATCCATTTGACATTTTGAATCATTTTTGGTACAGTCCCAAAAATCCATTTTCTGATGAAAAACGATGACTCCGGACCTGTCGAACGATTCCAAAATGGTCAATATGGATGAAATTTTAACATTTAATCTTTTGACTCTAAAGGACTGTTGGATGTGAATTATGACTTTTTCAACTAAAATAAGTGTGTTTAAAGTCATTTATGTGCCTGAAATTGGTCAAAATTAAAGCTTTTGAATAAGCAAAAACTCTGTAAAAATGGCAATTTTGGTCACTCTGAGGGGTTAAAAAGTGGTTATTCAACATGAGGCACGATCCATTTGACATTTTGAATCATTTTTGGTACAGTCCCAAAAATCCATTTTCTGATGAAAAACGATGACTCCGGACCTGTCGAACGTTCCCAAAATGGTCAATATGGATGAAATTTTAACATTTAATCTTTTGACTCCAAATGACTGTTGGATGGGAATTATGACTTTTTCAACTAAAATAAGTGTGTTTAAAGTCATTTATGTGCCTGAAATTGGTCAAAATTGAAGCTCTTGAGTAAGCAAAACTCTGTAAAAATGGCAATGTTGGTCACTCTGAGGGGTTAAAAAGTGGTTATTCAACATGAGGCACGATCCATTTGACATTTTGAATCATTTTTGGTACAGTCCCAAAAATCCATTTTCTGATGAAAAACGATGACTCCGGACCTGTCGAACGTTCCCAAAATGGTCAATATGGATGAAATGTTAACATTTAATCTTTTGACTCCAAATGACTGTTGGATGGGAATTATGACTTTTTCAACTAAAATAAGTGTGTTTAAAGTCATTTATGTGCCTGAAATTGGTCAAAATTAAACTTTTGAATAAGCAAAAACTCTGTAAAAATGGCAATTTTGGTCACTCTGAGGGGTTAAAAAGGGGTTATTCAACATTAGGCACGATCCATTTGACATTTTGAATCATTTTTGGTACAGTCCCAAAAATCCATTTTCTGATGAAAAAGGATGACTCCGGACCTGTCGAACGTTCCCAAAATGGTCAATATGGATGAAATTTTAACATTTAATCTTTTGACTCCAAATGACTGTTGGATGTGAATTATGACCTTTTCAACTAAAATAAGTGTGTTTAAAGTCATTTCTGTGCCTGAAATTGGTCAAAATTGAAGCTTTTGAGTAAGCAAAACTCTGTAAAAATGGCAATGTTGGTCACTCTGAGGGGTTAAAAAGTGGTTATTCAACATGAGGCACGATCCATTTGAGATTTTGAATCATTTTTGGTACAGTCCCAAAAATCAATTTTCTGATGAAAAACGATGACTCCGGACCTGTCGAACGTTCCCAAAATGGTCAATATGGATGAAATGTTAACATTTAATCTTTTGACTCCAAATGACTGTTGGATGTGAATTATGACCTTTTCAACTAAAATAAGTGTGTTTAAAGTCATTTCTGTGCCTGAAATTGGTCAAAATTGAAGCTTTTGAGTAAGCAAAACTCTGTAAAAATGGCAATGTTGGTCACTCTGAGGGGTTAAAAAGTGTTTATTCAACATGAGGCACGATCCATTTGACATTTTGAATCATTTTTGGTACAGTCCCAAAAATCCATTTTCTGATGAAAAACGATGACTCTGGACCTGTCGAACGATTCCAAAATGGTCAATATGGATGAAATTTTAACATTTAATCTTTTGACTCTAAATGACTGTTGGATGTGAATTATGACTTTTGCAACTAAAATAAGAGTGTTTAAAGTCATTTATGTGCCTGAAATTGGTCAAAATTAAAGCTTTTGAATAAGCAAAAACTCTGTAAAAATGGCAATTTTGGTCACTCTGAGGGGTTAAAAAGTGGTTATTCAACATGAGGCTTGATCCATTTGACATTTTGAATCATTTTTGGTACAGTCCCAAAAATCCATTTTCTGATGAAAAACGATGACTCCGGACCTGTCGAACGTTCCCAAAATGGTCAATATGGATGAAATTTTAACATTTAATCTTTTGACTCCAAATGACTGTTGGATGTGAATTATGACCTTTTCATTTAAAATAAGTGTGTTTAAAGTCATTTCTGTGCCTGAAATTGGTCAAAATTGAAGCTTTTGAGTAAGCAAAACTCTGTAAAAATGGCAATGTAGGTCACTCTGAGGGGTTAAAAAGTGGTTATTCAACATGAGGCACAATCCATTCAACATTTTGAATCATTTTTGGTACAGTCCCAAAAATCCATTTTCTGATGAAAAACGATGACTCCGGACCTGTCGAACGATTCCAAAATGGTCAATATGGATGAAATTTTAACATTTAATCTTTTGACTCCAAATGACTGTTGGATGGGAATTATGACTTTTTCAACTAAAACAAGTGTGTTTAAAGTCATTTATGTGCCTGAAATTGGTCAAAATTAAAGCTTTTGAATAAGCAAAAAATCTGTAAAAATGGCAATTTTGGTCACTCTGAGGGGTTAAAAAGTGGTTATTCAACATGCGGCACGATCCATTTGACATTTTGAATCATTTTTGTACAGTCCCAAACCTCCATTTTCTGATGAAAAACGATGACTCCGGACCTGTCGAACGTTCCCAAAATGGTCAATATGGATGAAATGTTACCATTTAATCTTTTGACTCCAAATGACCGTTGGATGGGAATTATGACTTTTTCAACTAAAATAAGTGTGTTTAAAGTCATTTATGTGCCTGAAATTGGTCAAAATTGAAGCTTTTGAGTAAGCAAAACTCTGTAAAAATGGCCATTTTGGTCACTCTGAGGGGTTAAAAAGTGGTTATTCAACATGAGGCACGATCCAATTGACATTTTGAATCATTTTTGGTACAGTCCTAAAAATCCATTTTCTGATGAAAAACGATGACTCCGGACCTGTCGAACGTTCCCAAAATGGTCAATATGGATGAAATTTTAACATTTAATCATTTGACTCCAAATGACTGTTGAATGTGAATTATGACCTTTTCAACAAAAATAAGTGTGTTTAAAGTCATTTCTGTGCCTGAAATTGGTCAAAATTGAAGCTTTTGAGAAAGCAAAATTCTGTAAAAATTGCAATGTTGGTCACTCTGAGGGGTTAAAGTGGTTATTCAACATGAGGCACGATCCATTTGACATTTTGAATCATTTTTGGTACAGTCCCAAAAATCCATTTTCTGATGAAAAACGATGACTCCGGACCTGTTGAACGATTCCAAAATGGTCAATATGGATGAAATTTTAACATTTAATCTTTTGACTCTAAATGACTGTTGGATGTGAATTATGAACTTTTCAACTAAAATAAGTGTGTTTAAAGTCATTTATGTGCCTGAAATTGGTCAAAATTGAAGCTTTTGAGTAAGCAAAACTCTGTAAAAATGGCAATGTTGGTCACTCTGAGGGGTTAAAAAGTGGTTATTCAACATGAGGCACGATCCATTTGACATTTTGAATCATTTTTGGTACAGTCCCAAAAATCCATTTTCTGATGAAAAACGATGACTCCGGACCTGTCGAACGTTCCCAAAATGGTCAATATGGATGAAATTTTAACATTTAATCTTTTGACTCCAAATGACTGTTGGATGGGAATTATGACTTTCTCAACTAAAATAAGTGTGTTTAAAGTCATTTATGTGCCTGAAATTGGTCAAAATTGAAGCTTTTGAGTAAGCAAAACTCTGTAAAAATGGCCATTTTGGTCACTCTGAGGGGTAAATAAGTGGTTATTCAACATGAGGCACGATCCAATTGACATTTTGAATCATTTTTGGTACAGTCCTAAAAATCCATTTTCTGATGAAAAACGATGACTCCGGACCTGTCGAACGTTCCCAAAATGGTCAATATGGATGAAATTTTAACATTTAATCTTTTGACTCCAAATGACTGTTGGATGTGAATTATGACCTTTTCAACTAAAATAAGTGTGTTTAAAGTCATTTCTGTGCCTGAAATTGGTCAAAATTGAAGCTTTTGAGTAAGCAAAACTCTGTAAAAATGGCAATGTTGGTCACTCTGAGGGGTTAAAAAGTAGTTATTCAACATGAGGCACAATCCATTTGACATTTTGAATCATTTTTGGTACAGTCCCAAAAATCCATTTTCTGATGAAAAACGATGACTCCGGACCTGTCGAAACGATTCCAAAATGGTCAATATGGATGAAATTTTAACATTTAATCTTTTGACTCTAAATGACTGTTGGATGTGAATTATGACCTTTTCAACTAAAATAAGTGTGTTTAAAGTCATTTCTGTGCCTGAAATTGGTCAAAATTGAAGCTTTTGAGTAAGCAAAACTCTGTAAAAATGGCAATGTTGGTCACTCTGAGGGGTTAAAAAGTGGTTATTCAACATGAGGCACGATCCATTTGACATTTTGAATCATTTTTGGTACAGTCCCAAAAATCCATTTTCTGATGAAAAACGATGACTCTGGACCTGTCGAACGATTCCAAAATGGTCAATATGGATGAAATTTTAACATTTAATCTTTTGACTCTAAATGACTGTTGGATGTGAATTATGACTTTTGCAACTAAAATAAGAGTGTTTAAAGTCATTTATGTGCCTGAAATTGGTCAAAATTAAAGCTTTTGAATAAGCAAAAACTCTGTAAAAATGGCAATTTTGGTCACTCTGAGGGGTTAAAAAGTGGTTATTCAACATGAGGCTTGATCCATTTGACATTTTGAATCATTTTTGGTACAGTCCCAAAAATCCATTTTCTGATGAAAAACGATGACTCCGGACCTGTCGAACGTTCCCAAAATGGTCAATATGGATGAAATTTTAACATTTAATCTTTTGACTCCAAATGACTGTTGGATGTGAATTATGACCTTTTCATTTAAAATAAGTGTGTTTAAAGTCATTTCTGTGCCTGAAATTGGTCAAAATTGAAGCTTTTGAGTAAGCAAAACTCTGTAAAAATGGCAATGTAGGTCACTCTGAGGGGTTAAAAAGTGGTTATTCAACATGAGGCACAATCCATTCAACATTTTGAATCATTTTTGGTACAGTCCCAAAAATCCATTTTCTGATGAAAAACGATGACTCCGGACCTGTCGAACGATTCCAAAATGGTCAATATGGATGAAATTTTAACATTTAATCTTTTGACTCCAAATGACTGTTGGATGGGAATTATGACTTTTTCAACTAAAACAAGTGTGTTTAAAGTCATTTATGTGCCTGAAATTGGTCAAAATTAAAGCTTTTGAATAAGCAAAAAATCTGTAAAAATGGCAATTTTGGTCACTCTGAGGGGTTAAAAAGTGGTTATTCAACATGCGGCACGATCCATTTGACATTTTGAATCATTTTTGTACAGTCCCAAACCTCCATTTTCTGATGAAAAACGATGACTCCGGACCTGTCGAACGTTCCCAAAATGGTCAATATGGATGAAATGTTACCATTTAATCTTTTGACTCCAAATGACCGTTGGATGGGAATTATGACTTTTTCAACTAAAATAAGTGTGTTTAAAGTCATTTATGTGCCTGAAATTGGTCAAAATTGAAGCTTTTGAGTAAGCAAAACTCTGTAAAAATGGCCATTTTGGTCACTCTGAGGGGTTAAAAAGTGGTTATTCAACATGAGGCACGATCCAATTGACATTTTGAATCATTTTTGGTACAGTCCTAAAAATCCATTTTCTGATGAAAAACGATGACTCCGGACCTGTCGAACGTTCCCAAAATGGTCAATATGGATGAAATTTTAACATTTAATCATTTGACTCCAAATGACTGTTGAATGTGAATTATGACCTTTTCAACAAAAATAAGTGTGTTTAAAGTCATTTCTGTGCCTGAAATTGGTCAAAATTGAAGCTTTTGAGAAAGCAAAATTCTGTAAAAATTGCAATGTTGGTCACTCTGAGGGGTTAAAGTGGTTATTCAACATGAGGCACGATCCATTTGACATTTTGAATCATTTTTGGTACAGTCCCAAAAATCCATTTTCTGATGAAAAACGATGACTCCGGACCTGTTGAACGATTCCAAAATGGTCAATATGGATGAAATTTTAACATTTAATCTTTTGACTCTAAATGACTGTTGGATGTGAATTATGACCTTTTCAACTAAAATAAGTGTGTTTAAAGTCATTTATGTGCCTGAAATTGGTCAAAATTGAAGCTTTTGAGTAAGCAAAACTCTGTAAAAATGGCAATGTTGGTCACTCTGAGGGGTTAAAAAGTGGTTATTCAACATGAGGCACGATCCATTTGACATTTTGAATCATTTTTGGTACAGTCCCAAAAATCCATTTTCTGATGAAAAACGATGACTCCGGACCTGTCGAACGTTCCCAAAATGGTCAATATGGATGAAATTTTAACATTTAATCTTTTGACTCCAAATGACTGTTGGATGTGAATTATGACCTTTTCAACTAAAATAAGTGTGTTTAAAGTCATTTCTGTGCCTGAAATTGGTCAAAATTGAAGCTTTTGAGTAAGCAAAACTCTGTAAAAATGGCAATGTTGGTCACTCTGAGGGGTTAAAAAGTGGTTATTCAACATGAGGCACAATCCATTTGACATTTTGAATCATTTTTGGTACAGTCCCAAAAATCAATTTTCTGATGAAAAACGATGACTCCGGACCTGTTGAACGATTCCAAAATGGTCAATATGGATGAAATTCTAACATTTAATCTTTTGACTCTAAATGACTGTTGGATGTGAATTATGACTTTTTCAACTAAAATAAGTGTGTTTAAAGTCATTTATGTGCCTGAAATTGGTCAAAATTAAAGCTTTTGAATAAGCAAAAACTCTGTAAAAATGGCAATTTTGGTCACTCTGAGGGGTTTAAAATTGGTTATTTAACATGAGGCACGATCCATTTGACATTTTGAATCATTTTTGGTACAGTCCCAAAAATCCATTTTCTGATGAAAAACGATGACTCCGGACCTGTCGAACGTTCCCAAAATGGTCAATATGGATGAAATTTTAACATTTAATCTTTTGACTCCAAATGACTGTTGGATGGGAATTATGACTTTCTCAACTAAAATAAGTGTGTTTAAAGTCATTTATGTGCCTGAAATTGGTCAAAATTGAAGCTTTTGAGTAAGCAAAACTCTGTAAAAATGGCCATTTTGGTCACTCTGAGGGGTAAATAAGTGGTTATTCAACATGAGGCACGATCCAATTGACATTTTGAATCATTTTTGGTACAGTCCTAAAAATCCATTTTCTGATGAAAAACGATGACTCCGGACCTGTCGAACGTTCCCAAAATGGTCAATATGGATGAAATTTTAACATTTAATCTTTTGACTCCAAATGACTGTTGGATGTGAATTATGACCTTTTCAACTAAAATAAGTGTGTTTAAAGTCATTTCTGTGCCTGAAATTGGTCAAAATTGAAGCTTTTGAGTAAGCAAAACTCTGTAAAAATGGCAATGTTGGTCACTCTGAGGGGTTAAAAAGTAGTTATTCAACATGAGGCACAATCCATTTGACATTTTGAATCATTTTTGGTACAGTCCCAAAAATCCATTTTCTGATGAAAAACGATGACTCCGGACCTGTCGAAACGATTCCAAAATGGTCAATATGGATGAAATTTTAACATTTAATCTTTTGACTCTAAATGACTGTTGGATGTGAATTATGACCTTTTCAACTAAAATAAGTGTGTTTAAAGTCATTTATGTGCCTGAAATTGGTCAAAATTGAAGCTTTTGAGTAAGCAAAACTCTGTAAAAATGGCAATGTTGGTCACTCTGAGGGGTTAAAAAGTGGTTATTCAACATGAGGCACGATCCATTTGACATTTTGAATCATTTTTGGTACAGTCCCAAAAATCCATTTTCTGATGAAAAACGATGACTCCGGACCTGTCGAACGTTCCCAAAATGGTCAATATGGATGAAATTTTAACATTTAATCTTTTGACTCCAAATGACTGTTGGATGGGAATTATGACTTTTTCAACTAAAATAAGTGTGTTTAAAGTCATTTATGTGCCTGAAATTGGTCAAAATTGAAGCTTTTGAGTAAGCAAAACTCTGTAAAAATGGCAATGTTGGTCACTCTGAGGGGTTAAAAAGTGGTTATTCAACATGAGGCACGATCCATTTGACATTTTGAATCATTTTTGGTACAGTCCCAAAAATCCATTTTCTGATGAAAAACGATGACTCCGGACCTGTCGAACGTTTCCAAAATGGTCAATATGGATGAAATTTTAACATTTAATCTTTTGACTCTAAATGACTGTTGGATGTGAATTATGACTTTTTCAACTAAAATAAGTGTGTTTAAAGTCATTTATGTGCCTGAAATTGGTCAAAATTGAAGCTTTTGAGTAAGCAAAACTCTGTAAAAATGGCAATGTTGGTCACTCTGAGGGGTTAAAAAGTGGTTATTCAACATGAGGCACGATCCATTTGACATTTTGAATCATTTTTGGTACAGTCCCAAAAATCCATTTTCTGATGAAAAACGATGACTCCGGACCTGTCGAACGTTTCCAAAATGGTCAATATGGATGAAATTTTAACATTTAATCTTTTGACTCCAAATGACTTTTGGATGGGAATTATGACTTTTTCAACTAAAATAAGTGTGTTTAAAGTCATTTATGTGCCTGAAATTAGTCAAAATTGAAGCTCTTGAGTAAGCAAAACTCTGTAAAAATGGCAATGTTGGTCACTCTGAGGGGTTAAAAAGTGGTTATTCAACATGAGGCACGATCCATTTGACATTTTGAATCATTTTTGGTACAGTTCCAAAAATCCATTTTCTGATGAAAAACGATGACTCCGGACCTGTCGAACGTTCCCAAAATGGTCAATATGGATGAAATTTTAACATTTAATCTTTTGACTCCAAATGACTGTTGGATGGGAATTATGACTTTTTCAACTAAAATAAGTGTGTTTAAAGTCATTTATGTGCCTGAAATTGGTCAAAATTAAAGCTTTTGAATAAGCAAAAACTCTGTAAAAATGGCAATTTTGGTCATTCTGAGGGGTTAAAAAGTGGTTATTCAACATGAGGCACGATCCATTTGACATTTTGAATCATTTTTGGTACAGTCCCAAAAATCCATTTTCTGATGAAAAACGATGACTCTGGACCTGTCGAACGTTCCCAAAATGGTCAATATGGATGAAATTTTAACATTTAATCTTTTGACTCCAAATGACTGTTGGATGGGAATTATGACTTTTTCAACTAAAATAAGTGTGTTTAAAGTCATTTATGTGCCTGAAATTGGTCAAAATTAAAGCTTTTGAATAAGCAAAAACTCTGTAAAAATGGCAATTTTGGTCATTCTGAGGGGTTAAAAAGTGGTTATTCAACATGAGGCACGATCCATTTGACATTTTGAATCATTTTTGGTACAGTCCCAAAAATCCATTTTCTGATGAAAAACGATGACTCCGGACCTGTCGAACGTTCCCAAAATGGTCAATATGGATGAAATTTTAACATTTAATCTTTTGACTCCAAATGACTGTTGGATGGGAATTATGACTTTTTCAACTAAAATAAGTGTGTTTAAAGTCATTTATGTGCCTGAAATTGGTCAAAATTAAAGCTTTTGAATAAGCAAAAAATCTGTAAAAATGGCAATTTTGGTCACTCTGGGGGGTTAAAAAGTGGTTATTCAACATGCGGCACGATCCATTTGACATTTTGAATCATTTTTGTACAGTCCCAAACCTCCATTTTCTGATGAAAAACGATGACTCCGGACCTGTCGAACGTTCCCAAAATGGTCAATATGGATGAAATGTTACCATTTAATCTTTTGACTCCAAATGACTGTTGGATGGGAATTATGACTTTTTCAACTAAAATAAGTGTGTTTAAAGTCATTTATGTGCCTGAAATTGGTCAAAATTGAAGCTTTTGAGTAAGCAAAACTCTGTAAAAATGGCCATTTTGGTCACTCTGAGGGGTTAAAAAGTGGTTATTCAACATGAGGCACGATCCAATTGACATTTTGAATCATTTTTGGTACAGTCCTAAAAATCCATTTTCTGATGAAAAACGATGACTCCGGACCTGTCGAACGTTCCCAAAATGGTCAATATGGATGAAATTTTAACATTTAATCATTTGACTCCAAATGACTGTTGAATGTGAATTATGACCTTTTCAACAAAAATAAGTGTGTTTAAAGTCATTTCTGTGCCTGAAATTGGTCAAAATTGAAGCTTTTGAGAAAGCAAAATTCTGTAAAAATTGCAATGTTGGTCACTCTGAGGGGTTAAAAAGTGGTTATTCAACATGAGGCACGATCCATTTGACATTTTGAATCATTTTTGGTACAGTCCCAAAAATCAATTTTCTGATGAAAAACGATGACTCCGGACCTGTCGAACGTTCCCAAAATGGTCAATATGGATGAAATTTTAACATTTAATCTTTTGACTCCAAATAACTGTTGGATGTGAATTATGACCTTTTCAACTAAAATAAGTGTGTTTAAAGTCATTTCTGTGCCTGAAATTGGTCAAAATTGAAGCTTTTGAGTAAGCAAAACTCTGTAAAAATGGCAATGTTGGTCACTCTGAGGGGTTAAAAAGTGGTTATTCAACATGAGGCACGATCCATTTGACATTTTGAATACTTTTTTGGTACAGTCCCAAAAACCCATTTTCTGATGAAAAACGATGACTCCGGACCTGTCGAACGTTTCCAAAATGGTCAATATGGATGAAATTTTAACATTTAATCTTTTGACTCCAAATGACTGTTGGATGGGAATTATGACTTTTTCAACTAAAACAAGTGTGTTTAAAGTCATTTATGTGCCTGAAATTGGTCAAAATTAAAGCTTTTGAATAAGCAAAAAATCTGTAAAAATGGCAATTTTGGTCACTCTGAGGGGTTAAAAAGTGGTTATTCAACATGCGGCACGATCCATTTGACATTTTGAATCATTTTTGTACAGTCCCAAACCTCCATTTTCTGATGAAAAACGATGACTCCGGACCTGTCGAACATTCCCAAAATGGTCAATATGGATGAAATGTTACCATTTAATCTTTTGACTCCAAATGACCGTTGGATGGGAATTATGACTTTTTCAACTAAAATAAGTGTGTTTAAAGTCATTTATGTGCCTGAAATTGGTCAAAATTGAAGCTTTTGAGTAAGCAAAACTCTGTAAAAATGGCCATTTTGGTCACTCTGAGGGGTTAAAAAGTGGTTATTCAACATGAGGCACGATCCAATTGACATTTTGAATCATTTTTGGTACAGTCCTAAAAATCCATTTTCTGATGAAAAACGATGACTCCGGACCTGTCGAACGTTCCCAAAATGGTCAATATGGATGAAATTTTAACATTTAATCATTTGACTCCAAATGACTGTTGAATGTGAATTATGACCTTTTCAACAAAAATAAGTGTGTTTAAAGTCATTTCTGTGCCTGAAATTGGTCAAAATTGAAGCTTTTGAGAAAGCAAAATTCTGTAAAAATTGCAATGTTGGTCACTCTGAGGGGTTAAAGTGGTTATTCAACATGAGGCACGATCCATTTGACATTTTGAATCATTTTTGGTACAGTCCCAAAAATCCATTTTCTGATGAAAAACGATGACTCCGGACCTGTTGAACGATTCCAAAATGGTCAATATGGATGAAATTTTAACATTTAATCTTTTGACTCTAAATGACTGTTGGATGTGAATTATGACCTTTTCAACTAAAATAAGTGTGTTTAAAGTCATTTATGTGCCTGAAATTGGTCAAAATTGAAGCTTTTGAGTAAGCAAAACTCTGTAAAAATGGCAATGTTGGTCACTCTGAGGGGTTAAAAAGTGGTTATTCAACATGAGGCACGATCCATTTGACATTTTGAATCATTTTTGGTACAGTCCCAAAAATCCATTTTCTGATGAAAAACGATGACTCCGGACCTGTCGAACGTTCCCAAAATGGTCAATATGGATGAAATTTTAACATTTAATCTTTTGACTCCAAATGACTGTTGGATGTGAATTATGACCTTTTCAACTAAAATAAGTGTGTTTAAAGTCATTTCTGTGCCTGAAATTGGTCAAAATTGAAGCTTTTGAGTAAGCAAAACTCTGTAAAAATGGCAATGTTGGTCACTCTGAGGGGTTAAAAAGTGGTTATTCAACATGAGGCACAATCCATTTGACATTTTGAATCATTTTTGGTACAGTCCCAAAAATCAATTTTCTGATGAAAAACGATGACTCCGGACCTGTTGAACGATTCCAAAATGGTCAATATGGATGAAATTCTAACATTTAATCTTTTGACTCTAAATGACTGTTGGATGTGAATTATGACTTTTTCAACTAAAATAAGTGTGTTTAAAGTCATTTATGTGCCTGAAATTGGTCAAAATTAAAGCTTTTGAATAAGCAAAAACTCTGTAAAAATGGCAATTTTGGTCACTCTGAGGGGTTTAAAATTGGTTATTTAACATGAGGCACGATCCATTTGACATTTTGAATCATTTTTGGTACAGTCCCAAAAATCCATTTTCTGATGAAAAACGATGACTCCGGACCTGTCGAACGTTCCCAAAATGGTCAATATGGATGAAATTTTAACATTTAATCTTTTGACTCCAAATGACTGTTGGATGGGAATTATGACTTTCTCAACTAAAATAAGTGTGTTTAAAGTCATTTATGTGCCTGAAATTGGTCAAAATTGAAGCTTTTGAGTAAGCAAAACTCTGTAAAAATGGCCATTTTGGTCACTCTGAGGGGTAAATAAGTGGTTATTCAACATGAGGCACGATCCAATTGACATTTTGAATCATTTTTGGTACAGTCCTAACAATCCATTTTCTGATGAAAAACGATGACTCCGGACCTGTCGAACGTTCCCAAAATGGTCAATATGGATGAAATTTTAACATTTAATCTTTTGACTCCAAATGACTGTTGGATGTGAATTATGACCTTTTCAACTAAAATAAGTGTGTTTAAAGTCATTTCTGTGCCTGAAATTGGTCAAAATTGAAGCTTTTGAGTAAGCAAAACTCTGTAAAAATGGCAATGTTGGTCACTCTGAGGGGTTAAAAAGTAGTTATTCAACATGAGGCACAATCCATTTGACATTTTGAATCATTTTTGGTACAGTCCCAAAAATCCATTTTCTGATGAAAAACGATGACTCCGGACCTGTCGAAACGATTCCAAAATGGTCAATATGGATGAAATTTTAACATTTAATCTTTTGACTCTAAATGACTGTTGGATGTGAATTATGACCTTTTCAACTAAAATAAGTGTGTTTAAAGTCATTTATGTGCCTGAAATTGGTCAAAATTGAAGCTTTTGAGTAAGCAAAACTCTGTAAAAATGGCAATGTTGGTCACTCTGAGGGGTTAAAAAGTGGTTATTCAACATGAGGCACGATCCATTTGACATTTTGAATCATTTTTGGTACAGTCCCAAAAATCAATTTTCTGATGAAAAACGATGACTCCGGACCTGTCGAACGTTCCCAAAATGGTCAATATGGATGAAATTTTAACATTTAATCTTTTGACTCCAAATGACTGTTGGATGGGAATTATGACTTTTTCAACTAAAATAAGTGTGTTTAAAGTCATTTATGTGCCTGAAATTGGTCAAAATTGAAGCTTTTGAGTAAGCAAAACTCTGTAAAAATGGCAATGTTGGTCACTCTGAGGGGTTAAAAAGTGGTTATTCAACATGAGGCACGATCCATTTGACATTTTGAATCATTTTTGGTACAGTCCCAAAAATCCATTTTCTGATGAAAAACGATGACTCCGGACCTGTCGAACGTTTCCAAAATGGTCAATATGGATGAAATTTTAACATTTAATCTTTTGACTCTAAATGACTGTTGGATGTGAATTATGACTTTTTCAACTAAAATAAGTGTGTTTAAAGTCATTTATGTGCCTGAAATTGGTCAAAATTGAAGCTTTTGAGTAAGCAAAACTCTGTAAAAATGGCAATGTTGGTCACTCTGAGGGGTTAAAAAGTGGTTATTCAACATGAGGCACGATCCATTTGACATTTTGAATCATTTTTGGTACAGTCCCAAAAATCCATTTTCTGATGAAAAACGATGACTCCGGACCTGTCGAACGTTTCCAAAATGGTCAATATGGATGAAATTTTAACATTTAATCTTTTGACTCCAAATGACTTTTGGATGGGAATTATGACTTTTTCAACTAAAATAAGTGTGTTTAAAGTCATTTATGTGCCTGAAATTGGTCAAAATTGAAGCTCTTGAGTAAGCAAAACTCTGTAAAAATGGCAATGTTGGTCACTCTGAGGGGTTAAAAAGTGGTTATTCAACATGAGGCACGATCCATTTGACATTTTGAATCATTTTTGGTACAGTTCCAAAAATCCATTTTCTGATGAAAAACGATGACTCCGGACCTGTCGAACGTTCCCAAAATGGTCAATATGGATGAAATTTTAACATTTAATCTTTTGACTCCAAATGACTGTTGGATGGGAATTATGACTTTTTCAACTAAAATAAGTGTGTTTAAAGTCATTTATGTGCCTGAAATTGGTCAAAATTAAAGCTTTTGAATAAGCAAAAACTCTGTAAAAATGGCAATTTTGGTCATTCTGAGGGGTTAAAAAGTGGTTATTCAACATGAGGCACGATCCATTTGACATTTTGAATCATTTTTAGTACAGTCCCAAAAATCCATTTTCTGATGAAAAACGATGACTCTGGACCTGTCGAACGTTCCCAAAATGGTCAATATGGATGAAATTTTAACATTTAATCTTTTGACTCCAAATGACTGTTGGATGGGAATTATGACTTTTTCAACTAAAATAAGTGTGTTTAAAGTCATTTATGTGCCTGAAATTGGTCAAAATTAAAGCTTTTGAATAAGCAAAAACTCTGTAAAAATGGCAATTTTGGTCATTCTGAGGGGTTAAAAAGTGGTTATTCAACATGAGGCACGATCCATTTGACATTTTGAATCATTTTTGGTACAGTCCCAAAAATCCATTTTCTGATGAAAAACGATGACTCCGGACCTGTCGAACGTTCCCAAAATGGTCAATATGGATGAAATTTTAACATTTAATCTTTTGACTCCAAATGACTGTTGGATGGGAATTATGACTTTTTCAACTAAAATAAGTGTGTTTAAAGTCATTTATGTGCCTGAAATTGGTCAAAATTAAAGCTTTTGAATAAGCAAAAAATCTGTAAAAATGGCAATTTTGGTCACTCTGGGGGGTTAAAAAGTGGTTATTCAACATGCGGCACGATCCATTTGACATTTTGAATCATTTTTGTACAGTCCCAAACCTCCATTTTCTGATGAAAAACGATGACTCCGGACCTGTCGAACGTTCCCAAAATGGTCAATATGGATGAAATGTTACCATTTAATCTTTTGACTCCAAATGACTGTTGGATGGGAATTATGACTTTTTCAACTAAAATAAGTGTGTTTAAAGTCATTTATGTGCCTGAAATTGGTCAAAATTTAAGCTTTTGAGTAAGCAAAACTCTGTAAAAATGGCCATTTTGGTCACTCTGAGGGGTTAAAAAGTGGTTATTCAACATGAGGCACGATCCAATTGACATTTTGAATCATTTTTGGTACAGTCCTAAAAATCCATTTTCTGATGAAAAACGATGACTCCGGACCTGTCGAACGTTCCCAAAATGGTCAATATGGATGAAATTTTAACATTTAATCATTTGACTCCAAATGACTGTTGAATGTGAATTATGACCTTTTCAACAAAAATAAGTGTGTTTAAAGTCATTTCTGTGCCTGAAATTGGTCAAAATTGAAGCTTTTGAGAAAGCAAAATTCTGTAAAAATTGCAATGTTGGTCACTCTGAGGGGTTAAAAAGTGGTTATTCAACATGAGGCACGATCCATTTGACATTTTGAATCATTTTTGGTACAGTCCCAAAAATCAATTTTCTGATGAAAAACGATGACTCCGGACCTGTCGAACGTTCCCAAAATGGTCAATATGGATGAAATTTTAACATTTAATCTTTTGACTCCAAATAACTGTTGGATGTGAATTATGACCTTTTCAACTAAAATAAGTGTGTTTAAAGTCATTTCTGTGCCTGAAATTGGTCAAAATTGAAGCTTTTGAGTAAGCAAAACTCTGTAAAAATGGCAATGTTGGTCACTCTGAGGGGTTAAAAAGTGGTTATTCAACATGAGGCACGATCCATTTGACATTTTGAATACTTTTTTGGTACAGTCCCAAAAACCCATTTTCTGATGAAAAACGATGACTCCGGACCTGTCGAACGATTCCAAAATGGTCAATATGGATGAAATTTTAACATTTAATCTTTTGACTCTAAATGACTGTTGGATGTGAATAATGACCTTTTCAACTAAAATAAGTGTGTTTAAAGTCATTTATGTGCCTGAAATTGGTCAAAATTGAAGCTTTTGAGTAAGCAAAACTCTGTAAAAATGGCAATGTTGGTCACTCTGAGGGGTTAAAAAGTGGTTATTCAACATGAGGCACGATCCATTTGACATTTTGAATCATTTTTGGTACAGTCCCAAAAATCCATTTTCTGATGAAAAACGATGACTCTGGACCTGTCGAACGTTCCCAAAATGGTCAATATGGATGAAATTTTAACATTTAATCTTTTGACTCCAAATGACTGTTGGATGGGAATTATGACTTTTTCAACTAAAATAAGTGTGTTTAAAGTCATTTATGTGCCTGAAATTGGTCAAAATTAAAGCTTTTGAATAAGCAAAAAATCTGTAAAAATGGCAATTTTGGTCACTCTGAGGGGTTAAAAAGTGGTTATTCAACATGCGGCACGATCCATTTGACATTTTGAATCATTTTTGTACAGTCCCAAACCTCCATTTTCTGATGAAAAACGATGACTCCGGACCTGTCGAACGTTCCCAAAATGGTCAATATGGATGAAATGTTACCATTTAATCTTTTGACTCCAAATGACTGTTGGATGGGAATTATGACTTTTTCAACTAAAATAAGTGTGTTTAAAGTCATTTATGTGCCTGAAATTGGTCAAAATTGAAGCTTTTGAGTAAGCAAAACTCTGTAAAAATGGCCATTTTGGTCACTCTGAGGGGTTAAAAAGTGGTTATTCAACATGAGGCACGATCCAATTGACATTTTGAATCATTTTTGGTACAGTCCTAAAAATCCATTTTCTGATGAAAAACGATGACTCCGGAGCTGTCGAACGTTCCCAAAATGGTCAATATGGATGAAATTTTAACATTTAATCATTTGACTCCAAATGACTGTTGAATGTGAATTATGACCTTTTCAACAAAAATAAGTGTGTTTAAAGTCATTTCTGTGCCTGAAATTGGTCAAAATTGAAGCTTTTGAGAAAGCAAAATTCTGTAAAAATTGCAATGTTGGTCACTCTGAGGGGTTAAAAAGTGGTTATTCAACATGAGGCACGATCCATTTGACATTTTGAATCATTTTTGGTACAGTCCCAAAAATCAATTTTGTGATGAAAAACGATGACTCCGGACCTGTCGAACGTTCCCAAAATGGTCAATATGGATGAAATTTTAACATTTAATCTTTTGACTCCAAATAACTGTTGGATGTGAATTATGACCTTTTCAACTAAAATAAGTGTGTTTAAAGTCATTTCTGTGCCTGAAATTGGTCAAAATTGAAGCTTTTGAGTAAGCAAAACTCTGTAAAAATGGCAATGTTGGTCACTCTGAGGGGTTAAAAAGTGGTTATTCAACATGAGGCACGATCCATTTGACATTTTGAATACTTTTTTGGTACAGTCCCAAAAACCCATTTTCTGATGAAAAACGATGACTCCGGACCTGTCGAACGATTCCAAAATGGTCAATATGGATGAAATTTTAACATTTAATCTTTTGACTCTAAATGACTGTTGGATGTGAATTATGACCTTTTCAACTAAAATAAGTGTGTTTAAAGTCATTTATGTGCCTGAAATTGGTCAAAATTGAAGCTTTTGAGTAAGCAAAACTCTGTAAAAATGGCAATGTTGGTCACTCTGAGGGGTTAAAAAGTGGTTATTCAACATGAGGCACGATCCATTTGACATTTTGAATCATTTTTGGTACAGTCCCAAAAATCCATTTTCTGATGAAAAACGATGACTCCGGACCTGTCGAACGTTCCCAAAATGGTCAATATGGATGAAATTTTAACATTTAATCTTTTGACTCCAAATGACTGTTGGATGTGAATTATGACCTTTTCAACTAAAATAAGTGTGTTTAAAGTCATTTCTGTGCCTGAAATTGGTCAAAATTGAAGCTTTTGAGTAAGCAAAACTCTGTAAAAATGGCAATGTTGGTCACTCTGAGGGGTTAAAAAGTGGTTATTCAACATGAGGCACAATCCATTTGACATTTTGAATCATTTTTGGTACAGTCCCAATAATCAATTTTCTGATGAAAAACGATGACCAAAATGGTCAATATGGATGAAATTCTAACATTTAATCTTTTGACTCTAAATGACTGTTGGATGTGAATTATGACTTTTTCAACTAAAATAAGTGTGTTTAAAGTCATTTATGTGCCTGAAATTGGTCAAAATTAAAGCTTTTGAATAAGCAAAAACTCTGTAAAAATGGCAATTTTGGTCACTCTGAGGGGTTTAAAATTGGTTATTTAACATGAGGCACGATCCATTTGACATTTTGAATCATTTTTGGTACAGTCCCAAAAATCCATTTTCTGATGAAAAACGATGACTCCGGACCTGTCGAACGTTCCCAAAATGGTCAATATGGATGAAATTTTAACATTTAATCTTTTGACTCCAAATGACTGTTGGATGGGAATTATGACTTTCTCAACTAAAATAAGTGTGTTTAAAGTCATTTATGTGCCTGAAATTGGTCAAAATTGAAGCTTTTGAGTAAGCAAAACTCTGTAAAAATGGCCATTTTGGTCACTCTGAGGGGTAAATAAGTGGTTATTCAACATGAGGCACGATCCAATTGACATTTTGAATCATTTTTGGTACAGTCCTAAAAATCCATTTTCTGATGAAAAACGATGACTCCGGACCTGTCGAACGTTCCCAAAATGGTCAATATGGATGAAATTTTAACATTTAATCTTTTGACTCCAAATGACTGTTGGATGTGAATTATGACCTTTTCAACTAAAATAAGTGTGTTTAAAGTCATTTCTGTGCCTGAAATTGGTCAAAATTGAAGCTTTTGAGTAAGCAAAACTCTGTAAAAATGGCAATGTTGGTCACTCTGAGGGGTTAAAAAGTAGTTATTCAACATGAGGCACAATCCATTTGACATTTTGAATCATTTTTGGTACAGTCCCAAAAATCCATTTTCTGATGAAAAACGATGACTCCGGACCTGTCGAAACGATTCCAAAATGGTCAATATGGATGAAATTTTAACATTTAATCTTTTGACTCTAAATGACTGTTGGATGTGAATTATGACCTTTTCAACTAAAATAAGTGTGTTTAAAGTCATTTATGTGCCTGAAATTGGTCAAAATTGAAGCTTTTGAGTAAGCAAAACTCTGTAAAAATGGCAATGTTGGTCACTCTGAGGGGTTAAAAAGTGGTTATTCAACATGAGGCACGATCCATTTGACATTTTGAATCATTTTTGGTACAGTCCCAAAAATCCATTTTCTGATGAAAAACGATGACTCCGGACCTGTCGAACGTTCCCAAAATGGTCAATATGGATGAAATTTTAACATTTAATCTTTTGACTCCAAATGACTGTTGGATGGGAATTATGACTTTTTCAACTAAAATAAGTGTGTTTAAAGTCATTTATGTGCCTGAAATTGGTCAAAATTGAAGCTTTTGAGTAAGCAAAACTCTGTAAAAATGGCAATGTTGGTCACTCTGAGGGGTTAAAAAGTGGTTATTCAACATGAGGCACGATCCATTTGACATTTTGAATCATTTTTGGTACAGTCCCAAAAATCCATTTTCTGATGAAAAACGATGACTCCGGACCTGTCGAACGTTTCCAAAATGGTCAATATGGATGAAATTTTAACATTTAATCTTTTGACTCTAAATGACTGTTGGATGTGAATTATGACTTTTTCAACTAAAATAAGTGTGTTTAAAGTCATTTATGTGCCTGAAATTGGTCAAAATTGAAGCTTTTGAGTAAGCAAAACTCTGTAAAAATGGCAATGTTGGTCACTCTGAGGGGTTAAAAAGTGGTTATTCAACATGAGGCACGATCCATTTGACATTTTGAATCATTTTTGGTACAGTCCCAAAAATCCATTTTCTGATGAAAAACGATGACTCCGGACCTGTCGAACGTTTCCAAAATGGTCAATATGGATGAAATTTTAACATTTAATCTTTTGACTCCAAATGACTTTTGGATGGGAATTATGACTTTTTCAACTAAAATAAGTGTGTTTAAAGTCATTTATGTGCCTGAAATTGGTCAAAATTGAAGCTCTTGAGTAAGCAAAACTCTGTAAAAATGGCAATGTTGGTCACTCTGAGGGGTTAAAAAGTGGTTATTCAACATGAGGCACGATCCATTTGACATTTTGAATCATTTTTGGTACAGTTCCAAAAATCCATTTTCTGATGAAAAACGATGACTCCGGACCTGTCGAACGTTCCCAAAATGGTCAATATGGATGAAATTTTAACATTTAATCTTTTGACTCCAAATGACTGTTGGATGGGAATTATGACTTTTTCAACTAAAATAAGTGTGTTTAAAGTCATTTATGTGCCTGAAATTGGTCAAAATTAAAGCTTTTGAATAAGCAAAAACTCTGTAAAAATGGCAATTTTGGTCATTCTGAGGGGTTAAAAAGTGGTTATTCAACATGAGGCACGATCCATTTGACATTTTGAATCATTTTTGGTACAGTCCCAAAAATCCATTTTCTGATGAAAAACGATGACTCTGGACCTGTCGAACGTTCCCAAAATGGTCAATATGGATGAAATTTTAACATTTAATCTTTTGACTCCAAATGACTGTTGGATGGGAATTATGACTTTTTCAACTAAAATAAGTGTGTTTAAAGTCATTTATGTGCCTGAAATTGGTCAAAATTAAAGCTTTTGAATAAGCAAAAACTCTGTAAAAATGGCAATTTTGGTCATTCTGAGGGGTTAAAAAGTGGTTATTCAACATGAGGCACGATCCATTTGACATTTTGAATCATTTTTGGTACAGTCCCAAAAATCCATTTTCTGATGAAAAACGATGACTCCGGACCTGTCGAACGTTCCCAAAATGGTCAATATGGATGAAATTTTAACATTTAATCTTTTGACTCCAAATGACTGTTGGATGGGAATTATGACTTTTTCAACTAAAATAAGTGTGTTTAAAGTCATTTATGTGCCTGAAATTGGTCAAAATTAAAGCTTTTGAATAAGCAAAAAATCTGTAAAAATGGCAATTTTGGTCACTCTGGGGGGTTAAAAAGTGGTTATTCAACATGCGGCACGATCCATTTGACATTTTGAATCATTTTTGTACAGTCCCAAACCTCCATTTTCTGATGAAAAACGATGACTCCGGACCTGTCGAACGTTCCCAAAATGGTCAATATGGATGAAATGTTACCATTTAATCTTTTGACTCCAAATGACTGTTGGATGGGAATTATGACTTTTTCAACTAAAATAAGTGTGTTTAAAGTCATTTATGTGCCTGAAATTGGTCAAAATTGAAGCTTTTGAGTAAGCAAAACTCTGTAAAAATGGCCATTTTGGTCACTCTGAGGGGTTAAAAAGTGGTTATTCAACATGAGGCACGATCCAATTGACATTTTGAATCATTTTTGGTACAGTCCCAAAAATCAATTTTCTGATGAAAAACGATGACTCCGGACCTGTCGAACGTTCCCAAAATGGTCAATATGGATGAAATTTTAACATTTAATCTTTTGACTCCAAATAACTGTTGGATGTGAATTATGACCTTTTCAACTAAAATAAGTGTGTTTAAAGTCATTTCTGTGCCTGAAATTGGTCAAAATTGAAGCTTTTGAGTAAGCAAAACTCTGTAAAAATGGCAATGTTGGTCACTCTGAGGGGTTAAAAAGTGGTTATTCAACATGAGGCACGATCCATTTGACATTTTGAATACTTTTTTGGTACAGTCCCAAAAACCCATTTTCTGATGAAAAACGATGACTCCGGACCTGTCGAACGATTCCAAAATGGTCAATATGGATGAAATTTTAACATTTAATCTTTTGACTCTAAATGACTGTTGGATGTGAATTATGACCTTTTCAACTAAAATAAGTGTGTTTAAAGTCATTTATGTGCCTGAAATTGGTCAAAATTGAAGCTTTTGAGTAAGCAAAACTCTGTAAAAATGGCAATGTTGGTCACTCTGAGGGGTTAAAAAGTGGTTATTCAACATGAGGCACGATCCATTTGACATTTTGAATCATTTTTGGTACAGTCCCAAAAATCCATTTTCTGATGAAAAACGATGACTCTGGACCTGTCGAACGTTCCCAAAATGGTCAATATGGATGAAATTTTAACATTTAATCTTTTGACTCCAAATGACTGTTGGATGGGAATTATGACTTTTTCAACTAAAATAAGTGTGTTTAAAGTCATTTATGTGCCTGAAATTGGTCAAAATTAAAGCTTTTGAATAAGCAAAAAATCTGTAAAAATGGCAATTTTGGTCACTCTGAGGGGTTAAAAAGTGGTTATTCAACATGCGGCACGATCCATTTGACATTTTGAATCATTTTTGTACAGTCCCAAACCTCCATTTTCTGATGAAAAACGATGACTCCGGACCTGTCGAACGTTCCCAAAATGGTCAATATGGATGAAATGTTACCATTTAATCTTTTGACTCCAAATGACTGTTGGATGGGAATTATGACCTTTTCAACTAAAATAAGTGTGTTTAAAGTCATTTCTGTGCCTGAAATTGGTCAAAATTGAAGCTTTTGAGTAAGCAAAACTCTGTAAAAATGGCAATGTTGGTCACTCTGAGGGGTTAAAAAGTGGTTATTCAACATGAGGCACAATCCATTTGACATTTTGAATCATTTTTGGTACAGTCCCAAAAATCAATTTTCTGATGAAAAACGATGACTCCGGACCTGTCGAACGATTCCAAAATGGTCAATATGGATGAAATTTTAACATTTAATCTTTTGACTCCAAATGACTGTTGGATGTGAATTATGACCTTTTCAACTAAAATAAGTGTGTTTAAAGTCATTTATGTGCCTGAAATTGGTCAAAATTGAAGCTTTTGAGTAAGCAAAACTCTGTAAAAATGGCAATGTTGGTCACTCTGAGGGGTTAAAAAGTGGTTATTCAACATGAGGCACGATCCATTTGACATTTTGAATCATTTTTGGTACAGTCCCAAAAATCCATTTTCTGATGAAAAATGATGACTCCGGACCTGTCGAACGTTCCCAAAATGGTCAATATGGATGAAATTTTAACATTTAATCTTTTGACTCCAAATGACTGTTGGATGGGAATTATGACTTTTTCAACTAAAATAAGTGTGTTTAAAGTCATTTATGTGCCTGAAATTGGTCAAAATTGAAGCTTTTGAGTAAGCAAAACTCTGTAAAAATGGCAATGTTGGTCACTCTGAGGGGTTAAAAAGTGGTTATTCAGCATGAGGCACGATCCATTTGACATTTTGAATCATTTTTGGTACAGTCCCAAAAATCCATTTTCTGATGAAAAACGATGACTCCGGACCTGTCGAACGTTTCCAAAATGGTCAATATGGATGAAATTTTAACATTTAATCTTTTGACTCTAAATGACTGTTGGATGTGAATTATGACTTTTTCAACTAAAATAAGTGTGTTTAAAGTCATTTATGTGCCTGAAATTGGTCAAAATTGAAGCTTTTGAGTAAGCAAAACTCTGTAAAAATGGCAATGTTGGTCACTCTGAGGGGTTAAAAAGTGGTTATTCAACATGAGGCACGATCCAATTGACATTTTGAATTATTTTTGGTACAGTCCCAAAAATCCATTTTCTGATGAAAAACGATGACTCCGGACCTGTTGAACGATTCCAAAATGGTCAATATGGATGAAATTCTAACATTTAATCTTTTGACTCTAAATGACTGTTGGATGTGAATTATGACTTTTTCAACTAAAATAAGTGTGTTTAAAGTCATTTATGTGCCTGAAATTGGTCAAAATTAAAGCTTTTGAATAAGCAAAAACTCTGTAAAAATGGCAATTTTGGTCACTCTGAGGGGTTAAAAAGTGGTTATTTAACATGAGGCACGATCCATTTGACATTTTGAATCATTTTTGGTACAGTCCCAAAAATCCATTTTCTGATGAAAAACGATGACTCCGGACCTGTCGAACGTTCCCAAAATGGTCAATATGGATGAAATTTTAACATTTAATCTTTTGACTCAAAATGAATGTTGGATGGGAATTATGACTTTCTCATTTAAAATAGTGTGTTTAAAGTCATTTATGTGCCTGAAATTGGTCAAAATTGAAGCTTTTGAGTAAGCAAAACTCTGTAAAAATGGCCATTTTGGTCACTCTGAGGGGTTAAAAAGTGGTTATTCAACATGAGGCACGATCCAATTGACATTTTGAATCATTTTTGGTACAGTCCTAAAAATCCATTTTCTGATGAAAAACGATGACTCCGGACCTGTCGAACGTTCCCAAAATGGTCAATATGGATGAAATTTTAACATTTAATCTTTTGACTCCAAATGACTGTTGGATGTGAATTATGACCTTTTCAACTAAAATAAGTGTGTTTAAAGTCATTTATGTGCCTGAAATTGGTCAAAATTGAAGCTTTTGAGTAAGCAAAACTCTGTAAAAATGGCAATGTTGGTCACTTTGAGGGGTTAAAAAGTGGTTATTCAACATGAGGCACGATCCATTTGACATTTTGAATCATTTTTGGTACAGTCCCAAAAATCCATTTTCTGATGAAAAACGATGACTCCGGACCTGTCGAACGTTTCCAAAATGGTCAATATGGATGAAATTTTAACATTTAATCTTTTGACTCCAAATGACTTTTGGATGGGAATTATGACTTTTTCAACTAAAATAAGTGTGTTTAAAGTCATTTATGTGCCTGAAATTGGTCAAAATTGAAGCTCTTGAGTAAGCAAAACTCTGTAAAAATGGCAATGTTGGTCACTCTGAGGGGTTAAAAAGTGGTTATTCAACATGAGGCACGATCCATTTGACATTTTGAATCATTTTTGGTACAGTCCCGAAAATCAATTTTCTGATGAAAAACGATGACTCCGGACCTGTCGAACGTTTCCAAAATGGTCGATATGGATGAAATTTAAACATTTAGTCTTTTGACTCTAAATGACTGTTGGATGTGAATTATGACTTTTTCAACTAAAATAAGTGTGTTTAAAGTCATTTATGTGCCTGAAATTGGTCAAAATTAAAGCTTTTGAATAAGCAAAAACTCTGTAAAAATGGCAATTTTGGTCACTCTGAGGGGTTAAAAAGTGGTTATTCAACATGAGGCACGATCCATTTGACATTTTGAATCATTTTTGGTACAGTCCCAAACCTCCATTTTCTGATGAAAAACGATGACTCCGGACCTGTCGAACGTTCCCAAAATGGTCAATATGGATGAAATTTTAACATTTCATCATTTGACTCCAAATGACTGTTGAATGTGAATTATGACCTTTTCAACAAAAATAAGTGTGTTTAAAGTCATTTCTGTGCCTGAAATTGGTCAAAATTGAAGCTTTTGAGAAAGCAAAATTCTGTAAAAATTGCAATGTTGGTCACTCTGAGGGGTTAAAAAGTGGTTATTCAACATGAGGCACGATCCATTTGACATTTTAAATCATTTTTGGTACAGTCCCAAAAATCAATTTTCTGATGAAAAACGATGACTCCGGACCTGTCGAACGTTCCCAAAATGGTCAATATGGATGAAATTTTAACATTTAATCTTTTGACTCCAAATGACTGTTGGATGTGAATTATGACCTTTTCAACTAAAATAAGTGTGTTTAAAGTCATTTCTGTGCCTGAAATTTGTCAAATTGAAGCTTTTGAGTAAGCAAAACTCTGTAAAAATGGCAATGTTGGTCACTCTGAGGGGTTAAAAAGTGGTTATTCAACATGAGGCACGATCCATTTGACATTTTGAATCATTTTTGGTACAGTCCCAAAAATCCATTTTCTGATGAAAAACGATGACTCCGGACCTGTCGAACGATTCCAAAATGGTCAATATGGATGAAATTTTAACATTTAATCTTTTGACTCTAAATGACTGTTGGATGTGAATTATGACCTTTTCAACTAAAATAAGTGTGTTTAAAGTCATTTATGTGCCTGAAATTGGTCAAAATTGAAGCTTTTGAGTAAGCAAAACTCTGTAAAAATGGCAATGTTGGTCACTCTGAGGGGTTAAAAAGTGGTTATTCAACATGAGGCACGATCCATTTGACATTTTGAATCATTTTTGGTACAGTCCCAAAAATCCATTTTCTGATGAAAAACGATGACTCTGGACCTGTCGAACGATTCCAAAATGGTCAATATGGATGAAATTTTAACATTTAATCTTTTGACTCTAAATGACTGTTGGATGTGAATTATGACTTTTGCAACTAAAATAAGAGTGTTTAAAGTCATTTATGTGCCTGAAATTGGTCAAAATTAAAGCTTTTGAATAAGCAAAAACTCTGTAAAAATGGCAATTTTGGTCACTCTGAGGGGTTAAAAAGTGGTTATTCAACATGAGGCTTGATCCATTTGACATTTTGAATCATTTTTGGTACAGTCCCAAAAATCCATTTTCTGATGAAAAACGATGACTCCGGACCTGTCGAACGTTCCCAAAATGGTCAATATGGATGAAATTTTAACATTTAATCTTTTGACTCCAAATGACTGTTGGATGGGAATTATGACTTTTTCAACTAAAATAAGTGTGTTTAAAGTCATTTATGTGCCTGAAATTGGTCAAAATAAAGCTTTTGAATAAGCAAAAACTCTGTAAAAATGGCAATTTTGGTCATTCTGAGGGGTTAAAAAGTGGTTATTCAACATGAGGCACGATCCATTTGACATTTTGAATCATTTTTGGCACAGTCCCAAAAATCCATTTTCTGATGAAAAACGATGACTCCGGACCTGTCGAACGTTCCCAAAATGGTCAATATGGATGAAATTTTAACATTTAATCTTTTGACTCCAAATGACTGTTGGATGTGAATTATGACCTTTTCATTTAAAATAAGTGTGTTTAAAGTCATTTCTGTGCCTGAAATTGGTCAAAATTGAAGCTTTTGAGTAAGCAAAATTCTGTAAAAATTGCAATGTTGGTCACTCTGAGGGGTTAAAAAGTGGTTATTCAACATGAGGCACGATCCATTTGACATTTTGAATCATTTTTGGTACAGTCCCAAAAATCAATTTTCTGATGAAAAACGATGACTCCGGACCTGTCGAACGTTCCCAAAATGGTCAATATGGATGAAATTTTAACATTTAATCTTTTGACTCCAAATAACTGTTGGATGTGAATTATGACCTTTTCAACTAAAATAAGTGTGTTTAAAGTCATTTCTGTGCCTGAAATTGGTCAAAATTGAAGCTTTTGAGTAAGCAAAACTCTGTAAAAATGGCAATGTTGGTCACTCTGAGGGGTTAAAAAGTGGTTATTCAACATGAGGCACGATCCATTTGACATTTTGAATACTTTTTTGGTACAGTCCCAAAAACCCATTTTCTGATGAAAAACGATGACTCCGGACCTGTCGAACGATTCCAAAATGGTCAATATGGATGAAATTTTAACATTTAATCTTTTGACTCTAAATGACTGTTGGATGTGAATTATGACCTTTTCAACTAAAATAAGTGTGTTTAAAGTCATTTATGTGCCTGAAATTGGTCAAAATTGAAGCTTTTGAGTAAGCAAAACTCTGTAAAAATGGCAATGTTGGTCACTCTGAGGGGTTAAAAAGTGGTTATTCAACATGAGGCACGATCCATTTGACATTTTGAATCATTTTTGGTACAGTCCCAAAAATCCATTTTCTGATGAAAAACGATGACTCCGGACCTGTCGAACGTTCCCAAAATGGTCAATATGGATGAAATTTTAACATTTAATCTTTTGACTCCAAATGACTGTTGGATGTGAATTATGACCTTTTCAACTAAAATAAGTGTGTTTAAAGTCATTTCTGTGCCTGAAATTGGTCAAAATTGAAGCTTTTGAGTAAGCAAAACGCTGTAAAAATGGCAATGTTGGTCACTCTGAGGGGTTAAAAAGTGGTTATTCAACATGAGGCACAATCCATTTGACATTTTGAATCATTTTTGGTACAGTCCCAAAAATCAATTTTCTGATGAAAAACGATGACTCCGGACCTGTCGAACGATTCCAAAATGGTCAATATGGATGAAATTTTAACATTTAATCTTTTGACTCCAAATGACTGTTGGATGTGAATTATGACCTTTTCAACTAAAATAAGTGTGTTTAAAGTCATTTATGTGCCTGAAATTGGTCAAAATTGAAGCTTTTGAGTAAGCAAAACTCTGTAAAAATGGCAATGTTGGTCACTCTGAGGGGTTAAAAAGTGGTTATTCAACATGAGGCACGATCCATTTGACATTTTGAATCATTTTTGGTACAGTCCCAAAAATCCATTTTCTGATGAAAAATGATGACTCCGGACCTGTCGAACGTTCCCAAAATGGTCAATATGGATGAAATTTTAACATTTAATCTTTTGACTCCAAATGACTGTTGGATGGGAATTATGACTTTTTCAACTAAAATAAGTGTGTTTAAAGTCATTTATGTGCCTGAAATTGGTCAAAATTGAAGCTTTTGAGTAAGCAAAACTCTGTAAAAATGGCAATGTTGGTCACTCTGAGGGGTTAAAAAGTGGTTATTCAACATGAGGCACGATCCATTTGACATTTTGAATCATTTTTGGTACAGTCCCAAAAATCCATTTTCTGATGAAAAACGATGACTCCGGACCTGTCGAACGTTTCCAAAATGGTCAATATGGATGAAATTTTAACATTTAATCTTTTGACTCTAAATGACTGTTGGATGTGAATTATGACTTTTTCAACTAAAATAAGTGTGTTTAAAGTCATTTATGTGCCTGAAATTGGTCAAAATTGAAGCTTTTGAGTAAGCAAAACTCTGTAAAAATGGCAATGTTGGTCACTCTGAGGGGTTAAAAAGTGGTTATTCAACATGAGGCACGATCCAATTGACATTTTGAATTATTTTTGGTACAGTCCCAAAAATCCATTTTCTGATGAAAAACGATGACTCCGGACCTGTTGAACGATTCCAAAATGGTCAATATGGATGAAATTCTAACATTTAATCTTTTGACTCTAAATGACTGTTGGATGTGAATTATGACTTTTTCAACTTAAATAAGTGTGTTTAAAGTCATTTATGTGCCTGAAATTGGTCAAAATTAAAGCTTTTGAATAAGCAAAAACTCTGTAAAAATGGCAATTTTGGTCACTCTGAGGGGTTAAAAAGTGGTTATTTAACATGAGGCACGATCCATTTGACATTTTGAATCATTTTTGGTACAGTCCCAAAAATCCATTTTCTGATGAAAAACGATGACTCCGGACCTGTCGAACGTTCCCAAAATGGTCAATATGGATGAAATTTTAACATTTAATCTTTTGACTCAAAATGAATGTTGGATGGGAATTATGACTTTCTCATTTAAAATAGTGTGTTTAAAGTCATTTATGTGCCTGAAATTGGTCAAAATTGAAGCTTTTGAGTAAGCAAAACTCTGTAAAAATGGCCATTTTGGTCACTCTGAGGGGTTAAAAAGTGGTTATTCAACATGAGGCACGATCCAATTGACATTTTGAATCATTTTTGGTACAGTCCTAAAAATCCATTTTCTGATGAAAAACGATGACTCCGGACCTGTCGAACGTTCCCAAAATGGTCAATATGGATGAAATTTTAACATTTAATCTTTTGACTCCAAATGACTGTTGGATGTGAATTATGACCTTTTCAACTAAAATAAGTGTGTTTAAAGTCATTTCTGTGCCTGAAATTGGTCAAAATTGAAGCTTTTGAGTAAGCAAAACTCTGTAAAAATGGCAATGTTGGTCACTCTGAGGGGTTAAAAAGTGGTTATTCAACATGAGGCACGATCCATTTGACATTTTGAATCATTTTTGGTACAGTCCCAAAAATCCATTTTCTGATGAAAAACGATGACTCCGGACCTGTCGAACGTTTCCAAAATGGTCAATATGGATGAAATTTTAACATTTAATCTTTTGACTCTAAATGACTGTTGGATGTGAATTATGACTTTTTCAACTAAAATAAGTGTGTTTAAAGTCATTTATGTGCCTGAAATTGGTCAAAATTGAAGCTTTTGAGTAAGCAAAACTCTGTAAAAATGGCAATGTTGGTCACTTTGAGGGGTTAAAAAGTGGTTATTCAACATGAGGCACGATCCATTTGACATTTTGAATCATTTTTGGTACAGTCCCAAAAATCCATTTTCTGATGAAAAACGATGACTCCGGACCTGTCGAACGTTTCCAAAATGGTCAATATGGATGAAATTTTAACATTTAATCTTTTGACTCCAAATGACTTTTGGATGGGAATTATGACTTTTTCAACTAAAATAAGTGTGTTTAAAGTCATTTATGTGCCTGAAATTGGTCAAAATTGAAGCTCTTGAGTAAGCAAAACTCTGTAAAAATGGCAATGTTGGTCACTCTGAGGGGTTAAAAAGTGGTTATTCAACATGAGGCACGATCCATTTGACATTTTGAATCATTTTTGGTACAGTCCCGAAAATCAATTTTCTGATGAAAAACGATGACTCCGGACCTGTCGAACGTTTCCAAAATGGTCGATATGGATGAAATTTTAACATTTAGTCTTTTGACTCTAAATGACTGTTGGATGTGAATTATGACTTTTTCAACTAAAATAAGTGTGTTTAAAGTCATTTATGTGCCTGAAATTGGTCAAAATTAAAGCTTTTGAATAAGCAAAAACTCTGTAAAAATGGCAATTTTGGTCACTCTGAGGGGTTAAAAAGTGGTTATTCAACATGAGGCACGATCCATTTGACATTTTGAATCATTTTTGGTACAGTCCCAAACCTCCATTTTCTGATGAAAAACGATGACTCCGGACCTGTCGAACGTTCCCAAAATGGTCAATATGGATGAAATTTTAACATTTCATCATTTGACTCCAAATGACTGTTGAATGTGAATTATGACCTTTTCAACAAAAATAAGTGTGTTTAAAGTCATTTCTGTGCCTGAAATTGGTCAAAATTGAAGCTTTTGAGAAAGCAAAATTCTGTAAAAATTGCAATGTTGGTCACTCTGAGGGGTTAAAAAGTGGTTATTCAACATGAGGCACGATCCATTTGACATTTTGAATCATTTTTGGTACAGTCCCAAAAATCAATTTTCTGATGAAAAACGATGACTCCGGACCTGTCGAACGTTCCCAAAATGGTCAATATGGATGAAATTTTAACATTTAATCTTTTGACTCCAAATGACTGTTGGATGTGAATTATGACCTTTTCAACTAAAATAAGTGTGTTTAAAGTCATTTCTGTGCCTGAAATTTGTCAAATTGAAGCTTTTGAGTAAGCAAAACTCTGTAAAAATGGCAATGTTGGTCACTCTGAGGGGTTAAAAAGTGGTTATTCAACATGAGGCACGATCCATTTGACATTTTGAATCATTTTTGGTACAGTCCCAAAAATCCATTTTCTGATGAAAAACGATGACTCCGGACCTGTCGAACGATTCCAAAATGGTCAATATGGATGAAATTTTAACATTTAATCTTTTGACTCTAAATGACTGTTGGATGTGAATTATGACCTTTTCAACTAAAATAAGTGTGTTTAAAGTCATTTATGTGCCTGAAATTGGTCAAAATTGAAGCTTTTGAGTAAGCAAAACTCTGTAAAAATGGCAATGTTGGTCACTCTGAGGGGTTAAAAAGTGGTTATTCAACATGAGGCACGATCCATTTGACATTTTGAATCATTTTTGGTACAGTCCCAAAAATCCATTTTCTGATGAAAAACGATGACTCTGGACCTGTCGAACGATTCCAAAATGGTCAATATGGATGAAATTTTAACATTTAATCTTTTGACTCTAAATGACTGTTGGATGTGAATTATGACTTGTGCAACTAAAATAAGAGTGTTTAAAGTCATTTATGTGCCTGAAATTGGTCAAAATTAAAGCTTTTGAATAAGCAAAAACTCTGTAAAAATGGCAATTTTGGTCACTCTGAGGGGTTAAAAAGTGGTTATTCAACATGAGGCTTGATCCATTTGACATTTTGAATCATTTTTGGTACAGTCCCAAAAATCCATTTTCTGATGAAAAACGATGACTCCGGACCTGTCGAACGTTCCCAAAATGGTCAATATGGATGAAATTTTAACATTTAATCTTTTGACTCCAAATGACTGTTGGATGGGAATTATGACTTTTTCAACTAAAATAAGTGTGTTTAAAGTCATTTATGTGCCTGAAATTGGTCAAAATAAAGCTTTTGAATAAGCAAAAACTCTGTAAAAATGGCAATTTTGGTCATTCTGAGGGGTTAAAAAGTGGTTATTCAACATGAGGCACGATCCATTTGACATTTTGAATCATTTTTGGCACAGTCCCAAAAATCCATTTTCTGATGAAAAACGATGACTCCGGACCTGTCGAACGTTCCCAAAATGGTCAATATGGATGAAATTTTAACATTTAATCTTTTGACTCAAAATGAATGTTGGATGGGAATTATGACTTTCTCATTTAAAATAGTGTGTTTAAAGTCATTTATGTGCCTGAAATTGGTCAAAATTGAAGCTTTTGAGTAAGCAAAACTCTGTAAAAATGGCCATTTTGGTCACTCTGAGGGGTTAAAAAGTGGTTATTCAACATGAGGCACGATCCAATTGACATTTTGAATCATTTTTGGTACAGTCCTAAAAATCCATTTTCTGATGAAAAACGATGACTCCGGACCTGTCGAACGTTCCCAAAATGGTCAATATGGATGAAATTTTAACATTTAATCTTTTGACTCCAAATGACTGTTGGATGTGAATTATGACCTTTTCAACTAAAATAAGTGTGTTTAAAGTCATTTCTGTGCCTGAAATTGGTCAAAATTGAAGCTTTTGAGTAAGCAAAACTCTGTAAAAATGGCAATGTTGGTCACTCTGAGGGGTTAAAAAGTGGTTATTCAACATGAGGCACGATCCATTTGACATTTTGAATCATTTTTGGTACAGTCCCAAAAATCCATTTTCTGATGAAAAACGATGACTCCGGACCTGTCGAACGTTTCCAAAATGGTCAATATGGATGAAATTTTAACATTTAATCTTTTGACTCTAAATGACTGTTGGATGTGAATTATGACTTTTTCAACTAAAATAAGTGTGTTTAAAGTCATTTATGTGCCTGAAATTGGTCAAAATTGAAGCTTTTGAGTAAGCAAAACTCTGTAAAAATGGCAATGTTGGTCACTTTGAGGGGTTAAAAAGTGGTTATTCAACATGAGGCACGATCCATTTGACATTTTGAATCATTTTTGGTACAGTCCCAAAAATCCATTTTCTGATGAAAAACGATGACTCCGGACCTGTCGAACGTTTCCAAAATGGTCAATATGGATGAAATTTTAACATTTAATCTTTTGACTCCAAATGACTTTTGGATGGGAATTATGACTTTTTCAACTAAAATAAGTGTGTTTAAAGTCATTTATGTGCCTGAAATTGGTCAAAATTGAAGCTCTTGAGTAAGCAAAACTCTGTAAAAATGGCAATGTTGGTCACTCTGAGGGGTTAAAAAGTGGTTATTCAACATGAGGCACGATCCATTTGACATTTTGAATCATTTTTGGTACAGTCCCGAAAATCAATTTTCTGATGAAAAACGATGACTCCGGACCTGTCGAACGTTTCCAAAATGGTCGATATGGATGAAATTTTAACATTTAGTCTTTTGACTCTAAATGACTGTTGGATGTGAATTATGACTTTTTCAACTAAAATAAGTGTGTTTAAAGTCATTTATGTGCCTGAAATTGGTCAAAATTAAAGCTTTTGAATAAGCAAAAACTCTGTAAAAATGGCAATTTTGGTCACTCTGAGGGGTTAAAAAGTGGTTATTCAACATGAGGCACGATCCATTTGACATTTTGAATCATTTTTGGTACAGTCCCAAACCTCCATTTTCTGATGAAAAACGATGACTCCGGACCTGTCGAACGTTCCCAAAATGGTCAATATGGATGAAATTTTAACATTTCATCATTTGACTCCAAATGACTGTTGAATGTGAATTATGACCTTTTCAACTAAAATAAGTGTGTTTAAAGTCATTTCTGTGCCTGAAATTGGTCAAAATTGAAGCTTTTGAGTAAGCAAAACTCTGTAAAAATGGCAATGTTGGTCACTCTGAGGGGTTAAAAAGTGGTTATTCAACATGAGGCACGATCCATTTGACATTTTGAATACTTTTTTGGTACAGTCCCAAAAACCCATTTTCTGATGAAAAACGATGACTCCGGACCTGTCGAACGATTCCAAAATGGTCAATATGGATGAAATTTTAACATTTAATCTTTTGACTCTAAATGACTGTTGGATGTGAATTATGACCTTTTCAACTAAAATAAGTGTGTTTAAAGTCATTTATGTGCCTGAAATTGGTCAAAATTGAAGCTTTTGAGTAAGCAAAACTCTGTAAAAATGGCAATGTTGGTCACTCTGAGGGGTTAAAAAGTGGTTATTCAACATGAGGCACGATCCATTTGACATTTTGAATCATTTTTGGTACAGTCCCAAAAATCCATTTTCTGATGAAAAACGATGACTCCGGACCTGTCGAACGTTCCCAAAATGGTCAATATGGATGAAATTTTAACATTTAATCTTTTGACTCCAAATGACTGTTGGATGTGAATTATGACCTTTTCAACTAAAATAAGTGTGTTTAAAGTCATTTCTGTGCCTGAAATTGGTCAAAATTGAAGCTTTTGAGTAAGCAAAACGCTGTAAAAATGGCAATGTTGGTCACTCTGAGGGGTTAAAAAGTGGTTATTCAACATGAGGCACAATCCATTTGACATTTTGAATCATTTTTGGTACAGTCCCAAAAATCAATTTTCTGATGAAAAACGATGACTCCGGACCTGTCGAACGATTCCAAAATGGTCAATATGGATGAAATTTTAACATTTAATCTTTTGACTCCAAATGACTGTTGGATGTGAATTATGACCTTTTCAACTAAAATAAGTGTGTTTAAAGTCATTTATGTGCCTGAAATTGGTCAAAATTGAAGCTTTTGAGTAAGCAAAACTCTGTAAAAATGGCAATGTTGGTCACTCTGAGGGGTTAAAAAGTGGTTATTCAACATGAGGCACGATCCATTTGACATTTTGAATCATTTTTGGTACAGTCCCAAAAATCCATTTTCTGATGAAAAATGATGACTCCGGACCTGTCGAACGTTCCCAAAATGGTCAATATGGATGAAATTTTAACATTTAATCTTTTGACTCCAAATGACTGTTGGATGGGAATTATGACTTTTTCAACTAAAATAAGTGTGTTTAAAGTCATTTATGTGCCTGAAATTGGTCAAAATTGAAGCTTTTGAGTAAGCAAAACTCTGTAAAAATGGCAATGTTGGTCACTCTGAGGGGTTAAAAAGTGGTTATTCAACATGAGGCACGATCCATTTGACATTTTGAATCATTTTTGGTACAGTCCCAAAAATCCATTTTCTGATGAAAAACGATGACTCCGGACCTGTCGAACGTTTCCAAAATGGTCAATATGGATGAAATTTTAACATTTAATCTTTTGACTCTAAATGACTGTTGGATGTGAATTATGACTTTTTCAACTAAAATAAGTGTGTTTAAAGTCATTTATGTGCCTGAAATTGGTCAAAATTGAAGCTTTTGAGTAAGCAAAACTCTGTAAAAATGGCAATGTTGGTCACTCTGAGGGGTTAAAAAGTGGTTATTCAACATGAGGCACGATCCAATTGACATTTTGAATTATTTTTGGTACAGTCCCAAAAATCCATTTTCTGATGAAAAACGATGACTCCGGACCTGTTGAACGATTCCAAAATGGTCAATATGGATGAAATTCTAACATTTAATCTTTTGACTCTAAATGACTGTTGGATGTGAATTATGACTTTTTCAACTAAAATAAGTGTGTTTAAAGTCATTTATGTGCCTGAAATTGGTCAAAATTAAAGCTTTTGAATAAGCAAAAACTCTGTAAAAATGGCAATTTTGGTCACTCTGAGGGGTTAAAAAGTGGTTATTTAACATGAGGCACGATCCATTTGACATTTTGAATCATTTTTGGTACAGTCCCAAAAATCCATTTTCTGATGAAAAACGATGACTCCGGACCTGTCGAACGTTCCCAAAATGGTCAATATGGATGAAATTTTAACATTTAATCTTTTGACTCAAAATGAATGTTGGATGGGAATTATGACTTTCTCATTTAAAATAGTGTGTTTAAAGTCATTTATGTGCCTGAAATTGGTCAAAATTGAAGCTTTTGAGTAAGCAAAACTCTGTAAAAATGGCCATTTTGGTCACTCTGAGGGGTTAAAAAGTGGTTATTCAACATGAGGCACGATCCAATTGACATTTTGAATCATTTTTGGTACAGTCCTAAAAATCCATTTTCTGATGAAAAACGATGACTCCGGACCTGTCGAACGTTCCCAAAATGGTCAATATGGATGAAATTTTAACATTTAATCTTTTGACTCCAAATGACTGTTGGATGTGAATTATGACCTTTTCAACTAAAATAAGTGTGTTTAAAGTCATTTCTGTGCCTGAAATTGGTCAAAATTGAAGCTTTTGAGTAAGCAAAACTCTGTAAAAATGGCAATGTTGGTCACTCTGAGGGGTTAAAAAGTGGTTATTCAACATGAGGCACGATCCATTTGACATTTTGAATCATTTTTGGTACAGTCCCAAAAATCCATTTTCTGATGAAAAACGATGACTCCGGACCTGTCGAACGTTTCCAAAATGGTCAATATGGATGAAATTTTAACATTTAATCTTTTGACTCTAAATGACTGTTGGATGTGAATTATGACTTTTTCAACTAAAATAAGTGTGTTTAAAGTCATTTATGTGCCTGAAATTGGTCAAAATTGAAGCTCTTGAGTAAGCAAAACTCTGTAAAAATGGCAATGTTGGTCACTCTGAGGGGTTAAAAAGTGGTTATTCAACATGAGGCACGATCCATTTGACATTTTGAATCATTTTTGGTACAGTCCCGAAAATCAATTTTCTGATGAAAAACGATGACTCCGGACCTGTCGAACGTTTCCAAAATGGTCGATATGGATGAAATTTTAACATTTAGTCTTTTGACTCTAAATGACTGTTGGATGTGAATTATGACTTTTTCAACTAAAATAAGTGTGTTTAAAGTCATTTATGTGCCTGAAATTGGTCAAAATTAAAGCTTTTGAATAAGCAAAAACTCTGTAAAAATGGCAATTTTGGTCACTCTGAGGGGTTAAAAAGTGGTTATTCAACATGAGGCACGATCCATTTGACATTTTGAATCATTTTTGGTACAGTCCCAAACCTCCATTTTCTGATGAAAAACGATGACTCCGGACCTGTCGAACGTTCCCAAAATGGTCAATATGGATGAAATTTTAACATTTCATCATTTGACTCCAAATGACTGTTGAATGTGAATTATGACCTTTTCAACAAAAATAAGTGTGTTTAAAGTCATTTCTGTGCCTGAAATTGGTCAAAATTGAAGCTTTTGAGAAAGCAAAATTCTGTAAAAATTGCAATGTTGGTCACTCTGAGGGGTTAAAAAGTGGTTATTCAACATGAGGCACGATCCATTTGACATTTTGAATCATTTTTGGTACAGTCCCAAAAATCAATTTTCTGATGAAAAACGATGACTCCGGACCTGTCGAACGTTCCCAAAATGGTCAATATGGATGAAATTTTAACATTTAATCTTTTGACTCCAAATGACTGTTGGATGTGAATTATGACCTTTTCAACTAAAATAAGTGTGTTTAAAGTCATTTCTGTGCCTGAAATTTGTCAAATTGAAGCTTTTGAGTAAGCAAAACTCTGTAAAAATGGCAATGTTGGTCACTCTGAGGGGTTAAAAAGTGGTTATTCAACATGAGGCACGATCCATTTGACATTTTGAATCATTTTTGGTACAGTCCCAAAAATCCATTTTCTGATGAAAAACGATGACTCCGGACCTGTCGAACGATTCCAAAATGGTCAATATGGATGAAATTTTAACATTTAATCTTTTGACTCTAAATGACTGTTGGATGTGAATTATGACCTTTTCAACTAAAATAAGTGTGTTTAAAGTCATTTATGTGCCTGAAATTGGTCAAAATTGAAGCTTTTGAGTAAGCAAAACTCTGTAAAAATGGCAATGTTGGTCACTCTGAGGGGTTAAAAAGTGGTTATTCAACATGAGGCACGATCCATTTGACATTTTGAATCATTTTTGGTACAGTCCCAAAAATCCATTTTCTGATGAAAAACGATGACTCTGGACCTGTCGAACGATTCCAAAATGGTCAATATGGATGAAATTTTAACATTTAATCTTTTGACTCTAAATGACTGTTGGATGTGAATTATGACTTGTGCAACTAAAATAAGAGTGTTTAAAGTCATTTATGTGCCTGAAATTGGTCAAAATTAAAGCTTTTGAATAAGCAAAAACTCTGTAAAAATGGCAATTTTGGTCACTCTGAGGGGTTAAAAAGTGGTTATTCAACATGAGGCTTGATCCATTTGACATTTTGAATCATTTTTGGTACAGTCCCAAAAATCCATTTTCTGATGAAAAACGATGACTCCGGACCTGTCGAACGTTCCCAAAATGGTCAATATGGATGAAATTTTAACATTTAATCTTTTGACTCCAAATGACTGTTGGATGGGAATTATGACTTTTTCAACTAAAATAAGTGTGTTTAAAGTCATTTATGTGCCTGAAATTGGTCAAAATAAAGCTTTTGAATAAGCAAAAACTCTGTAAAAATGGCAATTTTGGTCATTCTGAGGGGTTAAAAAGTGGTTATTCAACATGAGGCACGATCCATTTGACATTTTGAATCATTTTTGGCACAGTCCCAAAAATCCATTTTCTGATGAAAAACGATGACTCCGGACCTGTCGAACGTTCCCAAAATGGTCAATATGGATGAAATTTTAACATTTAATCTTTTGACTCAAAATGAATGTTGGATGGGAATTATGACTTTCTCATTTAAAATAGTGTGTTTAAAGTCATTTATGTGCCTGAAATTGGTCAAAATTGAAGCTTTTGAGTAAGCAAAACTCTGTAAAAATGGCCATTTTGGTCACTCTGAGGGGTTAAAAAGTGGTTATTCAACATGAGGCACGATCCAATTGACATTTTGAATCATTTTTGGTACAGTCCTAAAAATCCATTTTCTGATGAAAAACGATGACTCCGGACCTGTCGAACGTTCCCAAAATGGTCAATATGGATGAAATTTTAACATTTAATCTTTTGACTCCAAATGACTGTTGGATGTGAATTATGACCTTTTCAACTAAAATAAGTGTGTTTAAAGTCATTTCTGTGCCTGAAATTGGTCAAAATTGAAGCTTTTGAGTAAGCAAAACTCTGTAAAAATGGCAATGTTGGTCACTCTGAGGGGTTAAAAAGTGGTTATTCAACATGAGGCACGATCCATTTGACATTTTGAATCATTTTTGGTACAGTCCCAAAAATCCATTTTCTGATGAAAAACGATGACTCCGGACCTGTCGAACGTTTCCAAAATGGTCAATATGGATGAAATTTTAACATTTAATCTTTTGACTCTAAATGACTGTTGGATGTGAATTATGACTTTTTCAACTAAAATAAGTGTGTTTAAAGTCATTTATGTGCCTGAAATTGGTCAAAATTGAAGCTTTTGAGTAAGCAAAACTCTGTAAAAATGGCAATGTTGGTCACTTTGAGGGGTTAAAAAGTGGTTATTCAACATGAGGCACGATCCATTTGACATTTTGAATCATTTTTGGTACAGTCCCAAAAATCCATTTTCTGATGAAAAACGATGACTCCGGACCTGTCGAACGTTTCCAAAATGGTCAATATGGATGAAATTTTAACATTTAATCTTTTGACTCCAAATGACTTTTGGATGGGAATTATGACTTTTTCAACTAAAATAAGTGTGTTTAAAGTCATTTATGTGCCTGAAATTGGTCAAAATTGAAGCTCTTGAGTAAGCAAAACTCTGTAAAAATGGCAATGTTGGTCACTCTGAGGGGTTAAAAAGTGGTTATTCAACATGAGGCACGATCCATTTGACATTTTGAATCATTTTTGGTACAGTCCCGAAAATCAATTTTCTGATGAAAAACGATGACTCCGGACCTGTCGAACGTTTCCAAAATGGTCGATATGGATGAAATTTTAACATTTAGTCTTTTGACTCTAAATGACTGTTGGATGTGAATTATGACTTTTTCAACTAAAATAAGTGTGTTTAAAGTCATTTATGTGCCTGAAATTGGTCAAAATTAAAGCTTTTGAATAAGCAAAAACTCTGTAAAAATGGCAATTTTGGTCACTCTGAGGGGTTAAAAAGTGGTTATTCAACATGAGGCACGATCCATTTGACATTTTGAATCATTTTTGGTACAGTCCCAAACCTCCATTTTCTGATGAAAAACGATGACTCCGGACCTGTCGAACGTTCCCAAAATGGTCAATATGGATGAAATTTTAACATTTCATCATTTGACTCCAAATGACTGTTGAATGTGAATTATGACCTTTTCAACAAAAATAAGTGTGTTTAAAGTCATTTCTGTGCCTGAAATTGGTCAAAATTGAAGCTTTTGAGAAAGCAAAATTCTGTAAAAATTGCAATGTTGGTCACTCTGAGGGGTTAAAAAGTGGTTATTCAACATGAGGCACGATCCATTTGACATTTTGAATCATTTTTGGTACAGTCCCAAAAATCAATTTTCTGATGAAAAACGATGACTCCGGACCTGTCGAACGTTCCCAAAATGGTCAATATGGATGAAATTTTAACATTTAATCTTTTGACTCCAAATGACTGTTGGATGTGAATTATGACCTTTTCAACTAAAATAAGTGTGTTTAAAGTCATTTCTGTGCCTGAAATTTGTCAAATTGAAGCTTTTGAGTTAGCAAAACTCTGTAAAAATGGCAATGTTGGTCACTCTGAGGGGTTAAAAAGTGGTTATTCAACATGAGGCACGATCCATTTGACATTTTGAATCATTTTTGGTACAGTCCCAAAAATCCATTTTCTGATGAAAAACGATGACTCCGGACCTGTCGAACGATTCCAAAATGGTCAATATGGATGAAATTTTAACATTTAATCTTTTGACTCTAAATGACTGTTGGATGTGAATTATGACCTTTTCAACTAAAATAAGTGTGTTTAAAGTCATTTATGTGCCTGAAATTGGTCAAAATTGAAGCTTTTGAGTAAGCAAAACTCTGTAAAAATGGCAATGTTGGTCACTCTGAGGGGTTAAAAAGTGGTTATTCAACATGAGGCACGATCCATTTGACATTTTGAATCATTTTTGGTACAGTCCCAAAAATCCATTTTCTGATGAAAAACGATGACTCCGGACCTGTCGAACGTTCCCAAAATGGTCAATATGGATGAAATTTTAACATTTAATCTTTTGACTCCAAATGACTGTTGGATGTGAATTATGACCTTTTCATTTAAAATAAGTGTGTTTAAAGTCATTTCTGTGCCTGAAATTGGTCAAAATTGAAGCTTTTGAGTAAGCAAAACTCTGTAAAAATGGCAATGTAGGTCACTCTGAGGGGTTAAAAAGTGGTTATTCAACATGAGGCACAATCCATTCGACATTTTGAATCATTTTTGGTACAGTCCCAAAAATCCATTTTCTGATGAAAAACGATGACTCCGGACCTGTCGAACGATTCCAAAATGGTCAATATGGATGAAATTTTAACATTTAATCTTTTGACTCTAAATGACTGTTGGATGTGAATTATGACCTTTTCAACTAAAATAAGTGTGTTTAAAGTGATTTATGTGCCTGAAATTGGTCAAAATTGAAGCTTTTGAGTAAGCAAAACTCTGTAAAAATGGCAATGTTGGTCACTCTGAGGGGTTAAAAAGTGGTTATTCAACATGAGGCACGATCCATTTGACATTTTGAATCATTTTTGGTACAGTCCAAAAAATCCATTTTATGATGAAAAACGATGACTCCGGACCTGTCGAACGTTCCCAAAATGGTCAATATGGATGAAATTTTAACATTTAATCTTTTGACTCCAAATGACTGTTGGATGGGAATTATGACTTTTTCAACTAAAATAAGTGTGTTTAAAGTCATTTATGTGCCTGAAATTGGTCAAAATTGAAGCTTTTGAGTAAGCAAAACTCTGTAAAAATGGCAATGTTGGTCACTCTGAGGGGTTAAAAAGTGGTTATTCAACATGAGGCACGATCGATTTGACATTTTGAATCATTTTTGGTACAGTCCCAAAAATCCATTTTCTGATGAAAAACGATGACTCCGGACCTGTCGAACGTTTCCAAAATGGTCAATATGGATGAAATTTTAACATTTAATCTTTTGACTCTAAATGACTGTTGGATGTGAATTATGACTTTTTCAACTAAAATAAGTGTGTTTAAAGTCATTTATGTGCCTGAAATTGGTCAAAATTAAAGCTTTTGAATAAGCAAAAACTCTGTAAAAATGGCAATTTTGGTCACTCTGAGGGGTTAAAAAGTGGTTATTTAACATGAGGCACGATCCATTTGACATTTTGAATCATTTTTGGTACAGTCCCAAAAATCAATTTTCTGATGAAAAACGATGACTCCGGACCTGTCGAACGTTCCCAAAATGGTCAATATGGATGAAATTTTAACATTTAATCTTTTGACTCCAAATGACTGTTGGATGGGAATTATGACTTTCTCAACTAAAATAAGTGTGTTTAAAGTCATTTATGTGCCTGAAATTGGTCAAAATTGAAGCTTTTGAGTAAGCAAAACTCTGTAAAAATGGCCATTTTGGTCACTCTGAGGGGTTAAAAAGTGGTTATTCAACATGAGGCACGATCCAATTGACATTTTGAATCATTTTTGGTACAGTCCTAAAAATCCATTTTCTGATGAAAAACGATGACTCCGGACCTGTCGAACGTTCCCAAAATGGTCAATATGGATGAAATTTTAACATTTAATCTTTTGACTCCAAATGACTGTTGGATGTGAATTATGGCCTTTTCAACTAAAATAAGTGTGTTTAAAGTCATTTCTGTGCCTGAAATTGGTCAAAATTGAAGCTTTTGAGTAAGCAAAACTCTGTAAAAATGGCAATGTTGGTCACTCTGAGGGGTTAAAAAGTGGTTATTCAACATGAGGCACAATCCATTTGACATTTTGAATCATTTTTGGTACAGTCCCAAAAATCCATTTTCTGATGAAAAACGATGACTCCGGACCTGTCGAACGATTCCAAAATGGTCAATATGGATGAAATTTTAACATTTAATCTTTTGACTCTAAATGACTGTTGGATGTGAATTATGACCTTTTCAACTAAAATAAGTGTGTTTAAAGTCATTTATGTGCCTGAAATTGGTCAAAATTGAAGCTTTTGAGTAAGCAAAACTCTGTAAAAATGGCAATGTTGGTCACTCTGAGGGGTTAAAAAGTGGTTATTCAACATGAGGCATGATCCATTTGACATTTTGAATCATTTTTGGTACAGTCCCAAAAATCCATTTTCTGATGAAAAACGATGACTCCGGACCTGTCGAACGTTCCCAAAATGGTCAATATGGATGAAATTTTAACATTTAATCTTTTGACTCCAAATGACTGTTGGATGGGAATTATGACTTTTTCAACTAAAATAAGTGTGTTTAAAGTCATTTATGTGCCTGAAATTGGTCAAAATTGAAGCTTTTGAGTAAGCAAAACTCTGTAAAAATGGCAATGGTGGTCACTCTGAGGGGTTAAAAAGTGGTTATTCAACATGAGGCACGATCCATTTGACATTTTGAATCATTTTTGGTACAGTCCCAAAAATCAATTTTCTGATGAAAAACGATGACTCCGGACCTGTCGAACGTTCCCAAAATGGTCAATATGGATGAAATTTTAACATTTAATCTTTTGACTCCAAATGACTGTTGGATGGGAATTATGACTTTCTCAACTAAAATAAGTGTGTTTAAAGTCATTTATGTGCCTGAAATTGGTCAAAATTGAAGCTTTTGAGTAAGCAAAACTCTGTAAAAATGGCCATTTTGGTCACTCTGAGGGGTTAAAAAGTGGTTATTCAACATGAGGCACGATCCAATTGACATTTTGAATCATTTTTGGTACAGTCCTAAAAATCCATTTTCTGATGAAAAACGATGACTCCGGACCTGTCGAACGTTCCCAAAATGGTCAATATGGATGAAATTTTAACATTTAATCTTTTGACTCCAAATGACTGTTGGATGTGAATTATGGCCTTTTCAACTAAAATAAGTGTGTTTAAAGTCATTTCTGTGCCTGAAATTGGTCAAAATTGAAGCTTTTGAGTAAGCAAAACTCTGTAAAAATGGCAATGTTGGTCACTCTGAGGGGTTAAAAAGTGGTTATTCAACATGAGGCACAATCCATTTGACATTTTGAATCATTTTTGGTACAGTCCCAAAAATCCATTTTCTGATGAAAAACGATGACTCCGGACCTGTCGAACGATTCCAAAATGGTCAATATGGATGAAATTTTAACATTTAATCTTTTGACTCTAAATGACTGTTGGATGTGAATTATGACCTTTTCAACTAAAATAAGTGTGTTTAAAGTCATTTATGTGCCTGAAATTGGTCAAAATTGAAGCTTTTGAGTAAGCAAAACTCTGTAAAAATGGCAATGTTGGTCACTCTGAGGGGTTAAAAAGTGGTTATTCAACATGAGGCATGATCCATTTGACATTTTGAATCATTTTTGGTACAGTCCCAAAAATCCATTTTCTGATGAAAAACGATGACTCCGGACCTGTCGAACGTTCCCAAAATGGTCAATATGGATGAAATTTTAACATTTAATCTTTTGACTCCAAATGACTGTTGGATGGGAATTATGACTTTTTCAACTAAAATAAGTGTGTTTAAAGTCATTTATGTGCCTGAAATTGGTCAAAATTGAAGCTTTTGAGTAAGCAAAACTCTGTAAAAATGGCAATGGTGGTCACTCTGAGGGGTTAAAAAGTGGTTATTCAACATGAGGCACGATCCATTTGACATTTTGAATCATTTTTGGTACAGTCCCAAAAATCCATTTTCTGATGAAAAACGATGACTCCGGACCTGTCGAACGTTTCCAAAATGGTCAATATGGATGAAATTTTAACATTTAATCTTTTGACTCTAAATGACTGTTGGATGTGAATTATGACTTTTTCAACTAAAATAAGTGTGTTTAAAGTCATTTATGTGCCTGAAATTGGTCAAAATTGAAGCTTTTGAGTAAGCAAAACTCTGTAAAAATGGCAATGTTGGTCACTCTGAGGGTTTAAAAAGTGGTTATTCAACATGAGGCACGATCCATTTGACATTTTGAATCATTTTTGGTACAGTCCCAAAAATCCATTTTCTGATGAAAAACGATGACTCCGGACCTGTCGAACGATTCCTAATTGGTCAATATGGATGAAATTTTAACATTTAATCTTTTGACTCTAAAGGACTGTTCGATGTGAATTATGACTTTTTCAACTAAAATAAGTGTGTTTAAAGTCATTTATGTGCCTGAAATTGGTCAAAATTAAAGCTTTTGAATAAGCAAAAACTCTGTAAAAATGGCAATGTTGGTCACTCTGAGGGGTTAAAAAGTGGTTATTCAACATGAGGCACGATCCATTTGACATTTTGAATCATTTTTGGTACAGTCCCAAAAATCAATTTTCTGATGAAAAACGATGACTCCGGACCTGTCGAACGATTCCAAAATGGTCAATATAGATAAAATTTTAACATTTAATCTTTTGACTCTAAATGACTGTTGGATGTGAATTATGACTTTTTCAACTAAAATAAGTGTGTTTAAAGTCATTTATGTGCCTGAAATTGGTCAAAATTAAAGCTTTTGAATAAGCAAAAACTCTGTAAAATGGCAATTTTGGTCACTCTGAGGGGTTAAAAAGTGGTTATTCAACATGAGGCACGATCCATTTGACATTTTGAATCATTTTTGGTACAGTCCCAAAAATCAATTTTCTGATGAAAAACGATGACTCCGGACCTGTCGAACGTTCCCAAAATGGTCAATATGGATGAAATTTTAACATTTAATCTTTTGACTCCAAATGACTGTTGGATGGGAATTATGACTTTCTCAACTAAAATAAGTGTGTTTAAAGTCATTTATGTGCCTGAAATTGGTCAAAATTGAAGCTTTTGAGTAAGCAAAACTCTGTAAAAATGGCCATTTTGGTCACTCTGAGGGGTTAAAAAGTGGTTATTCAACATGAGGCACGATCCAATTGACATTTTGAATCATTTTTGGTACAGTCCTAAAAATCCATTTTCTGATGAAAAACGATGACTCCGGACCTGTCGAACGTTCCCAAAATGGTCAATATGGATGAAATTTTAACATTTAATCTTTTGACTCCAAATGACTGTTGGATTTGAATTATGACTTTTTCAACTAAAATAAGTGTGTTTAAAGTCATTTATGTGCCTGAAATTGGTCAAAATTAAAGCTTTTGAATAAGCAAAAACTCTGTAAAATGGCAATTTTGGTCACTCTGAGGGGTTAAAAAGTGGTTATTTAACATGAGGCACGATCCATTTGACATTTTGAATCATTTTTGGTACAGTCCCAAAAATCAATTTTCTGATGAAAAACGATGACTCCGGACCTGTCGAACGTTCCCAAAATGGTCAATATGGATGAAATTTTAACATTTAATCTTTTGACTCCAAATGACTGTTGGATGGGAATTATGACTTTCTCAACTAAAATAAGTGTGTTTAAAGTCATTTATGTGCCTGAAATTGGTCAAAATTGAAGCTTTTGAGTAAGCAAAACTCTGTAAAAATTGCCATTTTGGTCACTCTGAGGGGTTAAAAAGTGGTTATTCAACATGAGGCACGATCCAATTGACATTTTGAATCATTTTTGGTACAGTCCTAAAAATCCATTTTCTGATGAAAAACGATGACTCCGGACCTGTCGAACGTTCCCAAAATGGTCAATATGGATGAAATTTTAACATTTAATCTTTTGACTCCAAATGACTGTTGGATGTGAATTATGGCCTTTTCAACTAAAATAAGTGTGTTTAAAGTCATTTCTGTGCCTGAAATTGGTCAAAATTGAAGCTTTTGAGTAAGCAAAACTCTGTAAAATGGCAATGTTGGTCACTCTGAGGGGTTAAAAAGTGGTTATTCAACATGAGGCACAATCCATTTGACATTTTGAATCATTTTTGGTACAGTCCCAAAAATCCATTTTCTGATGAAAAACGATGACTCCGGACCTGTCGAACGATTCCAAAATGGTCAATATGGATGAAATTTTAACATTTAATCTTTTGACTCTAAATGACTGTTGGATGTGAATTATGACCTTTTCAACTAAAATAAGTGTGTTTAAAGTCATTTATGTGCCTGAAATTGGTCAAAATTGAAGCTTTTGAGTAAGCAAAACTCTGTAAAAATGGCAATGTTGGTCACTCTGAGGGGTTAAAAAGTGGTTATTCAACATGAGGCATGATCCATTTGACATTTTGAATCATTTTTGGTACAGTCCCAAAAATCCATTTTCTGATGAAAAACGATGACTCCGGACCTGTCGAACGTTCCCAAAATGGTCAATATGGATGAAATTTTAACATTTAATCTTTTGACTCCAAATGACTGTTGGATGGGAATTATGACTTTTTCAACTAAAATAAGTGTGTTTAAAGTCATTTATGTGCCTGAAATTGGTCAAAATTGAAGCTTTTGAGTAAGCAAAACTCTGTAAAAATGGCAATGGTGGTCACTCTGAGGGGTTAAAAAGTGGTTATTCAACATGAGGCACGATCCATTTGACATTTTGAGTCATTTTTGGTACAGTCCCAAAAATCCATTTTCTGATGAAAAACGATGACTCCGGACCTGTCGAACGTTTCCAAAATGGTCAATATGGATGAAATTTTAACATTTAATCTTTTGACTCTAAATGACTGTTGGATGTGAATTATGACTTTTTCAACTAAAATAAGTGTGTTTAAAGTCATTTATGTGCCTGAAATTGGTCAAAATTGAAGCTTTTGAGTAAGCAAAACTCTGTAAAAATGGCAATGTTGGTCACTCTGAGGGGTTAAAAAGTGGTTATTCAACATGAGGCACGATCCATTTGACATTTTGAATCATTTTTGGTACAGTCCCAAAAATCCATTTTCTGATGAACAACGATGACTCCGGACCTGTCGAACGATTCCAAAATGGTCAATATGGATGAAATTTTAATATTTAATCTTTTGACTCTAAAGGACTGTTGGATGTGAATTATGACTTTTTCAACTAAAATAAGTGTGTTTAAAGTCATTTATGTGCCTGAAATTGGTCAAAATTAAAGCTTTTGAATAAGCAAAAACTCTGTAAAATGGCAATTTTGGTCACTCTGAGGGGTTAAAAAGTGGTTATTCAACATGAGGCACGATCCATTTGACATTTTGAATCATTTTTGGTACAGTCCCAAAAATCAATTTTCTGATGAAAAACGATGACTCCGGACCTGTCGAACGTTCCCAAAATGGTCAATATGGATGAAATTTTAACATTTAATCTTTTGACTCCAAATGACTGTTGGATGGGAATTATGACTTTTTCAACTAAAATAAGTGTGTTTAAAGTCATTTATGTGCCTGAAATTGGTCAAAATTGAAGCTTTTGAGTAAGCAAAAACTCTGTAAAAATGGCAATTTTGGTCACTTTGAGGGGTTAAAAAGTGGTTATTCAACATGAGGCACGATCCATTTGACATTTTGAATCATTTTTGGTACAGTCCCAAAAATCCATTTTCTGATGAAAAACGATGACTCCGGACCTGTCGAACGTTCCCAAAATGGTCAATATGGATGAAATTTTAACATTTAATCTTTTGACTCCAAATGACTGTTGGATGGGAATTATGACCTTTTCAACAAAAATAAGTGTGTTTAAAGTCATTTCTGTGCCTGAAATTGGTCAAAATTGAAGCTTTTGAGAAAGCAAAATTCTGTAAAAATTGCAATGTTGGTCACTCTGAGGGGTTAAAAAGTGGTTATTCAACATGAGGCACGATCCATTTGACATTTTGAATCATTTTTGGTACAGTCCCAAAAATCAATTTTCTGATGAAAAACGATGACTCCGGACCTGTCGAACGTTCCCAAAATGGTCAATATGGATGAAATTTTAACATTTAATCTTTTGACTCCAAATGACTGTTGGATGTGAATTATGACCTTTTCAACTAAAATAAGTGTGTTTAAAGTCATTTCTGTGCCTGAAATTGGTCAAAATTGAAGCTTTTGAGTAAGCAAAACTCTGTAAAAATGGCAATGTTGGTCACTCTGAGGGGTTAAAAAGTGGTTATTCAACATGAGGCACGATCCATTTGACATTTTGAATCACTTTTGGTACAGTCCCAAAAATCAATTTTCTGATGAAAAACGATGACTCCGGACCTGTCGAACGTTCCCAAAATGGTCAATATGGATGAAATTTTAACATTTAATCTTTTGACTCCAAATGACTGTTGGATGTGAATTATGACCTTTTCAACTAAAATAAGTGTGTTTAAAGTCATTTCTGTGCCTGAAATTGGTCAAAATTGAAGCTTTTGAGTAAGCAAAACTCTGTAAAAATGGCAATGTTGGTCACTCTGAGGGGTTAAAAAGTGGTTATTCAACATGAGGCACGATCCATTTGACATTTTGAATCATTTTTGGTACAGTCCCAAAAATCCATTTTCTGATGAAAAACGATGACTCTGGACCTGTCGAACGATTCCAAAATGGTCAATATGGATGAAATTTTAACATTTAATCTTTTGACTCTAAATGACTGTTGGATGTGAATTAGGACTTTTGCAACTAAAATAAGAGTGTTTAAAGTCATTTATGTGCCTGAAATTGGTCAAAATTAAAGCTTTTGAATAAGCAAAAACTCTGTAAAAATGGCAATTTTGGTCACTCTGAGGGGTTAAAAAGTGGTTATTCAACATGAGGCTTGATCCATTTGACATTTTGAATCATTTTTGGTACAGTCCCAAAAATCCATTTTCTGATGAAAAACGATGACTCCGGACCTGTCGAACGTTCCCAAAATGGTCAATATGGATGAAATTTTAACATTTAATCTTTTGACTCCAAATGACTGTTGGATGGGAATTATGACTTTTTCAACTAAAATAAGTGTGTTTAAAGTCATTTATGTGCCTGAAATTGGTCAAAATTAAAGCTTTTGAATAAGCAAAAACTCTGTAAAAATGGCAATTTTGGTCATTCTGAGGGGTTAAAAAGTGGTTATTCAACATGAGGCACGATCTATTTGACATTTTGAATCATTTTTGGTACTGTCCCAAAAATCCATTTTCTGATGAAAAACGATGACTCCGGACCTGTCGAACGTTCCCAAAATGGTCAATATGGATGAAATTTTAACATTTAATCTTTTGACTCCAAATGACTGTTGGATGGGAATTATGACCTTTTCAACAAAAATAAGTGTGTTTAAAGTCATTTCTGTGCCTGAAATTGGTCAAAATTGAAGCTTTTGAGAAAGCAAAATTCTGTAAAAATTGCAATGTTGGTCACTCTGAGGGGTTAAAAAGTGGTTATTCAACATGAGGCACGATCCATTTGACATTTTGAATCATTTTTGGTACAGTCCCAAAAATCCATTTTCTGATGAAAAACGATGACTCTGGACCTGTCGAACGATTCCAAAATGGTCAATATGGATGAAATTTTAACATTTAATCTTTTGACTCTAAATGACTGTTGGATGTGAATTATGACTTTTGCAACTAAAATAAGAGTGTTTAAAGTCATTTATGTGCCTGAAATTGGTCAAAATTGAAGCTTTTGAGTAAGCAAAACTCTGTAAAAATGGCAATGTTGGTCACTCTGAGGGGTTAAAAAGTGGTTATTCAACATGAGGCACGATCCATTTGACATTTTGAATCATTTTTGGTACAGTCCCAAAAATCCATTTTCTGATGAAAAACAATGACTCCGGGTCGAACGTTCCCAAAATGGTCAATATGGATGAAATTTTAACATTTAATTTTTTGACTCCAAATGACTGTTGGATGTGAATTATGACCTTTTCAACTAAAATAAGTGTGTTTAAAGTCATTTCTGTGCCTGAAATTGGTCAAAATTGAAGCTTTTGAGTAAGCAAAACTCTGTAAAAATGGCAATGTTGGTCACTCTGAGGGGTTAAAAAGTGGTTATTCAACATGAGGCACAATCCATTTGACATTTTGAATCATTTTTGGTACAGTCCCAAAAATCCATTTTCTGATGAAAAACGATGACTCCGGACCTGTCGAACGATTCCAAAATGGTCAATATGGATGAAATTTTAACATTTAATCTTTTGACTCTAAATGACTGTTGGATGTGAATTATGACCTTTTCAACTAAAATAAGTGTGTTTACAGTCATTTATGTGCCTGAAATTGGTCAAAATTGAAGCTTTTGAGTAAGCAAAACTCTGTAAAAATGGCAATGTTGGTCACTCTGAGGGGTTAAAAAGTGGTTATTCAACATGAGGCACGATCCATTTGACATTTTGAATCATTTTTGGTACAGTCCCAAAAATCCATTTTCTGATGAAAAACGATGACTCCGGACCTGTCGAACGTTCCCAAAATGGTCAATATGGATGAAATTTTAACATTTAATCTTTTGACTCCAAATGACTGTTGGATGGGAATTATGACTTTTTCAACTAAAATAAGTGTGTTTAAAGTCATTTATGTGCCTGAAATTGGTCAAAATTGAAGCTTTTGAGTAAGCAAAACTCTGTAAAAATGGCAATGTTGGTCACTCTGAGGGGTTAAAAAGTGGTTATTCAACATGAGGCACGATCCATTTGACATTTTGAATCATTTTTGGTACAGTCCCAAAAATCCATTTTCTGATGAAAAACGATGACTCCGGACCTGTCGAACGTTTCCAAAATGGTCAATATGGATGAAATTTTAACATTTAATCTTTTGACTCTAAATGACTGTTGGATGTGAATTATGACTTTTTCAACTAAAATAAGTGTGTTTAAAGTCATTTATGTGCCTGAAATTGGTCAAAATTGAAGCTTTTGAGTAAGCAAAACTCTGTAAAAATGGCCATGTTGGTCACTCTGAGGGGTTAAAAAGTGGTTATTTAACATGAGGCACGATCCATTTGACATTTTGAATCATTTTTGGTACAGTCCCAAAAATCCATTTTCTGATGAAAAACGATGACTCCGGACCTGTCGAACGTTCCCAAAATGGTCAATATGGATGAAATTTTAACATTTAATCTTTTGACTCCAAATGACTGTTGGATGGGAATTATGACTTTCTCAACTAAAATAAGTGTGTTTAAAGTCATTTATGTGCCTGAAATTGGTCAAAATTGAAGCTTTTGAGTAAGCAAAACTCTGTAAAAATGGCCATTTTGGTCACTCTGAGGGGTTAAAAAGTGGTTATTCAACATGAGGCACGATCCAATTGACATTTTGAATCATTTTTGGTACAGTCCTAAAAATCCATTTTCTGATGAAAAACGATGACTCCGGACCTGTCGAACGTTCCCAAAATGGTCAATATGGATGAAATTTTAACATTTAATCTTTTGACTCCAAATGACTGTTGGAGATGAATTATGGCCTTTTCAACTAAAATAAGTGTGTTTAAAGTCATTTCTGTGCCTGAAATTGGTCAAAATTGAAGCTTTTGAGTAAGCAAAACTCTGTAAAAATGGCAATGTTGGTCACTCTGAGGGGTTAAAAAGTGGTTATTCAACATGAGGCACAATCCATTTGACATTTTGAATCATTTTTAGTACAGTCCCAAAAATCCATTTTCTGATGAAAAACGATGACTCCGGACCTGTCGAACGATTCCAAAATGGTCAATATGGATGAAATTTTAACATTTAATCTTTTGACTCTAAAGGACTGTTGGATGTGAATTATGACTTTTTCAACTAAAATAAGTGTGTTTAAAGTCATTTATGTGCCTGAAATTGGTCAAAATTAAAGCTTTTGAATAAGCAAAAACTCTGTAAAAATGGCAATTTTGGTCACTCTGAGGGGTTAAAAAGTGGTTATTCAACATGAGGCACGATCCATTTGACATTTTGAATCATTTTTGGTACAGTCCCAAAAATCCATTTTCTGATGAAAAACGATGACTCCGGACCTGTCGAACGATTCCAAAATGGTCAATATAGATGAAATTTTAACATTTAATCTTTTGACTCTAAATGACTGTTGGATGTGAATTATGACTTTTTCAACTAAAATAAGTGTGTTTAAAGTCATTTATGTGCCTGAAATTGGTCAAAATTAAAGCTTTTGAATAAGCAAAAACTCTGTAAAATGGCAATTTTGGTCACTCTGAGGGGTTAAAAAGTGGTTATTCAACATGAGGCACGATCCATTTGACATTTTGAATCATTTTTGGTACAGTCCCAAAAATCAATTTTCTGATGAAAAACGATGACTCCGGACCTGTCGAACGTTCCCAAAATGGTCAATATGGATGAAATTTTAACATTTAATCTTTTGACTCCAAATGACTGTTGGATGGGAATTATGACTTTTTCAACTAAAATAAGTGTGTTTAAAGTCATTTATGTGCCTGAAATTGGTCAAAATTGAAGCTTTTGAGTAAGCAAAAACTCTGTAAAAATGGCAATTTTGGTCACTTTGAGGGGTTAAAAAGTGGTTATTCAACATGAGGCACGATCCATTTGACATTTTGAATCATTTTTGGTACAGTCCCAAAAATCCATTTTCTGATGAAAAACGATGACTCCGGACCTGTCGAACGTTCCCAAAATGGTCAATATGGATGAAATGTTAACATTTAATCTTTTGACTCCAAATGACTGTTGGATGGGAATTATGACTTTTTCAACTAAAATAAGTGTGTTTAAAGTCCTTTATGTGCCTGAAATTGGTCAAAATTAAACTTTTGAATAAGCAAAAACTCTGTAAAAATGGCAATTTTGGTCACTCTGAGGGGTTAAAAAGTGGTTATTCAACATGAGGCACGATCCATTTGACATTTTGAATCATTTTTGGTACAGTCCCAAAAATCCATTTTCTGATGAAAAACGATGACTCCGGACCTGTCGAACGTTCCCAAAATGGTCAATATGGATGAAATTTTAACATTTAATCTTTTGACTCCAAATGACTGTTGGATGGGAATTATGACCTTTTCAACAAAAATAAGTGTGTTTAAAGTCATTTCTGTGCCTGAAATTGGTCAAAATTGAAGCTTTTGAGAAAGCAAAATTCTGTAAAAATTGCAATGTTGGTCACTCTGAGGGGTTAAAAAGTGGTTATTCAACATGAGGCACGATCCATTTGACATTTTGAATCATTTTTGGTACAGTCCCAAAAATCAATTTTCTGATGAAAAACGATGACTCCGGACCTGTCGAACGTTCCCAAAATGGTCAATATGGATGAAATTTTAACATTTAATCTTTTGACTCCAAATGACTGTTGGATGTGAATTATGACCTTTTCAACTAAAATAAGTGTGTTTAAAGTCATTTCTGTGCCTGAAATTGGTCAAAATTGAAGCTTTTGAGTAAGCAAAACTCTGTAAAAATGGCAATGTTGGTCACTCTGAGGGGTTAAAAAGTGGTTATTCAACATGAGGCACGATCCATTTGACATTTTGAATCATTTTTGGTACAGTCCCAAAAATCCATTTTCTGATGAAAAACGATGACTCCGGACCTGTCGAACGATTCCAAAATGGTCAATATGGATGAAATTTTAACATTTAATCTTTTGACTCTAAATGACTGTTGGATGTGAATTATGACCTTTTCAACTAAAATAAGTGTGTTTAAAGTCATTTATGTGCCTGAAATTGGTCAAAATTGAAGCTTTTGAGTAAGCAAAACTCTGTAAAAATGGCAATGTTGGTCACTCTGAGGGGTTAAAAAGTGGTTATTCAACATGAGGCACGATCCATTTGACATTTTGAATCATTTTTGGTACAGTCCCAAAAATCCATTTTCTGATGAAAAACGATGACTCTGGACCTGTCGAACGTTCCCAAAATGGTCAATATGGATGAAATTTTAACATTTAATCTTTTGACTCTAAATGACTGTTGGATGTGAATTATGACTTTTGCAACTAAAATAAGAGTGTTTAAAGTCATTTATGTGCCTGAAATTGGTCAAAATTAAAGCTTTTGAATAAGCAAAAACTCTGTAAAAATGGCAATTTTGGTCACTCTGAGGGGTTAAAAAGTGATTATTCAACATGAGGCTTGATCCATTTGACATTTTGAATCATTTTTGGTACAGTCCCAAAAATCCATTTTCTGATGAAAAACGATGACTCCGGACCTGTCGAACGTTCCCAAAATGGTCAATATGGATGAAATTTTAACATTTAATCTTTTGACTCCAAATGACTGTTGGATAGGAATTATGACTTTTTCAACTAAAATAAGTGTGTTTAAAGTCATTTATGTGCCTGAAATTGGTCAAAATTAAAGCTTTTGAATAAGCAAAAACTCTGTAAAAATGGCAATTTTGGTCATTCTGAGGGGTTAAAAAGTGGTTATTCAACATGAGGCACGATCCATTTGACATTTTGAATCATTTTTGGTACAGTCCCAAAAATCCATTTTCTGATGAAAAACGATGACTCCGGACCTGTCGAACGTTCCCAAAATGGTCAATATGGATGAAATTTTAACATTTAATCTTTTGACTCCAAATGACTGTTGGATGTGAATTATGACCTTTTCATTTAAAATAAGTGTGTTTAAAGTCATTTCTGTGCCTGAAATTGGTCAAAATTGAAGCTTTTGAGTAAGCAAAACTCTGTAAAAATGGCAATGTAGGTCACTCTGAGGGGTTAAAAAGTGGTTATTCAACATGAGGCACAATCCATTCGACATTTTGAATCATTTTTGGCACAGTCCCAAAAATCCATTTCTGATGAAAAACGATGACTCCGGACCTGTCGAACGATTCCAAAATGGTCAATATGGATGAAATTTTAACATTTAATCTTTTGACTCTAAATGACTGTTGGATGTGAATTATGACCTTTTCAACTAAAATAAGTGTGTTTAAAGTGATTTATGTGCCTGAAATTGGTCAAAATTGAAGCTTTTGAGTAAGCAAAACTCTGTAAAAATGGCAATGTTGGTCACTCTGAGGGGTTAAAAAGTGGTTATTCAACATGAGGCACGATCCATTTGACATTTTGAATCATTTTTGGTACAGTCCAAAAAATCCATTTTATGATGAAAAACGATGACTCCGGACCTGTCGAACGTTCCCAAAATGGTCAATATGGTTGAAATTTTAACATTTAATCTTTTGACTCCAAATGACTGTTGGATGGGAATTATGACTTTTTCAACTAAAATAAGTGTGTTTAAAGTCATTTATGTGCCTGAAATTGGTCAAAATTGAAGCTTTTGAGTAAGCAAAACTCTGTAAAAATGGCAATGTTGGTCACTCTGAGGGGTTAAAAAGTGGTTATTCAACATGAGGCACGATCCATTTGACATTTTGAATCATTTTTGGTACAGTCCCAAAAATCCATTTTCTGATGAAAAACAATGACTCCGGACCTGTCGAACGTTCCCAAAATGGTCAATATGGATGAAATTTTAACATTTAATCTTTTGACTCTAAATGACTGTTGGATGTGAATTATGACTTTTTCAACTAAAATAAGTGTGTTTAAAGTCATTTATGTGCCTGAAATTGGTCAAAATTAAAGCTTTTGAATAAGCAAAAACTCTGTAAAATGGCAATTTTGGTCACTCTGAGGGGTTAAAAAGTGGTTATTCAACATGAGGCACGATCCATTTGACATTTTGAATCATTTTTGGTACAGTCCCAAAAATCAATTTTCTGATGAAAAACGATGACTCCGGACCTGTCGAACGTTCCCAAAATGGTCAATATGGATGAAATTTTAACATTTAATCTTTTGACTCCAAATGACTGTTGGATGGGAATTATGACTTTTTCAACTAAAATAAGTGTGTTTAAAGTCATTTATGTGCCTGAAATTGGTCAAAATTGAAGCTTTTGATTAAGCAAAAACTCTGTAAAAATGGCAATTTTGGTCACTTTGAGGGGTTAAAAAGTGGTTATTCAACATGAGGCACGATCCATTTGACATTTTGAATCATTTTTGGTACAGTCCCAAAAATCCATTTTCTGATGAAAAACGATGACTCCGGACCTGTCGAACGTTCCCAAAATGGTCAATATGGATGAAATTTTAACATTTAATCTTTTGACTCCAAATGACTGTTGGATGTGAATTATGACCTTTTCATTTAAAATAAGTGTGTTTAAAGTCATTTCTGTGCCTGAAATTGGTCAAAATTGAAGCTTTTGAGTAAGCAAAACTCTGTAAAAATGGCAATGTAGGTCACTCTGAGGGGTTAAAAAGTGGTTATTCAACATGAGGCACAATCCATTCGACATTTTGAATCATTTTTGGCACAGTCCCAAAAATCCATTTTCTGATGAAAAACGATGACTCCGGACCTGTCGAACGATTCCAAAATGGTCAATATGGATGAAATTTTAACATTTAATCTTTTGACTCTAAATGACTGTTGGATGTGAATTATGACCTTTTCAACTAAAATAAGTGTGTTTAAAGTGATTTATGTGCCTGAAATTGGTCAAAATTGAAGCTTTTGAGTAAGCAAAACTCTGTAAAAATGGCAATGTTGGTCACTCTGAGGGGTTAAAAAGTGGTTATTCAACATGAGGCACGATCCATTTGACATTTTGAATCATTTTTGGTACAGTCCCAAAAATCCATTTTCTGATGAAAAACGATGACTCCGGACCTGTCGAACGTTCCCAAAATGGTCAATATGGATGACATTTTAACATTTAATCTTTTGACTCCAAATGACTGTTGGATGGGAATTATGACTTTTTCAACTAAAATAAGTGTGTTTAAAGTCATTTATGTGCCTGAAATTGGTCAAAATTAAAGCTTTTGAATAAGCAAAAACTCTGTAAAAATGGCAATTTTGGTCATTCTGAGGGGTTAAAAAGTGGTTATTGAACATGAGGCACGATCCATTTGACATTTTGAATCATTTTTGGTACAGTCCCAAAAATCCATTTTCTGATGAAAAACGATGACTCCGGACCTGTCGAACGTTCCCAAAATGGTCAATATGGAGGAAATGTTAACATTTAATCTTTTGACTCCAAATGACTGTTGGATGGGAATTATGACTTTTTCAACTAAAATAAGTGTGTTTAAAGTCATTTATGTGCCTGAAATTGGTCAAAATTAAACTTTTGAATAAGCAAAAACTCTGTAAAAATGGCAATTTTGGTCACTCTGAGGGGTTAAAAAGTGGTTATTCAACATGAGGCACGATCCATTTGACATTTTGAATCATTTTTGGTACAGTCCCAAAAATCCATTTTCTGATGAAAAACGATGACTCCGGACGTGTCGAACGTTCCCAAAATGGTCAATATGGATGAAATTTTAACATTTAATCTTTTGACTCCAAATGACTGTTGGATGGGAATTATGACCTTTTCAACAAAAATAAGTGTGTTTAAAGTCATTTCTGTGCCTGAAATTGGTCAAAATTGAAGCTTTTGAGAAAGCAAAATTCTGTAAAAATTGCAATGTTGGTCACTCTGAGGGGTTAAAAAGTGGTTATTCAACATGAGGCACGATCCATTTGACATTTTGAATCATTTTTGGTACAGTCCCAAAAATCAATTTTCTGATGAAAAACGATGACTCCGGACCTGTCGAACGTTCCCAAAATGGTCAATATGGATGAAATTTTAACATTTAATCTTTTGACTCCAAATGACTGTTGGATGTGAATTATGACCTTTTCAACTAAAATAAGTGTGTTTAAAGTCATTTCTGTGCCTGAAATTGGTCAAAATTGAAGCTTTTGAGTAAGCAAAACTCTGTAAAAATGGCAATGTTGGTCACTCTGAGGGGTTAAAAAGTGGTTATTCAACATGAGGCACGATCCATTTGACATTTTGAATCATTTTTGGTACAGTCCCAAAAATCCATTTTCTGATGAAAAACGATGACTCCGGACCTGTCAAACGATTCCAAAATGGTCAATATGGATGAAATTTTAACATTTAATCTTTTGACTCTAAATGACTGTTGGATGTGAATTATGACCTTTTCAACTAAAATAAGTGTGTTTAAAGTCATTTATGTGCCTGAAATTGGTCAAAATTGAAGCTTTTGAGTAAGCAAAAACTCTGTAAAAATGGCAATTTTGGTCACTCTGAGGGGTTAAAAAGTGGTTATTCAACATGAGGCTTGATCCATTTGACATTTTGAATCATTTTTGGTACAGTCCCAAAAATCCATTTTCTGATGAAAAACGATGACTCCGGACCTGTCGAACGTTCCCAAAATGGTCAATATGGATGAAATTTTAACATTTAATCTTTTGACTCCAAATGACTGTTGGATGGGAATTATGACTTTTTCAACTAAAATATGTGTGTTTAAAGTCATTTATGTGCCTGAAATTGGTCAAAATTAAAGCTTTTGAATAAGCAAAAACTCTGTAAAAATTGCAATTTTGGTCATTCTGAGGGGTTAAAAAGTGGTTTTTCAACATGAGGCACGATCCATTTGACATTTTGAATCATTTTTGCTACAGTCCCAAAAATCCATTTTCTGATGAAAAACGATGACTCCGGACCTGTCGAACGTTCCAAAAATGGTCAATATGGATGAAATTTTAACATTTAATCTTTTGACTCCAAATGACTGTTGGATGTGAATTATGACCTTTTCATTTAAAATAAGTGTGTTTAAAGTCATTTCTGTGCCTGAAATTGGTCAAAACTGAAGCTTTTGAGTAAGCAAAACTCTGTAAAAATGGCAATGTAGGTCACTCTGAGGGGTTAAAAAGTGGTTATTCAACATGAGGCACAATCCATTCGACATTTTGAATCATTTTTGGCACAGTCCCAAAAATCCATTTTCTGATGAAAAACGATGACTCCGGACCTGTCGAACGATTCCAAAATGGTCAATATGGATGAAATTTTAACATTTAATCTTTTGACTCTAAATGACTGTTGGATGTGAATTATGACTTTTTCAACTAAAATAAGTGTGTTTAAAGTCATTTATGTGCCTGAAATTGGTCAAAATTAAAGCTTTTGAATAAGCAAAAACTCTGTAAAAATGGCAATTTTGGTCATTCTGAGGGGTTAAAAAGTGGTTATTGAACATGAGGCACGATCCATTTGACATTTTGAATCATTTTTGGTACAGTCCCAAAAATCCATTTTCTGATGAAAAACGATGACTCCGGACCTGTCGAACGTTCCCAAAATGGTCAATATGGAGGAAATGTTAACATTTAATCTTTTGACTCCAAATGACTGTTGGATGGGAATTATGACTTTTTCAACTAAAATAAATGTGTTTAAAGTCATTTATGTGCCTGAAATTGGTCAAAATTAAACTTTTGAATAAGCAAAAACTCTGTAAAAATGGCAATTTTGGTCACTCTGAGGGGTTAAAAAGTGGTTATTCAACATGAGGCACGATCCATTTGACATTTTGAATCATTTTTGGTACAGTCCCAAAAATCCATTTTCTGATGAAAAACGATGACTCCGGACCTGTCGAACGTTCCCAAAATGGTCAATATGGATGAAATTTTAACATTTAATCTTTTGACTCCAAATGACTGTTGGATGGGAATTATGACCTTTTCAACAAAAATAAGTGTGTTTAAAGTCATTTCTGTGCCTGAAATTGGTCAAAATTGAAGCTTTTGAGAAAGCAAAATTCTGTAAAAATTGCAATGTTGGTCACTCTGAGGGGTTAAAAAGTGGTTATTCAACATGAGGCACGATCCATTTGACATTTTGAATCATTTTTGGTACAGTCCCAAAAATCAATTTTCTGATGAAAAACGATGACTCCGGACCTGTCGAACGTTCCCAAAATGGTCAATATGGATGAAATTTTAACATTTAATCTTTTGACTCCAAATGACTGTTGGATGTGAATTATGACCTTTTCAACTAAAATAAGTGTGTTTAAAGTCATTTCTGTGCCTGAAATTGGTCAAAATTGAAGCTTTTGAGTAAGCAAAACTCTGTAAAAATGGCAATGTTGGTCACTCTGAGGGGTTAAAAAGTGGTTATTCAACATGAGGCACGATCCATTTGACATTTTGAATCATTTTTGGTACAGTCCCAAAAATCCATTTTCTGATGAAAAACGATGACTCCGGACCTGTCGAACGATTCCAAAATGGTCAATATGGATGAAATTTTAACATTTAATCTTTTGACTCTAAATGACTGTTGGATGTGAATTATGACCTTTTCAACTAAAATAAGTGTGTTTAAAGTCATTTATGTGCCTGAAATTGGTCAAAATTGAAGCTTTTGAGTAAGCAAAACTCTGTAAAAATGGCAATGTTGGTCACTCTGAGGGGTTAAAAAGTGGTTATTCAACATGAGGCACGATCCATTTGACATTTTGAATCATTTTTGGTACAGTCCCAAAAATCCATTTTCTGATGAAAAACGATGACTCCGGACCTGTCGAACGTTCCCAAAATGGTCAATATGGATGACATTTTAACATTTAATCTATTGACTCCAAATGACTGTTGGATGGGAATTATGACTTTTTCAACTAAAATAAGTGTGTTTAAAGTCATTTATGTGCCTGAAATTGGTCAAAATTAAAGCTTTTGAATAAGCAAAAACTCTGTAAAAATGGCAATTTTGGTCATTCTGAGGGGTTAAAAAGTGGTTATTGAACATGAGGCACGATCCATTTGACATTTTGAATCATTTTTGGTACAGTCCCAAAAATCCATTTTCTGATGAAAAACGATGACTCCGGACCTGTCGAACGTTCCCAAAATGGTCAATATGGAGGAAATGTTAACATTTAATCTTTTGACTCCAAATGACTGTTGGATGGGAATTATGACTTTTTCAACTAAAATAAGTGTGTTTAAAGTCATTTATGTGCCTGAAATTGGTCAAAATTAAACTTTTGAATAAGCAAAAACTCTGTAAAAATGGCAATTTTGGTCACTCTGAGGGGTTAAAAAGTGGTTATTCAACATGAGGCACGATCCATTTGACATTTTGAATCATTTTTGGTACAGTCCCAAAAATCCATTTTCTGATGAAAAACGATGACTCCGGACCTGTCGAACGTTCCCAAAATGGTCAATATGGATGAAATTTTAACATTTAATCTTTTGACTCCAAATGACTGTTGGATGGGAATTATGACCTTTTCAACAAAAATAAGTGTGTTTAAAGTCATTTCTGTGCCTGAAATTGGTCAAAATTGAAGCTTTTGAGAAAGCAAAATTCTGTAAAAATTGCAATGTTGGTCACTCTGAGGGGTTAAAAAGTGGTTATTCAACATGAGGCACGATCCATTTGACATTTTGAATCATTTTTGGTACAGTCCCAAAAATCAATTTTCTGATGAAAAACGATGACTCCGGACCTGTCGAACGTTCCCAAAATGGTCAATATGGATGAAATTTTAACATTTAATCTTTTGACTCCAAATGACTGTTGGATGTGAATTATGACCTTTTCAACTAAAATAAGTGTGTTTAAAGTCATTTCTGTGCCTGAAATTGGTCAAAATTGAAGCTTTTGAGTAAGCAAAACTCTGTAAAAATGGCAATGTTGGTCACTCTGAGGGGTTAAAAAGTGGTTATTCAACATGAGGCACGATCCATTTGACATTTTGAATCATTTTTGGTACAGTCCCAAAAATCCATTTTCTGATGAAAAACGATGACTCCGGACCTGTCGAACGTTCCCAAAATGGTCAATATGGATGAAATTTTAACATTTAATCTTTTGACTCCAAATGACTGTTGGATGGGAATTATGACTTTTTCAACTAAAATATGTGTGTTTAAAGTCATTTATGTGCCTGAAATTGGTCAAAATTAAAGCTTTTGAATAAGCAAAAACTCTGTAAAAATTGCAATTTTGGTCATTCTGAGGGGTTAAAAAGTGGTTTTTCAACATGAGGCACGATCCATTTGACATTTTGAATCATTTTTGCTACAGTCCCAAAAATCCATTTTCTGATGAAAAACGATGACTCCGGACCTGTCGAACGTTCCCAAAATGGTCAATATGGATGAAATTTTAACATTTAATCTTTTGACTCCAAATGACTGTTGGATGTGAATTATGACCTTTTCATTTAAAATAAGTGTGTTTAAAGTCATTTCTGTGCCTGAAATTGGTCAAAACTGAAGCTTTTGAGTAAGCAAAACTCTGTAAAAATGGCAATGTAGGTCACTCTGAGGGGTTAAAAAGTGGTTATTCAACATGAGGCACAATCCATTCGACATTTTGAATCATTTTTGGCACAGTCCCAAAAATCCATTTTCTGATGAAAAACGATGACTCCGGACCTGTCGAACGATTCCAAAATGGTCAATATGGATGAAATTTTAACATTTAATCTTTTGACTCTAAATGACTGTTGGATGTGAATTATGACTTTTTCAACTAAAATAAGTGTGTTTAAAGTCATTTATGTGCCTGAAATTGGTCAAAATTAAAGCTTTTGAATAAGCAAAAACTCTGTAAAAATGGCAATTTTGGTCATTCTGAGGGGTTAAAAAGTGGTTATTGAACATGAGGCACGATCCATTTGACATTTTGAATCATTTTTGGTACAGTCCCAAAAATCCATTTTCTGCTGAAAAACGATGACTCCGGACCTGTCGAACGTTCCCAAAATGGTCAATATGGAGGAAATGTTAACATTTAATCTTTTGACTCCAAATGACTGTTGGATGGGAATTATGACTTTTTCAACTAAAATAAGTGTGTTTAAAGTCATTTATGTGCCTGAAATTGGTCAAAATTAAACTTTTGAATAAGCAAAAACTCTGTAAAAATGGCAATTTTGGTCACTCTGAGGGGTTAAAAAGTGGTTATTCAACATGAGGCACGATCCATTTGACATTTTGAATCATTTTTGGTACAGTCCCAAAAATCCATTTTCTGATGAAAAATGATGACTCCGGACCTGTCGAACGTTCCCAAAATGGTCAATATGGATGAAATTTTAACATTTAATCTTTTGACTCCAAATGACTGTTGGATGGGAATTATGACCTTTTCAACAAAAATAAGTGTGTTTAAAGTCATTTCTGTGCCTGAAATTGGTCAAAATTGAAGCTTTTGAGAAAGCAAAATTCTGTAAAAATTGCAATGTTGGTCACTCTGAGGGGTTAAAAAGTGGTTATTCAACATGAGGCACGATCCATTTGACATTTTGAATCATTTTTGGTACAGTCCCAAAAATCAATTTTCTGATGAAAAACGATGACTCCGGACCTGTCGAACGTTCCCAAAATGGTCAATATGGATGAAATTTTAACATTTAATCTTTTGACTCCAAATGACTGTTGGATGTGAATTATGACCTTTTCAACTAAAATAAGTGTGTTTAAAGTCATTTCTGTGCCTGAAATTGGTCAAAATTGAAGCTTTTGAGTAAGCAAAACTCTGTAAAAATGGCAATGTTGGTCACTCTGAGGGGTTAAAAAGTGGTTATTCAACATGAGGCACGATCCATTTGACATTTTGAATCATTTTTGGTACAGTCCCAAAAATCCATTTTCTGATGAAAAACGATGACTCCGGACCTGTCGAACGTTCCCAAAATGGTCAATATGGAGGAAATGTTAACATTTAATCTTTTGACTCCAAATGACTGTTGGATGGGAATTATGACTTTTTCAACTAAAATAAATGTGTTTAAAGTCATTTATGTGCCTGAAATTGGTCAAAATTAAACTTTTGAATAAGCAAAAACTCTGTAAAAATGGCAATTTTGGTCACTCTGAGGGGTTAAAAAGTGGTTATTCAACATGAGGCACGATCCATTTGACATTTTGAATCATTTTTGGTACAGTCCCAAAAATCCATTTTCTGATGAAAAACGATGACTCCGGACCTGTCGAACGTTCCCAAAATGGTCAATATGGATGAAATTTTAACATTTAATCTTTTGACTCCAAATGACTGTTGGATGGGAATTATGACCTTTTCAACAAAAATAAGTGTGTTTAAAGTCATTTCTGTGCCTGAAATTGGTCAAAATTGAAGCTTTTGAGAAAGCAAAATTCTGTAAAAATTGCAATGTTGGTCACTCTGAGGGGTTAAAAAGTGGTTATTCAACATGAGGCACGATCCATTTGACATTTTGAATCATTTTTGGTACAGTCCCAAAAATCAATTTTCTGATGAAAAACGATGACTCCGGACCTGTCGAACGTTCCCAAAATGGTCAATATGGATGAAATTTTAACATTTAATCTTTTGACTCCAAATGACTGTTGGATGTGAATTATGACCTTTTCAACTAAAATAAGTGTGTTTAAAGTCATTTCTGTGCCTGAAATTGGTCAAAATTGAAGCTTTTTAGTAAGCAAAACTCTGTAAAAATGGCAATGTTGGTCACTCTGAGGGGTTAAAAAGTGGTTATTCAACATGAGGCACGATCCATTTGACATTTTGAATCATTTTTGGTACAGTCCCAAAAATCCATTTTCTGATGAAAAACGATGACTCCGGACCTGTCGAACGATTCCAAAATGGTCAATATGGATGAAATTTTAACATTTAATCTTTTGACTCTAAATGACTGTTGGATGTGAATTATGACCTTTTCAACTAAAATAAGTGTGTTTAAAGTCATTTATGTGCCTGAAATTGGTCAAAATTGAAGCTTTTGAGTAAGCAAAACTCTGTAAAAATGGCAATGTTGGTCACTCTGAGGGGTTAAAAAGTGGTTATTCAACATGAGGCACGATCCATTTGACATTTTGAATCATTTTTGGTACAGTCCCAAAAATCCATTTTCTGATGAAAAACGATGACTCCGGACCTGTCGAACGTTCCCAAAATGGTCAATATGGATGACATTTTAACATTTAATCTATTGACTCCAAATGACTGTTGGATGGGAATTATGACTTTTTCAACTAAAATAAGTGTGTTTAAAGTCATTTATGTGCCTGAAATTGGTCAAAATTAAAGCTTTTGAATAAGCAAAAACTCTGTAAAAATGGCAATTTTGGTCATTCTGAGGGGTTAAAAAGTGGTTATTGAACATGAGGCACGATCCATTTGACATTTTGAATCATTTTTGGTACAGTCCCAAAAATCCATTTTCTGATGAAAAACGATGACTCCGGACCTGTCGAACGTTCCCAAAATGGTCAATATGGAGGAAATGTTAACATTTAATCTTTTGACTCCAAATGACTGTTGGATGGGAATTATGACTTTTTCAACTAAAATAAGTGTGTTTAAAGTCATTTATGTGCCTGAAATTGGTCAAAATTAAACTTTTGAATAAGCAAAAACTCTGTAAAAATGGCAATTTTGGTCACTCTGAGGGGTTAAAAAGTGGTTATTCAACATGAGGCACGATCCATTTGACATTTTGAATCATTTTTGGTACAGTCCCAAAAATCCATTTTCTGATGAAAAACGATGACTCCGGACCTGTCGAACGTTCCCAAAATGGTCAATATGGATGAAATTTTAACATTTAATCTTTTGACTCCAAATGACTGTTGGATGGGAATTATGACCTTTTCAACAAAAATAAGTGTGTTTAAAGTCATTTCTGTGCCTGAAATTGGTCAAAATTGAAGCTTTTGAGAAAGCAAAATTCTGTAAAAATTGCAATGTTGGTCACTCTGAGGGGTTAAAAAGTGGTTATTCAACATGAGGCACGATCCATTTGACATTTTGAATCATTTTTGGTACAGTCCCAAAAATCAATTTTCTGATGAAAAACGATGACTCCGGACCTGTCGAACGTTCCCAAAATGGTCAATATGGATGAAATTTTAACATTTAATCTTTTGACTCCAAATGACTGTTGGATGTGAATTATGACCTTTTCAACTAAAATAAGTGTGTTTAAAGTCATTTCTGTGCCTGAAATTGGTCAAAATTGAAGCTTTTGAGTAAGCAAAACTCTGTAAAAATGGCAATGTTGGTCACTCTGAGGGGTTAAAAAGTGGTTATTCAACATGAGGCACGATCCATTTGACATTTTGAATCATTTTTGGTACAGTCCCAAAAATCCATTTTCTGATGAAAAACGATGACTCCGGACCTGTCGAACGTTCCCAAAATGGTCAATATGGATGAAATTTTAACATTTAATCTTTTGACTCCAAATGACTGTTGGATGGGAATTATGACTTTTTCAACTAAAATATGTGTGTTTAAAGTCATTTATGTGCCTGAAATTGGTCAAAATTAAAGCTTTTGAATAAGCAAAAACTCTGTAAAAATTGCAATTTTGGTCATTCTGAGGGGTTAAAAAGTGGTTTTTCAACATGAGGCACGATCCATTTGACATTTTGAATCATTTTTGCTACAGTCCCAAAAATCCATTTTCTGATGAAAAACGATGACTCCGGACCTGTCGAACGTTCCCAAAATGGTCAATATGGATGAAATTTTAACATTTAATCTTTTGACTCCAAATGACTGTTGGATGTGAATTATGACCTTTTCATTTAAAATAAGTGTGTTTAAAGTCATTTCTGTGCCTGAAATTGGTCAAAACTGAAGCTTTTGAGTAAGCAAAACTCTGTAAAAATGGCAATGTAGGTCACTCTGAGGGGTTAAAAAGTGGTTATTCAACATGAGGCACAATCCATTCGACATTTTGAATCATTTTTGGCACAGTCCCAAAAATCCATTTTCTGATGAAAAACGATGACTCCGGACCTGTCGAACGATTCCAAAATGGTCAATATGGATGAAATTTTAACATTTAATCTTTTGACTCTAAATGACTGTTGGATGTGAATTATGACTTTTTCAACTAAAATAAGTGTGTTTAAAGTCATTTATGTGCCTGAAATTGGTCAAAATTAAAGCTTTTGAATAAGCAAAAACTCTGTAAAAATGGCAATTTTGGTCATTCTGAGGGGTTAAAAAGTGGTTATTGAACATGAGGCACGATCCATTTGACATTTTGAATCATTTTTGGTACAGTCCCAAAAATCCATTTTCTGCTGAAAAACGATGACTCCGGACCTGTCGAACGTTCCCAAAATGGTCAATATGGAGGAAATGTTAACATTTAATCTTTTGACTCCAAATGACTGTTGGATGGGAATTATGACTTTTTCAACTAAAATAAGTGTGTTTAAAGTCATTTATGTGCCTGAAATTGGTCAAAATTAAACTTTTGAATAAGCAAAAACTCTGTAAAAATGGCAATTTTGGTCACTCTGAGGGGTTAAAAAGTGGTTATTCAACATGAGGCACGATCCATTTGACATTTTGAATCATTTTTGGTACAGTCCCAAAAATCCATTTTCTGATGAAAAATGATGACTCCGGACCTGTCGAACGTTCCCAAAATGGTCAATATGGATGAAATTTTAACATTTAATCTTTTGACTCCAAATGACTGTTGGATGGGAATTATGACCTTTTCAACAAAAATAAGTGTGTTTAAAGTCATTTCTGTGCCTGAAATTGGTCAAAATTGAAGCTTTTGAGAAAGCAAAATTCTGTAAAAATTGCAATGTTGGTCACTCTGAGGGGTTAAAAAGTGGTTATTCAACATGAGGCACGATCCATTTGACATTTTGAATCATTTTTGGTACAGTCCCAAAAATCAATTTTCTGATGAAAAACGATGACTCCGGACCTGTCGAACGTTCCCAAAATGGTCAATATGGATGAAATTTTAACATTTAATCTTTTGACTCCAAATGACTGTTGGATGTGAATTATGACCTTTTCAACTAAAATAAGTGTGTTTAAAGTCATTTCTGTGCCTGAAATTGGTCAAAATTGAAGCTTTTGAGTAAGCAAAACTCTGTAAAAATGGCAATGTTGGTCACTCTGAGGGGTTAAAAAGTGGTTATTCAACATGAGGCACGATCCATTTGACATTTTGAATCATTTTTGGTACAGTCCCAAAAATCCATTTTCTGATGAAAAACGATGACTCCGGACCTGTCGAACGTTCCCAAAATGGTCAATATGGATGAAATTTTAACATTTAATCTTTTGACTCCAAATGACTGTTGGATGGGAATTATGACTTTTTCAACTAAAATATGTGTGTTTAAAGTCATTTATGGGCCTGAAATTGGTCAAAATTAAAGCTTTTGAATAAGCAAAAACTCTGTAAAAATTGCAATTTTGGTCATTCTGAGGGGTTAAAAAGTGGTTATTCAACATGAGGCACGATCCATTTGACATTTTGAATCATTTTTGGTACAGTCCCAAAAATCCATTTTCTGATGAAAAACGATGACTCCGGACCTGTCGAACGATTCCAAAATGGTCAATATGGATGAAATTTTAACATTTAATCTTTTGACTCCAAATGACTGTTGGATGGGAATTATGACTTTTTCAACTAAAATAAGTGTGTTTAAAGTCATTTATGTGCCTGAAATTGGTCAAAATTGAAGCTTTTGAGTAAGCAAAACTCTGTAAAAATGGCAATGTTGGTCACTCTGAGGGGTTAAAAAGTGGTTATTCAACATGAGGCACGATCCATTTGACATTTTGAATCATTTTTGGTACAGTCCCAAAAATCCATTTTCTGATGAAAAACGATGACTCCGGACCTGTCGAACGTTTCCAAAATGGTGAATATGGATGAAATTTTAACATTTAATCTTTTGACTCTAAATGACTGTTGGATGTGAATTATGACTTTTTCAACTAAAATAAGTGTGTTTAAAGTCATTTATGTGCCTGAAATTGGTCAAAATTGAAGCTTTTGAGTAAGCAAAACTCTGTAAAAATGGCCATGTTGGTCACTCTGAGGGGTTAAAAAGTGGTTATTTAACATGAGGCACGATCCATTTGACATTTTGAATCATTTTTGGTACAGTCCCAAAAATCCATTTTCTGATGAAAAACGATGACTCCGGACCTGTCGAACGTTCCCAAAATGGTCAATATGGATGAAATTTTAACATTTAATCTTTTGACTCCAAATGACTGTTGGATGGGAATTATGACTTTCTCAACTAAAATAAGTGTGTTTAAAGTCATTTATGTGCCTGAAATTGGTCAAAATTGAAGCTTTTGAGTAAGCAAAACTCTGTAAAAATGGCCATTTTGGTCACTCTGAGGGGTTAAAAAGTGGTTATTCAACATGAGGCACGATCCAATTGACATTTTGAATCATTTTTGGTACAGTCCTAAAAATCCATTTTCTGATGAAAAACGATGACTCCGGACCTGTCGAACGTTCCCAAAATGGTCAATATGGATGAAATTTTAACATTTAATCTTTTGACTCCAAATGACTGTTGGAGATGAATTATGGCCTTTTCAACTAAAATAAGTGTGTTTAAAGTCATTTCTGTGCCTGAAATTGGTCAAAATTGAAGCTTTTGAGTAAGCAAAACTCTGTAAAAATGGCAATGTTGGTCACTCTGAGGGGTTAAAAAGTGGTTATTCAACATGAGGCACAATCCATTTGACATTTTGAATCATTTTTAGTACAGTCCCAAAAATCCATTTTCTGATGAAAAACGATGACTCCGGACCTGTCGAACGATTCCAAAATGGTCAATATGGATGAAATTTTAACATTTAATCTTTTGACTCTAAATGACTGTTGGATGTGAATTATGACCTTTTCAACTAAAATAAGTGTGTTTAAAGTCATTTATGTGCCTGAAATTGGTCAAAATTGAAGCTTTTGAGTAAGCAAAACTCTGTAAAAATGGCAATGTTGGTCACTCTGAGGGGTTAAAAAGTGGTTATTCAACATGAGGCATGATCCATTTGACATTTTGAATCATTTTTGGTACAGTCCCAAAAATCCATTTTCTGATGAAAAACGATGACTCCGGACCTGTCGAACGTTCCCAAAATGGTCAATATGGATGAAATTTTAACATTTAATCTTTTGACTCCAAATGACTGTTGGATGGGAATTATGACTTTTTCAACTAAAATAAGTGTGTTTAAAGTCATTTATGTGCCTGAAATTGGTCAAAATTGAAGCTTTTGAGTAAGCAAAACTCTGTAAAAATGGCAATGGTGGTCACTCTGAGGGGTTAAAAAGTGGTTATTCAACATGAGGCACGATCCATTTGACATTTTGAATCATTTTTGGTACAGTCCCAAAAATCCATTTTCTGATGAAAAACGATGACTCCGGACCTGTCGAACGATTCCAAAATGGTCAATATGGATGAAATTTTAACATTTAATCTTTTGACTCTAAAGGACTGTTGGATGTGAATTATGACTTTTTCAACTAAAATAAGTGTGTTTAAAGTCATTTATGTGCCTGAAATTGGTCAAAATTAAAGCTTTTGAATAAGCAAAAACTCTGTAAAAATGGCAATTTTGGTCACTCTGAGGGGTTAAAAAGTGGTTATTCAACATGAGGCACGATCCATTTGACATTTTGAATCATTTTTGGTACAGTCCCACAAATCCATTTTCTGATGAAAAACGATGACTCCGGACCTGTCGAACGATTCCAAAATGGTCAATATAGATGAAATTTTAACATTTAATCTTTTGACTCTAAATGACTGTTGGATGTGAATTATGACTTTTTCAACTAAAATAAGTGTGTTTAAAGTCATTTATGTGCCTGAAATTGGTCAAAATTAAAGCTTTTGAATAAGCAAAAACTCTGTAAAATGGCAATTTTGGTCACTCTGAGGGGTTAAAAAGTGGTTATTCAACATGAGGCACGATCCATTTGACATTTTGAATCATTTTTGGTACAGTCCCAAAAATCAATTTTCTGATGAAAAACGATGACTCCGGACCTGTCGAACGTTCCCAAAATGGTCAATATGGATGAAATTTTAACATTTAATCTTTTGACTCCAAATGACTGTTGGATGGGAATTATGACTTTTTCAACTAAAATAAGTGTGTTTAAAGTCATTTATGTGCCTGAAATTGGTCAAAATTGAAGCTTTTGAGTAAGCAAAAACTCTGTAAAAATGGCAATTTTGGTCACTTTGAGGGGTTAAAAAGTGGTTATTCAACATGAGGCACGATCCATTTGACATTTTGAATCATTTTTGGTACAGTCCCAAAAATCCATTTTCTGATGAAAAACGATGACTCCGGACCTGTCGAACGTTCCCAAAATGGTCAATATGGATGAAATGTTAACATTTAATCTTTTGACTCCAAATGACTGTTGGATGGGAATTATGACTTTTTCAACTAAAATAAGTGTGTTTAAAGTCATTTATGTGCCTGAAATTGGTCAAAATTAAACTTTTGAATAAGCAAAAACTCTGTAAAAATGGCAATTTTGGTCACTCTGAGGGGTTAAAAAGTGGTTATTCAACATGAGGCACGATCCATTTGACATTTTGAATCATTTTTGGTACAGTCCCAAAAATCCATTTTCTGATGAAAAACGATGACTCCGGACCTGTCGAACGTTCCCAAAATGGTCAATATGGATGAAATTTTAACATTTAATCTTTTGACTCCAAATGACTGTTGGATGGGAATTATGACCTTTTCAACAAAAATAAGTGTGTTTAAAGTCATTTCTGTGCCTGAAATTGGTCAAAATTGAAGCTTTTGAGAAAGCAAAATTCTGTAAAAATTGCAATGTTGGTCACTCTGAGGGGTTAAAAAGTGGTTATTCAACATGAGGCACGATCCATTTGACATTTTGAATCATTTTTGGTACAGTCCCAAAAATCAATTTTCTGATGAAAAACGATGACTCCGGACCTGTCGAACGTTCCCAAAATGGTCAATATGGATGAAATTTTAACATTTAATCTTTTGACTCCAAATGACTGTTGGATGTGAATTATGACCTTTTCAACTAAAATAAGTGTGTTTAAAGTCATTTCTGTGCCTGAAATTGGTCAAAATTGAAGCTTTTGAGTAAGCAAAACTCTGTAAAAATGGCAATGTTGGTCACTCTGAGGGGTTAAAAAGTGGTTATTCAACATGAGGCACGATCCATTTGACATTTTGAATCATTTTTGGTACAGTCCCAAAAATCCATTTTCTGATGAAAAACGATGACTCCGGACCTGTCGAACGATTCCAAAATGGTCAATATGGATGAAATTTTAACATTTAATCTTTTGACTCTAAATGACTGTTGGATGTGAATTATGACCTTTTCAACTAAAATAAGTGTGTTTAAAGTCATTTATGTGCCTGAAATTGGTCAAAATTGAAGCTTTTGAGTAAGCAAAACTCTGTAAAAATGGCAATGTTGGTCACTCTGAGGGGTTAAAAAGTGGTTATTCAACATGAGGCACGATCCATTTGACATTTTGAATCATTTTTGGTACAGTCCCAAAAATCCATTTTCTGATGAAAAACGATGACTCTGGACCTGTCGAACGTTCCCAAAATGGTCAATATGGATGAAATTTTAACATTTAATCTTTTGACTCTAAATGACTGTTGGATGTGAATTATGACTTTTGCAACTAAAATAAGAGTGTTTAAAGTCATTTATGTGCCTGAAATTGGTCAAAATTAAAGCTTTTGAATAAGCAAAAACTCTGTAAAAATGGCAATTTTGGTCACTCTGAGGGGTTAAAAAGTGATTATTCAACATGAGGCTTGATCCATTTGACATTTTGAATCATTTTTGGTACAGTCCCAAAAATCCATTTTCTGATGAAAAACGATGACTCCGGACCTGTCGAACGTTCCCAAAATGGTCAATATGGATGAAATTTTAACATTTAATCTTTTGACTCCAAATGACTGTTGGATAGGAATTATGACTTTTTCAACTAAAATAAGTGTGTTTAAAGTCATTTATGTGCCTGAAATTGGTCAAAATTAAAGCTTTTGAATAAGCAAAAACTCTGTAAAAATGGCAATTTTGGTCATTCTGAGGGGTTAAAAAGTGGTTATTCAACATGAGGCACGATCCATTTGACATTTTGAATCATTTTTGGTACAGTCCCAAAAATCCATTTTCTGATGAAAAACGATGACTCCGGACCTGTCGAACGTTCCCAAAATGGTCAATATGGATGAAATTTTAACATTTAATCTTTTGACTCCAAATGACTGTTGGATGTGAATTATGACCTTTTCATTTAAAATAAGTGTGTTTAAAGTCATTTCTGTGCCTGAAATTGGTCAAAATTGAAGCTTTTGAGTAAGCAAAACTCTGTAAAAATGGCAATGTAGGTCACTCTGAGGGGTTAAAAAGTGGTTATTCAACATGAGGCACAATCCATTCGACATTTTGAATCATTTTTGGCACAGTCCCAAAAATCAATTTTCTGATGAAAAACGATGACTCCGGACCTGTCGAACGATTCCAAAATGGTCAATATGGATGAAATTTTAACATTTAATCTTTTGACTCTAAATGACTGTTGGATGTGAATTATGACCTTTTCAACTAAAATAAGTGTGTTTAAAGTGATTTATGTGCCTGAAATTGGTCAAAATTGAAGCTTTTGAGTAAGCAAAACTCTGTAAAAATGGCAATGTTGGTCACTCTGAGGGGTTAAAAAGTGGTTATTCAACATGAGGCACGATCCATTTGACATTTTGAATCATTTTTGGTACAGTCCAAAAAATCCATTTTATGATGAAAAACGATGACTCCGGACCTGTCGAACGTTCCCAAAATGGTCAATATGGTTGAAATTTTAACATTTAATCTTTTGACTCCAAATGACTGTTGGATGGGAATTATGACTTTTTCAACTAAAATAAGTGTGTTTAAAGTCATTTATGTGCCTGAAATTGGTCAAAATTGAAGCTTTTGAGTAAGCAAAACTCTGTAAAAATGGCAATGTTGGTCACTCTGAGGGGTTAAAAAGTGGTTATTCAACATGAGGCACGATCCATTTGACATTTTGAATCATTTTTGGTACAGTCCCAAAAATCCATTTTCTGATGAAAAACAATGACTCCGGACCTGTCGAACGTTCCCAAAATGGTCAATATGGATGAAATTTTAACATTTAATCTTTTGACTCTAAATGACTGCTGGATGTGAATTATGACTTTTTCAACTAAAATAAGTGTGTTTAAAGTCATTTATGTGCCTGAAATTGGTCAAAATTAAAGCTTTTGAATAAGCAAAAACTCTGTAAAATGGCAATTTTGGTCACTCTGAGGGGTTAAAAAGTGGTTATTCAACATGAGGCACGATCCATTTGACATTTTGAATCATTTTTGGTACAGTCCCAAAAATCAATTTTCTGATGAAAAACGATGACTCCGGACCTGTCGAACGTTCCCAAAATGGTCAATATGGATGAAATTTTAACATTTAATCTTTTGACTCCAAATGACTGTTGGATGGGAATTATGACTTTTTCAACTAAAATAAGTGTGTTTAAAGTCATTTATGTGCCTGAAATTGGTCAAAATTGAAGCTTTTGAGTAAGCAAAACTCTGTAAAAATGGCAATGTAGGTCACTCTGAGGGGTTAAAAAGTGGTTATTCAACATGAGGCACAATCCATTCGACATTTTGAATCATTTTTGGCACAGTCCCAAAAATCCATTTTCTGATGAAAAACGATGACTCCGGACCTGTCGAACGATTCCAAAATGGTCAATATGGATGAAATTTTAACATTTAATCTTTTGACTCTAAATGACTGTTGGATGTGAATTATGACCTTTTCAACTAAAATAAGTGTGTTTAAAGTGATTTATGTGCCTGAAATTGGTCAAAATTGAAGCTTTTGAGTAAGCAAAACTCTGTAAAAATGGCAATGTTGGTCACTCTGAGGGGTTAAAAAGTGGTTATTCAACATGAGGCACGATCCATTTGACATTTTGAATCATTTTTGGTACAGTCCCAAAAATCCATTTTCTGATGAAAAACGATGACTCCGGACCTGTCGAACGTTCCCAAAATGGTCAATATGGATGACATTTTAACATTTAATCTTTTGACTCCAAATGACTGTTGGATGGGAATTATGACTTTTTCAACTGAAATAAGTGTGTTTAAAGTCATTTATGTGCCTGAAATTGGTCAAAATTAAAGCTTTTGAATAAGCAAAAACTCTGTAAAAATGGCAATTTTGGTCATTCTGAGGGGTTAAAAAGTGGTTATTGAACATGAGGCACGATCCATTTGACATTTTGAATCATTTTTGGTACAGTCCCAAAAATCCATTTTCTGATGAAAAACGATGACTCCGGACCTGTCGAACGTTCCCAAAATGGTCAATATGGAGGAAATGTTAACATTTAATCTTTTGACTCCAAATGACTGTTGGATGGGAATTATGACTTTTTCAACTAAAATAAGTGTGTTTAAAGTCATTTATGTGCCTGAAATTGGTCAAAATTAAACTTTTGAATAAGCAAAAACTCTGTAAAAATGGCAATTTTGGTCACTCTGAGGGGTTAAAAAGTGGTTATTCAACATGAGGCACGATCCATTTGACATTTTGAATCATTTTTGGTACAGTCCCAAAAATCCATTTTCTGATGAAAAACGATGACTCCGGACCTGTCGAACGTTCCCAAAATGGTCAATATGGATGAAATTTTAACATTTAATCTTTTGACTCCAAATGACTGTTGGATGGGAATTATGACCTTTTCAACAAAAATAAGTGTGTTTAAAGTCATTTCTGTGCCTGAAATTGGTCAAAATTGAAGCTTTTGAGAAAGCAAAATTCTGTAAAAATTGCAATGTTGGTCACTCTGAGGGGTTAAAAAGTGGTTATTCAACATGAGGCACGATCCATTTGACATTTTGAATCATTTTTGGTACAGTCCCAAAAATCAATTTTCTGATGAAAAACGATGACTCCGGACCTGTCGAACGTTCCCAAAATGGTCAATATGGATGAAATTTTAACATTTAATCTTTTGACTCCAAATGACTGTTGGATGTGAATTATGACCTTTTCAACTAAAATAAGTGTGTTTAAAGTCATTTCTGTGCCTGAAATTGGTCAAAATTGAAGCTTTTGAGTAAGCAAAACTCTGTAAAAATGGCAATGTTGGTCACTCTGAGGGGTTAAAAAGTGGTTATTCAACATGAGGCACGATCCATTTGACATTTTGAATCATTTTTGGTACAGTCCCAAAAATCCATTTTCTGATGAAAAACGATGACTCCGGACCTGTCGAACGATTCCAAAATGGTCAATATGGATGAAATTTTAACATTTAATCTTTTGACTCTAAATGACTGTTGGATGTGAATTATGACCTTTTCAACTAAAATAAGTGTGTTTAAAGTCATTTATGTGCCTGAAATTGGTCAAAATTGAAGCTTTTGAGTAAGCAAAAACTCTGTAAAAATGGCAATTTTGGTCACTCTGAGGGGTTAAAAAGTGGTTATTCAACATGAGGCTTGATCCATTTGACATTTTGAATCATTTTTGGTACAGTCCCAAAAATCCATTTTCTGATGAAAAACGATGACTCCGGACCTGTCGAACGTTCCCAAAATGGTCAATATGGATGAAATTTTAACATTTAATCTTTTGACTCCAAATGACTGTTGGATGGGAATTATGACTTTTTCAACTAAAATATGTGTGTTTAAAGTCATTTATGTGCCTGAAATTGGTCAAAATTAAAGCTTTTGAATAAGCAAAAACTCTGTAAAAATTGCAATTTTGGTCATTCTGAGGGGTTAAAAAGTGGTTTTTCAACATGAGGCACGATCCATTTGACATTTTGAATCATTTTTGCTACAGTCCCAAAAATCCATTTTCTGATGAAAAACGATGACTCCGGACCTGTCGAACGTTCCCAAAATGGTCAATATGGATGAAATTTTAACATTTAATCTTTTGACTCCAAATGACTGTTGGATGTGAATTATGACCTTTTCATTTAAAATAAGTGTGTTTAAAGTCATTTCTGTGCCTGAAATTGGTCAAAACTGAAGCTTTTGAGTAAGCAAAACTCTGTAAAAATGGCAATGTAGGTCACTCTGAGGGGTTAAAAAGTGGTTATTCAACATGAGGCACAATCCATTCGACATTTTGAATCATTTTTGGCACAGTCCCAAAAATCCATTTTCTGATGAAAAACGATGACTCCGGACCTGTCGAACGATTCCAAAATGGTCAATATGGATGAAATTTTAACATTTAATCTTTTGACTCTAAATGACTGTTGGATGTGAATTATGACTTTTTCAACTAAAATAAGTGTGTTTAAAGTCATTTATGTGCCTGAAATTGGTCAAAATTAAAGCTTTTGAATAAGCAAAAACTCTGTAAAAATGGCAATTTTGGTCATTCTGAGGGGTTAAAAAGTGGTTATTGAACATGAGGCACGATCCATTTGACATTTTGAATCATTTTTGGTACAGTCCCAAAAATCCATTTTCTGATGAAAAACGATGACTCCGGACCTGTCGAACGTTCCCAAAATGGTCAATATGGAGGAAATGTTAACATTTAATCTTTTGACTCCAAATGACTGTTGGATGGGAATTATGACTTTTTCAACTAAAATAAGTGTGTTTAAAGTCATTTATGTGCCTGAAATTGGTCAAAATTAAACTTTTGAATAAGCAAAAACTCTGTAAAAATGGCAATTTTGGTCACTCTGAGGGGTTAAAAAGTGGTTATTCAACATGAGGCACGATCCATTTGACATTTTGAATCATTTTTGGTACAGTCCCAAAAATCCATTTTCTGATGAAAAACGATGACTCCGGACCTGTCGAACGTTCCCAAAATGGTCAATATGGATGAAATTTTAACATTTAATCTTTTGACTCCAAATGACTGTTGGATGGGAATTATGACCTTTTCAACAAAAATAAGTGTGTTTAAAGTCATTTCTGTGCCTGAAATTGGTCAAAATTGAAGCTTTTGAGAAAGCAAAATTCTGTAAAAATTGCAATGTTGGTCACTCTGAGGGGTTAAAAAGTGGTTATTCAACATGAGGCACGATCCATTTGACATTTTGAATCATTTTTGGTACAGTCCCAAAAATCAATTTTCTGATGAAAAACGATGACTCCGGACCTGTCGAACGTTCCCAAAATGGTCAATATGGATGAAATTTTAACATTTAATCTTTTGACTCCAAATGACTGTTGGATGTGAATTATGACCTTTTCAACTAAAATAAGTGTGTTTAAAGTCATTTCTGTGCCTGAAATTGGTCAAAATTGAAGCTTTTGAGTAAGCAAAACTCTGTAAAAATGGCAATGTTGGTCACTCTGAGGGGTTAAAAAGTGGTTATTCAACATGAGGCACGATCCATTTGACATTTTGAATCATTTTTGGTACAGTCCCAAAAATCCATTTTCTGATGAAAAACGATGACTCCGGACCTGTCGAACGATTCCAAAATGGTCAATATGGATGAAATTTTAACATTTAATCTTTTGACTCTAAATGACTGTTGGATGTGAATTATGACCTTTTCAACTAAAATAAGTGTGTTTAAAGTCATTTATGTGCCTGAAATTGGTCAAAATTGAAGCTTTTGAGTAAGCAAAAACTCTGTAAAAATGGCAATTTTGGTCACTCTGAGGGGTTAAAAAGTGGTTATTCAACATGAGGCTTGATCCATTTGACATTTTGAATCATTTTTGGTACAGTCCCAAAAATCCATTTTCTGATGAAAAACGATGACTCCGGACCTGTCGAACGTTCCCAAAATGGTCAATATGGATGAAATTTTAACATTTAATCTTTTGACTCCAAATGACTGTTGGATGGGAATTATGACTTTTTCAACTAAAATATGTGTGTTTAAAGTCATTTATGTGCCTGAAATTGGTCAAAATTAAAGCTTTTGAATAAGCAAAAACTCAGTAAAAATTGCAATTTTGGTCATTCTGAGGGGTTAAAAAGTGGTTATTCAACATGAGGCACGATCCATTTGACATTTTGAATCATTTTTGGTACAGTCCCAAAAATCCATTTTCTGATGAAAAACGATGACTCCGGACCTGTCGAACGTTCCCAAAATGGTCAATATGGATGAAATTTTAACATTTAATCTTTTGACTCCAAATGACTGTTGGATGTGAATTATGACCTTTTCATTTAAAATAAGTGTGTTTAAAGTCATTTCTGTGCCTGAAATTGGTCAAAACTGAAGCTTTTGAGTAAGCAAAACTCTGTAAAAATGGCAATGTAGGTCACTCTGAGGGGTTAAAAAGTGGTTATTCAACATGAGGCACAATCCATTCGACATTTTGAATCATTTTTGGCACAGTCCCAAAAATCCATTTTCTGATGAAAAACGATGACTCCGGACCTGTCGAACGATTCCAAAATGGTCAATATGGATGAAATTTTAACATTTAATCTTTTGACTCTAAATGACTGTTGGATGTGAATTATGACCTTTTCAACTAAAATAAGTGTGTTTAAAGTGATTTATGTGCCTGAAATTGGTCAAAATTGAAGCTTTTGAGTAAGCAAAACTCTGTAAAAATGGCAATGTTGGTCACTCTGAGGGGTTAAAAAGTGGTTATTCAACATGAGGCACGATCCATTTGACATTTTGAATCATTTTTGGTACAGTCCAAAAAATCAATTTTATGATGAAAAACGATGACTCCGGACCTGTCGAACGTTCCCAAAATGGTCAATATGGTTGAAATTTTAACATTAAATCTTTTGACTCCAAATGACTGTTGGATGGGAATTATGACTTTTTCAACTAAAATAAGTGTGTTTAAAGTCATTTATGTGCCTGAAATTGGTCAAAATTGAAGCTTTTGAGTAAGCAAAACTCTGTAAAAATGGCAATGTTGGTCACTCTGAGGGTTTAAAAAGTGGTTATTCAACATGAGGCACGATCCATTTGACATTTTGAATCATTTTTGGTACAGTCCCAAAAATCCATTTTCTGATGAAAAACAATGACTCCGGACCTGTCGAACGTTCCCAAAATGGTCAATATGGATGAAATTTTAACATTTAATTTTTTGACTCCAAATGACTGTTGGATGTGAATTATGACCTTTTCAACTAAAATAAGTGTGTTTAAAGTCATTTCTGTGCCTGAAATTGGTCAAAATTGAAGCTTTTGAGTAAGCAAAACTCTGTAAAAATGGCAATGTTGGTCACTCTGAGGGGTTAAAAAGTGGTTATTCAACATGAGGCACAATCCATTTGACATTTTGAATCATTTTTGGTACAGTCCCAAAAATCCATTTTCTGATGAAAAACGATGACTCCGGACCTGTCGAACGTTCCCAAAATGGTCAATATGGATGAAATTTTAACATTTAATCTTTTGACTCCAAATGACTGTTGGATGGGAATTATGACTTTTTCAACTAAAATAAGTGTGTTTAAAGTCATTTATGTGCCTGAAATTGGTCAAAATTGAAGCTTTTGAGTAAGCAAAAACTCTGTAAAAATGGCAATTTTGGTCACTTTGAGGGGTTAAAAAGTGGTTATTCAACATGAGGCACGATCCATTTGACATTTTGAATCATTTTTGGTACAGTCCCAAAAATCCATTTTCTGATGAAAAACGATGACTCCGGACCTGTCGAACGTTCCCAAAATGGTCAATATGGATGAAATTTTAACATTTAATCTTTTGACTCCAAATGACTGTTGGATGTGAATTATGACCTTTTCATTTAAAATAAGTGTGTTTAAAGTCATTTCTGTGCCTGAAATTGGTCAAAATTGAAGCTTTTGAGTAAGCAAAACTCTGTAAAAATGGCAATGTAGGTCACTCTGAGGGGTTAAAAAGTGGTTATTCAACATGAGGCACAATCCATTCGACATTTTGAATCATTTTTGGCACAGTCCCAAAAATCCATTTTCTGATGAAAAACGATGACTCCGGACCTGTCGAACGATTCCAAAATGGTCAATATGGATGAAATTTTAACATTTAATCTTTTGACTCTAAATGACTGTTGGATGTGAATTATGACCTTTTCAACTAAAATAAGTGTGTTTAAAGTGATTTATGTGCCTGAAATTGGTCAAAATTGAAGCTTTTGAGTAAGCAAAACTCTGTAAAAATGGCAATGTTGGTCACTCTGAGGGGTTAAAAAGTGGTTATTCAACATGAGGCACGATCCATTTGACATTTTGAATCATTTTTGGTACAGTCCCAAAAATCCATTTTCTGATGAAAAACGATGACTCCGGACCTGTCGAACGTTCCCAAAATGGTCAATATGGATGACATTTTAACATTTAATCTTTTGACTCCAAATGACTGTTGGATGGGAATTATGACTTTTTCAACTAAAATAAGTGTGTTTAAAGTCATTTATGTGCCTGAAATTGGTCAAAATTAAAGCTTTTGAATAAGCAAAAACTCTGTAAAAATGGCAATTTTGGTCATTCTGAGGGGTTAAAAAGTGGTTATTGAACATGAGGCACGATCCATTTGACATTTTGAATCATTTTTGGTACAGTCCCAAAAATCCATTTTCTGATGAAAAACGATGACTCCGGACCTGTCGAACGTTCCCAAAATGGTCAATATGGAGGAAATGTTAACATTTAATCTTTTGACTCCAAATGACTGTTGGATGGGAATTATGACCTTTTCAACAAAAATAAGTGTGTTTAAAGTCATTTCTGTGCCTGAAATTGGTCAAAATTGAAGCTTTTGAGAAAGCAAAACTCTGTAAAAATGGCAATGTTGGTCACTCTGAGGGGTTAAAAAGTGGTTATTCAACATGAGGCACGATCCATTTGACATTTTGAATCATTTTTGGTACAGTCCCAAAAATCCATTTTCTGATGAAAAACGATGACTCCGGACCTGTCGAACGATTCCAAAATGGTCAATATGGATGAAATTTTAACATTTAATCTTTTGACTCTAAATGACTGTTGGATGTGAATTATGACCTTTTCAACTAAAATAAGTGTGTTTAAAGTCATTTATGTGCCTGAAATTGGTCAAAATTGAAGCTTTTGAGTAAGCAAAAACTCTGTAAAAATGGCAATTTTGGTCCCTCTGAGGGGTTAAAAAGTGGTTATTCAACATGAGGCTTGATCCATTTGACATTTTGAATCATTTTTGGTACAGTCCCAAAAATCCATTTTCTGATGAAAAACGATGACTCCGGACCTGTCGAACGTTCCCAAAATGGTCTATATGGATGAAATTTTAACATTTAATCTTTTGACTCCAAATGACTGTTGGATGGGAATTATGACTTTTTCAACTAAAATATGTGTGTTTAAAGTCATTTATGTGCCTGAAATTGGTCAAAATTAAAGCTTTTGAATAAGCAAAAACTCTGTAAAAATTGCAATTTTGGTCATTCTGAGGGGTTAAAAAGTGGTTATTCAACATGAGGCACGATCCATTTGACATTTTGAATCATTTTTGGTACAGTCCCAAAAATCCATTTTCTGATGAAAAACGATGACTCCGGACCTGTCGAACGTTCCCAAAATGGTCAATATGGATGAAATTTTAACATTTAATCTTTTGACTCCAAATGACTGTTGGATGTGAATTATGACCTTTTCATTTAAAATAAGTGTGTTTAAAGTCATTTCTGTGCCTGAAATTGGTCAAAACTGAAGCTTTTGAGTAAGCAAAACTCTGTAAAAATGGCAATGTAGGTCACTCTGAGGGGTTAAAAAGTGGTTATTCAACATGAGGCACAATCCATTCGACATTTTGAATCATTTTTGGCACAGTCCCAAAAATCCATTTTCTGATGAAAAACGATGACTCCGGACCTGTCGAACGATTCCAAAATGGTCAATATGGATGAAATTTTAACATTTAATCTTTTGACTCTAAATGACTGTTGGATGTGAATTATGACCTTTTCAACTAAAATAAGTGTGTTTAAAGTGATTTATGTGCCTGAAATTGGTCAAAATTGAAGCTTTTGAGTAAGCAAAACTCTGTAAAAATGGCAATGTTGGTCACTCTGAGGGGTTAAAAAGTGGTTATTCAACATGAGGCACGATCCATTTGACATTTTGAATCATTTTTGGTACAGTCCCAAAAATCAATTTTATGATGAAAAACGATGACTCCGGACCTGTCGAACGTTCCCAAAATGGTCAATATGGTTGAAATTTTAACATTTAATCTTTTGACTCCAAATGACTGTTGGATGGGAATTATGACTTTTTCAACTAAAATAAGTGTGTTTAAAGTCATTTATGTGCCTGAAATTGGTCAAAATTGAAGCTTTTGAGTAAGCAAAACTCTGTAAAAATGGCAATGTTGGTCACTCTGAGGGTTTAAAAAGTGGTTATTCAACATGAGGCACGATCCATTTGACATTTTGAATCATTTTTGGTACAGTCCCAAAAATCCATTTTCTGATGAAAAACAATGACTCCGGACCTGTCGAACGTTCCCAAAATGGTCAATATGGATGAAATTTTAACATTTAATTTTTTGACTCCAAATGACTGTTGGATGTGAATTATGACCTTTTCAACTAAAATAAGTGTGTTTAAAGTCATTTCTGTGCCTGAAATTGGTCAAAATTGAAGCTTTTGAGTAAGCAAAACTCTGTAAAAATGGCAATGTTGGTCACTCTGAGGGGTTAAAAAGTGGTTATTCAACATGAGGCACAATCCATTTGACATTTTGAATCATTTTTGGTACAGTCCCAAAAATCCATTTTCTGATGAAAAACGATGACTCCGGACCTGTCGAACGTTCCCAAAAATGGTCAATATGGATGAAATTTTAACATTTAATCTTTTGACTCCAAATGACTGTTGGATGTGAATTATGACCTTTTCATTTAAAATAAGTGTGTTTAAAGTCATTTCTGTGCCTGAAATTGGTCAAAATTGAAGCTTTTGAGTAAGCAAAACTCTGTAAAAATGGCAATGTAGGTCACTCTGAGGGGTTAAAAAGTGGTTATTCAACATGAGGCACAATCCATTCGACATTTTGAATCATTTTTGGCACAGTCCCAAAAATCCATTTTCTGATGAAAAACGATGACTCCGGACCGGTCGAACGATTCCAAAATGGTCAATATGGATGAAATTTTAACATTTAATCTTTTGACTCTAAATGACTGTTGGATGTGAATTATGACCTTTTCAACTAAAATAAGTGTGTTTAAAGTGATTTATGTGCCTGAAATTGGTCAAAATTGAAGCTTTTGAGTAAGCAAAACTCTGTAAAAATGGCAATGTTGGTCACTCTGAGGGGTTAAAAAGTGGTTATTCAACATGAGGCACGATCCATTTGACATTTTGAATCATTTTTGGTACAGTCCCAAAAATCCATTTTCTGATGAAAAACGATGACTCCGGACCTGTCGAACGTTCCCAAAATGGTCAATATGGATGACATTTTAACATTTAATCTTTTGACTCCAAATGACTGTTGGATGGGAATTATGACTTTTTCAACTAAAATAAGTGTGTTTAAAGTCATTTATGTGCCTGAAATTGGTCAAAATTAAAGCTTTTGAATAAGCAAAAACTCTGTAAAAATGGCAATTTTGGTCATTCTGAGGGGTTAAAAAGTGGTTATTGAACATGAGGCACGATCCATTTGACATTTTGAATCATTTTTGGTACAGTCCCAAAAATCCATTTTCTGATGAAAAACGATGACTCCGGACCTGTCGAACGTTCCCAAAATGGTCAATATGGAGGAAATGTTAACATTTAATCTTTTGACTCCAAATGACTGTTGGATGGGAATTATGACTTTTTCAACTAAAATAAGTGTGTTTAAAGTCATTTATGTGCCTGAAATTTGTCAAAAATAAACTTTTGAATAAGCAAAAACTCTGTAAAAATGGCAATTTTGGTCACTCTGAGGGGTTAAAAAGTGGTTATTCAACATGAGGCACGATCCATTTGACATTTTGAATCATTTTTGGTACAGTCCCAAAAATCCATTTTCTGATGAAAAACGATGACTCCGGACCTGTCGAACGTTCCCAAAATGGTCAATATGGATGAAATTTTAACATTTAATCTTTTGACTCCAAATGACTGTTGGATGGGAATTATGACCTTTTCAACAAAAATAAGTGTGTTTAAAGTCATTTCTGTGCCTGAAATTGGTCAAAATTGAAGCTTTTGAGAAAGCAAAATTCTGTAAAAATTGCAATGTTGGTCACTCTGAGGGGTTAAAAAGTGGTTATTCAACATGAGGCACGATCCATTTGACATTTTGAATCATTTTTGGTACAGTCCCAAAAATCAATTTTCTGATGAAAAACGATGACTCCGGACCTGTCGAACGTTCCCAAAATGGTCAATATGGATGAAATTTTAACATTTAATCTTTTGACTCCAAATGACTGTTGGATGTGAATTATGACCTTTTCAACTAAAATAAGTGTGTTTAAAGTCATTTCTGTGCCTGAAATTGGTCAAAATTGAAGCTTTTGAGTAAGCAAAACTCTGTAAAAATGGCAATGTTGGTCACTCTGAGGGGTTAAAAAGTGGTTATTCAACATGAGGCACGATCCATTTGACATTTTGAATCATTTTTGGTACAGTCCCAAAAATCCATTTTCTGATGAAAAACGATGACTCCGGACCTGTCGAACGATTCCAAAATGGTCAATATGGATGAAATTTTAACATTTAATCTTTTGACTCTAAATGACTGTTGGATGTGAATTATGACCTTTTCAACTAAAATAAGTGTGTTTAAAGTCATTTATGTGCCTGAAATTGGTCAAAATTGAAGCTTTTGAGTAAGCAAAAACTCTGTAAAAATGGCAATTTTGGTCACTCTGAGGGGTTAAAAAGTGGTTATTCAACATGAGGCTTGATCCATTTGACATTTTGAATCATTTTTGGTACAGTCCCAAAAATCCATTTTCTGATGAAAAACGATGACTCCGGACCTGTCGAACGTTCCCAAAATGGTCAATATGGATGAAATTTTAACATTTAATCTTTTGACTCCAAATGACTGTTGGATGGGAATTATGACTTTTTCAACTAAAATATGTGTGTTTAAAGTCATTTATGTGCCTGAAATTGGTCAAAATTAAAGCTTTTGAATAAGCAAAAACTCTGTAAAAATTGCAATTTTGGTCATTCTGAGGGGTTAAAAAGTGGTTATTCAACATGAGGCACGATCCATTTGACATTTTGAATCATTTTTGGTACAGTCCCAAAAATCCATTTTCTGATGAAAAACGATGACTCCGGACCTGTCGAACGTTCCCAAAATGGTCAATATGGATGAAATTTTAACATTTAATCTTTTGACTCCAAATGACTGTTGGATGTGAATTATGACCTTTTCATTTAAAATAAGTGTGTTTAAAGTCATTTCTGTGCCTGAAATTGGTCAAAACTGAAGCTTTTGAGTAAGCAAAACTCTGTAAAAATGGCAATGTAGGTCATTCTGAGGGGTTAAAAAGTGGTTATTCAACATGAGGCACAATCCATTCGACATTTTGAATCATTTTTGACACAGTCCCAAAAATCCATTTTCTGATGAAAAACGATGACTCCGGACCTGTCGAACGATTCCAAAATGGTCAATATGGATGAAATTTTAACATTTAATCTTTTGACTCTAAATGACTGTTGGATGTGAATTATGACCTTTTCAACTAAAATAAGTGTGTTTAAAGTGATTTATGTGCCTGAAATTGGTCAAAATTGAAGCTTTTGAGTAAGCAAAACTCTGTAAAAATGGCAATGTTGGTCACTCTGAGGGGTTAAAAAGTGGTTATTCAACATGAGGCACGATCCATTTGACATTTTGAATCATTTTTGGTACAGTCCAAAAAATCAATTTTATGATGAAAAACGATGACTCCGGACCTGTCGAACGTTCCCAAAATGGTCAATATGGTTGAAATTTTAACATTTAATCTTTTGACTCCAAATGACTGTTGGATGGGAATTATGACTTTTTCAACTAAAATAAGTGTGTTTAAAGTCATTTATGTGCCTGAAATTGGTCAAAATTGAAGCTTTTGAGTAAGCAAAACTCTGTAAAAATGGCAATGTTGGTCACTCTGAGGGTTTAAAAAGTGGTTATTCAACATGAGGCACGATCCATTTGACATTTTGAATCATTTTTGGTACAGTCCCAAAAATCCATTTTCTGATGAAAAACAATGACTCCGGACCTGTCGAACGTTCCCAAAATGGTCAATATGGATGAAATTTTAACATTTAATTTTTTGACTCCAAATGACTGTTGGATGTGAATTATGACCTTTTCAACTAAAATAAGTGTGTTTAAAGTCATTTCTGTGCCTGAAATTGGTCAAAATTGAAGCTTTTGAGTAAGCAAAACTCTGTAAAAATGGCAATGTTGGTCACTCTGAGGGGTTAAAAAGTGGTTATTCAACATGAGGCACAATCCATTTGACATTTTGAATCATTTTTGGTACAGTCCCAAAAATCCATTTTCTGATGTAAAACGATGACTCCGGACCTGTCGAACGATTCCAAAATGGTCAATATGGATGAAATTTTAACATTTAATCTTTTGACTCTAAATGACTGTTGGATGTGAATTATGACCTTTTCAACTAAAATAAGTGTGTTTAAAGTCATTTATGTGCCTGAAATTGGTCAAAATTGAAGCTTTTGAGTAAGCAAAACTCTGTAAAAATGGCAATGTTGGTCACTCTGAGGGGTTAAAAAGTGGTTATTCAACATGAGGCACGATCCATTTGACATTTTGAATCATTTTTGGTACAGTCCCAAAAATCCATTTTCTGATGAAAAACGATGACTCCGGACCTGTCGAACGTTCCCAAAATGGTCAATATGGATGAAATTTTAACATTTAATCTTTTGACTCCAAATGACTGTTGGATGGGAATTATGACTTTTTCAACTAAAATAAGTGTGTTTAAAGTCATTTATGTGCCTGAAATTGGTCAAAATTGAAGCTTTTGAGTAAGCAAAACTCTGTAAAAATGGCAATGTTGGTCACTCTGAGGGGTTAAAAAGTGGTTATTCAACATGAGGCACAATCCAATTGACATTTTGAATCATTTTTGGTACAGTCCCAAAAATCCATTTTCTGATGAAAAACGATGACTCCGGACCTGTTGAACGATTCCAAAATGGTCAATATGGATGAAATTCTAACATTTAATCTTTTGACTCTAAATGACTGTTGGATGTGAATCATGACTTTTTCAACTAAAATAAGTGTGTTTAAAGTCATTTATGTGCCTGAAATTGGTCAAAATTAAAGCTTTTGAATAAGCAAAAACTCTGTAAAAATGGCAATTTTGGTCACTCTGAGGGGTTAAAAAGTGGTTATTTAACATGAGGCACGATCCATTTGACATTTTGAATCATTTTTGGTACAGTCCCAAAAATCCATTTTCTGATGAAAAACGATGACTCCGGACGTGTCGAACGTTCCCAAAATGGTCAATATGGATGAAATTTTAACATTTAATCTTTTGACTCCAAATGACTGTTGGATGGGAATTATGACTTTCTCAACTAAAATAAGTGTGTTTAAAGTCATTTATGTGCCTGAAATTGGTCAAAATTGAAGCTTTTGAGTAAACAAAACTCTGTAAAAATGGCCATTTTGGTCACTCTGAGGGGTTAAAAAGTGGTTATTCAACATGAGGCACGATCCAATTGACATTTTGAATCATTTTTGGTACAGTCCTAAAAATCCATTTTCTGATGAAAAACAATGACTCCGGACCTGTCAAACGTTCCCAAAATGGTCAATATGGATGAAATTTTAACATTTAATCTTTTGACTCCAAATGACTGTTGGATGTGAATTATGGCCTTTTCAACTAAAATAAGTGTGTTTAAAGTCATTTCTGTGCCTGAAATTGGTCAAAATTGAAGCTTTTGAGTAAGCAAAACTCTGTAAAAATGGCAATGTTGGTCACTCTGAGGGGTTAAAAAGTGGTTATTCAACATGAGGCACAATCCATTTGACATTTTGAATCATTTTTGGTACAGTCCCAAAAATCAATTTTCTGATGAAAAACGATGACTCCGGACCTGTCGAACGATTCCAAAATGGTCAATATGGATGAAATTTTAACATTTAATCTTTTGACTCTAAATGACTGTTGGATGTGAATTATGACCTTTTCAACTAAAATAAGTGTGTTTAAAGTCATTTATGTGCCTGAAATTGGTCAAAATTGAAGCTTTTGAGTAAGCAAAACTCTGTAAAAATGGCAATGTTGGTCACTCTGAGGGGTTAAAAAGTGGTTATTCAACATGAGGCATGATCCATTTGACATTTTGAATCATTTTTGGTACAGTCCCAAAAATCCATTTTCTGATGAAAAACGATGACTCCGGACCTGTCGAACGTTCCCAAAATGGTCAATATGGATGAAATTTTAACATTTAATCTTTTGACTCCAAATGACTGTTGGATGGGAATTATGACTTTTTCAACTAAAATAAGTGTGTTTAAAGTCATTTATGTGCCTGAAATTGGTCAAAATTGAAGCTTTTGAGTAAGCAAAACTCTGTAAAAATGGCAATGTTGGTCACTCTGAGGGGTTAAATAGTGGTTAGTCAACATGAGGCACGATCCATTTGACATTTTGAATCATTTTTGGTACAGTCCCAAAAATCCATTTTCTGATGAAAAACGATGACTCCGGACCTGTCGAACGTTTCCAAAATGGTCAATATGGATGAAATTTTAACATTTAATCTTTTGACTCTAAATGACTGTTGGATGTGAATTATGACTTTTTCAACTAAAATAAGTGTGTTTAAAGTCATTTATGTGCCTGAAATTGGTCAAAATTGAAGCTTTTGAGTAAGCAAAACTCTGTAAAAATGGCAATGTTGGTCACTCTGAAGGGTTAAAAAGTGGTTATTCAACATGAGGCACGATCCATTTGACATTTTGAATCATTTTTGGTACAGTCCCAAAAATCCATTTTCTGATGAAAAACGATGACTCCGGACCTGTCGAACGATTCCAAAATGGTCAATATGGATGAAATTTTAACATTTAATCTTTTGACTCTAAAGGACTGTTGGATGTGAATTATGACTTTTTCAACTAAAATAAGTGTGTTTAAAGTCATTTATGTGCCTGAAATTGGTCAAAATTAAAGCTTTTGAATAAGCAAAAACTCTGTAAAAATGGCAATTTTGGTCACTCTGAGGGGTTAAAAAGTGGTTATTCAACATGAGGCACGATCCATTTGACATTTTGAATCATTTTTGGTACAGTCCCAAAAATCAATTTTCTGATGAAAAACGATGACTCCGGACCTGTCGAACGTTCCCAAAATGGTCAATATGGATGAAATTTTAACATTTAATCTTTTGACTCCAAATGACTGTTGGATGGGAATTATTACTTTTTCAACTAAAATAAGTGTGTTTAAAGTCATTTATGTGCCTGAAATTGGTCAAAATTGAAGCTTTTGAGTAAGCAAAAACTCTGTAAAAATGGCAATTTTGGTCACTTTGAGGGGTTAAAAAGTGGTTATTCAACATGAGGCACGATCCATTTGACATTTTGAATCATTTTTGGTACAGTCCCAAAAATCCATTTTCTGATGAAAAACGATGACTCCGGACCTGTCGAACGTTCCCAAAATGGTCAATATGGATGACATTTTAACATTTAATCTTTTGACTCCAAATGACTGTTGGATGGGAATTATGACTTTTTCAACTAAAATAAGTGTGTTTAAAGTCATTTATGTGCCTGAAATTGGTCAAAATTAAAGCTTTTGAATAAGCAAAAACTCTGTAAAAATGGCAATTTTGGTCATTCTGACGGGTTAAAAAGTGGTTATTGAACATGAGGCACGATCCATTTGACATTTTGAATCATTTTTGGTACAGTCCCAAAAATCCATTTTCTGATGAAAAACGATGACTCCGGACCTGTCGAACGTTCCCAAAATGGTCAATATGGATGAAATGTTAACATTTAATCTTTTGACTCCAAATGACTGTTGGATGGGAATTATGACTTTTTCAACTAAAATAAGTGTGTTTAAAGTCATTTATGTGCCTGAAATTGGTCAAAATTAAACTTTTGAATAAGCAAAAACTCTGTAAAAATGGCAATTTTGGTCACTCTGAGGGGTTAAAAAGTGGTTATTCAACATGAGGCACGATCCATTTGACATTTTGAATCATTTTTGGTACAGTCCCAAAAATCCATTTTCTGATGAAAAACGATGACTCCGGACCTGTCGAACGTTCCCAAAATGGTCAATATGGATGAAATTTTAACATTTAATCTTTTGACTCCAAATGACTGTTGGATGGGAATTATGACCTTTTCAACAAAAATAAGTGTGTTTAAAGTCATTTCTGTGCCTGAAATTGGTCAAAATTGAAGCTTTTGAGAAAGCAAAATTCTGTAAAAATTGCAATGTTGGTCACTCTGAGGGGTTAAAAAGTGGTTATTCAACATGAGGCACGATCCATTTGACATTTTGAATCATTTTTGGTACAGTCCCAAAAATCAATTTTCTGATGAAAAACGATGACTCCGGACCTGTCGAACGTTCCCAAAATGGTCAATATGGATGAAATTTTAACATTTAATCTTTTGACTCCAAATGACTGTTGGATGTGAATTATGACCTTTTCAACTAAAATAAGTGTGTTTAAAGTCATTTCTGTGCCTGAAATTGGTCAAAATTGAAGCTTTTGAGTAAGCAAAACTCTGTAAAAATGGCAATGTTGATCACTCTGAGGGGTTAAAAAGTGGTTATTCAACATGAGGCACGATCCATTTGACATTTTGAATCATTTTTGGTACAGTCCCAAAAATCCATTTTCTGATGAAAAACGATGACTCCGGACCTGTCGAACGATTCCAAAATGGTCAATATGGATGAAATTTTAACATTTAATCTTTTGACTCTAAATGACTGTTGGATGTGAATTATGACCTTTTCAACTAAAATAAGTGTGTTTAAAGTCATTTATGTGCCTGAAATTGGTCAAAATTGAAGCTTTTGAGTAAGCAAAAACTCTGTAAAAATGGCAATTTTGGTCACTCTGAGGGGTTAAAAAGTGGTTATTCAACATGAGGCTTGATCCATTTGACATTTTGAATCATTTTTGGTACAGTCCCAAAAATCCATTTTCTGATGAAAAACGATGACTCCGGACCTGTCGAACGTTCCCAAAATGGTCAATATGGATGAAATTTTAACATTTAATCTTTTGACTCCAAATGACTGTTGGATGGGAATTATGACTTTTTCAACTAAAATAAGTGTGTTTAAAGTCATTTATGTGCCTGAAATTGGTCAAAATTAAAGCTTTTGAATAAGCAAAAACTCTGTAAAAATGGCAATTTTGGTCATTCTGAGGGGTTAAAAAGTGGTTATTCAACATGAGGCACGATCCATTTGACATTTTGAATCATTTTTGGTACAGTCCCAAAAATCCATTTTCTGATGAAAAACGATGACTCCGGACCTGTCGAACGTTCCCAAAATGGTCAATATGGATGAAATTTTAACATTTAATCTTTTGACTCCAAATGACTGTTGGATGTGAATTATGACCTTTTCATTTAAAATAAGTGTGTTTAAAGTCATTTCTGTGCCTGAAATTGGTCAAAATTGAAGCTTTTGAGTAAGCAAAACTCTGTAAAAATGGCAATGTAGGTCACTCTGAGGGGTTAAAAAGTGGTTATTCAACATGAGGCACAATCCATTCGACATTTTGAATCATTTTTGGCACAGTCCCAAAAATCCATTTTCTGATGAAAAACGATGACTCCGGACCTGTCGAACGATTGCAAAATGGTCAATATGGATGAAACTTTAACATTTAATCTTTTGACTCTAAATGACTGTTGGATGTGAATTATGACCTTTTCAACTAAAATAAGTGTGTTTAAAGTGATTTATGTGCCTGAAATTGGTCAAAATTGAAGCTTTTGAGTAAGCAAAACTCTGTAAAAATGGCAATGTTGGTCACTCTGAGGGGTTAAAAAGTGGTTATTCAACATGAGGCACGATCCATTTGACATTTTGAATCATTTTTGGTACAGTCCAAAAAATCCATTTTATGATGAAAAACGATGACTCCGGACCTGTCGAACGTTCCCAAAATGGTCAATATGGATGAAATTTTAACATTTAATTTTTTGACTCCAAATGACTGTTGGATGTGAATTATGACCTTTTCAACTAAAATAAGTGTGTTTAAAGTCATTTCTGTGCCTGAAATTGGTCAAAATTGAAGCTTTTGAGTAAGCAAAACTCTGTAAAAATGGCAATGTTGGTCACTCTGAGGGGTTAAAAAGTGGTTATTCAACATGAGGCACAATCCATTTGACATTTTGAATCATTTTTGGTACAGTCCCAAAAATCCATTTTCTGATGAAAAACGATGACTCCGGACCTGTCGAACGATTCCAAAATGGTCAATATGGATGAAATTTTAACATTTAATCTTTTGACTCTAAATGACTGTTGGATGTGAATTATGACCTTTTCAACTAAAATAAGTGTGTTTAAAGTCATTTATGTGCCTGAAATTGGTCAAAATTGAAGCTTTTGAGTAAGCAAAACTCTGTAAAAATGGCAATGTTGGTCACTCTGAGGGGTTAAAAAGTGGTTATTCAACATGAGGCACGATCCATTTGACATTTTGAATCATTTTTGGTACAGTCCCAAAAATCCATTTTCTGATGAAAAACGATGACTCCGGACCTGTCGAACGTTCCCAAAATGGTCAATATGGATGAAATTTTAACATTTAATCTTTTGACTCCAAATGACTGTTGGATGGGAATTATGACTTTTTCAACTAAAATAAGTGTGTTTAAAGTCATTTATGTGCCTGAAATTGGTCAAAATTGAAGCTTTTGAGTAAGCAAAACTCTGTAAAAATGGCAATGTTGGTCACTCTGAGGGGTTAAAAAGTGGTTATTCAACATGAGGCACGATCCATTTGACATTTTGAATCATTTTTGGTACAGTCCCAAAAATCCATTTTCTGATGAAAAACGATGACTCCGGACCTGTCGAACGTTTCCAAAATGGTCAATATGGATGAAATTTTAACATTTAATCTTTTGACTCTAAATGACTGTTGGATGTGAATTATGACTTTTTCAACTAAAATAAGTGTGTTTAAAGTCATTTATGTGCCTGAAATTGGTCAAAATTGAAGCTTTTGAATAAGCAAAAACTCTGTAAAAATGGCAATTTTGGTCACTCTGAGGGGTTAAAAAGTGGTTATTTAACATGAGGCACGATCCATTTGACATTTTGAATCATTTTTGGTACAGTCCCAAAAATCCATTTTCTGATGAAAAACGATGACTCCGGACCTGTCGAACGTTCCCAAAATGGTCAATATGGATGAAATTTTAACATTTAATCTTTTGACTCCAAATGACTGTTGGATGGGAATTATGACTTTCTCAACTAAAATAAGTGTGTTTAAAGTCATTTATGTGCCTGAAATTGGTCAAAATTGAAGCTTTTGAGTAAGCAAAACTCTGTAAAAATGGCCATTTTGGTCACTCTGAGGGGTTAAAAAGTGGTTATTCAACATGAGGCACGATCCAATTGACATTTTGAATCATTTTTGGTACAGTCCTAAAAATCCATTTTCTGATGAAAAACGATGACTCCGGACCTGTCAAACGTTCCCAAAATGGTCAATATGGATGAAATTTTAACATTTAATCTTTTGACTCCAAATGACTGTTGGATGTGAATTATGGCCTTTTCAACTAAAATAAGTGTGTTTAAAGTCATTTCTGTGCCTGAAATTGGTCAAAATTGAAGCTTTTGAGTAAGCAAAACTCTGTAAAAATGGCAATGTTGGTCACTCTGAGGGGTTAAAAAGTGGTTATTCAACATGAGGCACAATCCATTTGACATTTTGAATCATTTTTGGTACAGTCCCAAAAATCAATTTTCTGATGAAAAACGATGACTCCGGACCTGTCGAACGATTCCAAAATGGTCAATATGGATGAAATTTTAACATTTAATCTTTTGACTCTAAATGACTGTTGGATGTGAATTATGACCTTTTCAACTAAAATAAGTGTGTTTAAAGTCATTTATGTGCCTGAAATTGGTCAAAATTAAAGCTTTTGAATAAGCAAAAACTCTGTAAAAATGGCAATGTTGGTCATTCTGAGGGGTTAAAAAGTGGTTATTGAACATGAGGCACGATCCATTTGACATTTTGAATCATTTTTGGTACAGTCCCAAAAATTAATTTTCTGATGAAAAACGATGACTCCGGACCTGTCGAACGTTCCCAAAATGGTCAATATGGATGAAATTTTAACATTTAATCTTTTGACTCCAAATGACTGTTGGATGGGATTTATGACTTTTTCAACTAAAATAAGTGTGTTTAAAGTCATTTATGTGCCTGAAATTGGTCAAAATTGAAGCTTTTGAGTAAGCAAAACTCTGTAAAAATGGCAATGTTGGTCATTCTGAGGGGTTAAAAAGTGGTTATTGAACATGAGGCACGATCCATTTGACATTTTGAATCATTTTTGGTACAGTCCCAAAAATCCATTTTCTGATGAAAAACGATGACTCCGGACCTGTCGAACGTTCCCAAAATGGTCAATATGGATGACATTTTAACATTTAATCTTTTGACTCCAAATGACTGTTGGATGGGAATTATGACTTTTTCAACTAAAATAAGGGTGTTTAAAGTCATTTATGTGCCTGAAATTGGTCAAAATTAAAGCTTTTGAATAAGCAAAAACTCTGTAAAAATGGCAATGTTGGTCATTCTGAGGGGTTAAAAAGTGGTTATTGAACATGAGGCACGATCCATTTGACATTTTGAATCATTTTTGGTACAGTCCCAAAAATCCATTTTCTGATGAAAAACGATGACTCCGGACCTGTCGAACGTTCCCAAAATGGTCAATATGGATGAAATGTTAACATTTAATCTTTTGACTCCAAATGACTGTTGGATGGGAATTATGACTTTTTCAACTAAAATAAGTGTGTTTAAAGTCATTTATGTGCCTGAAATTGGTCAAAATTGAAGCTTTTGAGTAAGCAAAAACTCTGTAAAAATGGCAATTTTGGTCACTTTGAGGGGTTAAAAAGTGGTTATTCAACATGAGGCACGATCCATTTGACATTTTGAATCATTTTTGGTACAGTCCCAAAAATCTATTTTCTGATGAAAAACGATGACTTCGGACCTGTCAAACGTTCCCAAAATGGTCAATATGGATGAAATTTTAACATTTAATCTTTTGACTCCAAATGACTGTTGGATGGGATTTATGACTTTTTCAACTAAAATAAGTGTGTTTAAAGTCATTTATGTGCCTGAAATTGGTCAAAATTGAAGCTTTTGAGTAAGCAAAACTCTGTAAAAATAACAATGTTGGTCACTCTGAGGGGTTAAAAAGTGGTTATTCAACATGAGGCACGATCCATTTGACATTTTGAATCATTTTTGGTACAGTCCCAAAAATCCTTTTTCTGATGAAAAACGATGACTCCGGACCTGTCGAACGTTCCCAAAATGGTCAATATGGATGAAATTTTAACATTTAATCTTTTGACTCCAAATGCCTGTTGGATGGGAATTATGACTTTTTCAACTAAAATAAGTGTCTTTAAAGTCATTTATGTGCCTGAAATTGGTCAAAATTGAAGCTTTTGAGTAAGCAAAACTCTGTAAAAATAACAATGTTGGTCACTCTGAGGGGTTAAAAAGTGGTTATTCAACATGAGGCACGATCTATTTGACATTTTGAATCATTTTTGGTACAGTCCCAAAAATCCATTTTCTGATGAAAAACGATGACTACGGACCTGTCGAACGTTTCCAAAATGGTCAATATGGATGAAATTGTAACATTTAATCTTTTGACTCCAAATGACTGTTTGATGGGAATTATGACTTTTTCAACTAAAATAAGTGTGTTTAAAGTCATTTATGTGCCTGAAATTGGTCAAAATTAAAGCTTTTGAATAAGCAAAAACTCTGTAAAAATGGCAATTTTGGTCATTCTGAGGGGTTAAAAACTGGTTATTCAACATGAGGCACGATCGTTTTTGACATTTTGAATCATTTTTGGTACAGTCCCAAAAATCCATTTTCTGATGAAAAACGATGACTCCGGACCTGTCGAACGTTCCCAAAATGGTCAATATGGATGAAATGTTAACATTTAATCTTTTGACTCCAAATGACTGCTGGATGGGAATTATGACTTTTTCAACTAAAATAAGTGTGTTTAAAGTCATTTATGTGCCTGAAATTGGTCAAAATTAAAGCTTTTGAATAAGCAAAAACTCTGTAAAAATGGCAATTTTGGTCATTCTGAGGGGTTAAAAACTGGTTATTCAACATGAGGCACGATCCATTTGACATTTTGAATCATTTTTGGTACAGTCCCAAAAATCCATTTTCTGATGAAAAACGATGAATCCGGACCTGTCGAACGTTCCCAAAATGGTCAATATGGATGAAATGTTAACATTTAATCTTTTGACTCCAAATGACTGTTGGATGGGAATTATGACTTTTTTAAACTAAAATAAGTGTGTTTAAAGTCATTTATGTGCCTGAAATTGGTCAAAATTGAAGCTTTTGAGTAAGCAAAAACTCTGTAAAAATGGCAATTTTGGTCACTTTGAGGGGTTAAAAAGTGGTTATTCAACATGAGGCACGATCCATTTGACATTTTGAATCATTTTTGGTACAGTCCCAAAAATCCATTTTCTGATGAAAAACGATGACTCCGGACCTGTCGAACGATTCCAAAATGATCAATATGGATGAAATTTTAACATTTAATCTTTTGACTCTAAATGACTGTTGGATGTGAATTTTGACTTTTTCAACTAAAATAAGTGTGTTTAAAGTCATTTATGTGCCTGAAATTGGTCAAAATTAACTCTTTTGAATAAGCAAAAACTCTGTAAAAATGGCAATTTTGGTCACTCTGAGGGGTTAAAAAGTGGTTATTCAACATGAGGCACGATCCATTTGACATTTTGAATCATTTTTGGTACAGTCCCAAAAATCCATTTTCTGATGAAAAACGATGACTCCGGACCTGTCGAACGTTCCCAAAATGGTCAATATGGATGAAATGTTAACATTTAATCTTTTGACTCCAAATGACTGTTGGATGGGAATTATGACTTTTTCAACTAAAATAAGTGTGTTTAAAGTCATTTATGTGGCCGAAATTGGTCAAAATTGAAGCTTTCGAGTAAGCAAAACTCTGTAAAAATGGCAATGTTGGTCACTCTGAGGGGTTAAAAAGTTGTTATTCAACATGAGGCACGATCCATTTGACATTTTGAATCATTTTTGGTACAGTCCCAAAAATCCATTTTCTGATGAAAAACGATGACTCCGGACCTGTCGAACGATTCCAAAATGGTCAATATGGATGAAATTTTAACATTTAATCTTTTGACTCCAAATGACTGTTGGATGGGAATTATGACTTTTTCAACTAAAATAAGTGTGTTTAAAGTCATTTGTGTCCCTGAAATTGGTCAAAATTAACTCTTTTGAATAAGCAAAAACTCTGTAAAAATGGCACTTTTGGTCACTCTGAGGGGTTAAAAAGTGGTTATTCAACATGAGGCACGATCCATTTGACATTTTGAATCATTTTTGGTACAGTCCCAAAAATCCATTTTCTGATGAAAAACGATGACTCCGGACCTGTCGAACGTTCCCAAAATGGTCAATATGGATGAAATGTTAACATTTAATCTTTTGACTCCAAATGACTGCTTTTTGGGAATTATGACTTTTTCAACTAAAATAAGTGTGTTTAAAGTCATTTATGTGCCTGAAATTGGTCAAAATTAAAGCTTTTGAATAAGCAAAAACTCTGTAAAAATGGCAATTTTGGTCATTCTGAGGGGTTAAAAACTGGTTATTCAACATGAGGCACGATCCATTTGACATTTTGAATCATTTTTGGTACAGTCCCAAAAATCCATTTTCTGATGAAAAACGATGAATCCGGACCTGTCGAACGTTCCCAAAATGGTCAATATGGATGAAATGTTAACATTTAATCTTTTGACTCCAAATGACTGTTGGATGGGAATTATGACTTTTTTAAACTAAAATAAGTGTGTTTAAAGTCATTTATGTGCCTGAAATTGGTCAAAATTGAAGCTTTTGAGTAAGCAAAAACTCTGTAAAAATGGCAATTTTGGTCACTTTGAGGGGTTAAAAAGTGGTTATTCAACATGAGGCACGATCCATTTGACATTTTGAATCATTTTTGGTACAGTCCCAAAAATCAATTTTCTGATGAAAAACGATGACTCCGGACCAGTCGAACGTTCCCAAAATGGTCAATATGGATGAAATGTTAACATTTAATCTTTTGACTCCAAATGACTGTTGGATGGGATTTATGACTTTTTCAACTAAAATAAGTGTGTTTAAAGTCATTTATGTGCCTGAAATTGGTCAAAATTAAAGCTTTTGAGTAAGCAAAGCTCTGTAAAAATAACAATGTTGGTCACTCTGAGGGGTTAAAAAGTGGTTATTCAACATGAGGCACGATCCATTTGACATTTTGAATCATTTTTGGTACAGTCCCAAAAATCCTTTTTCTGATGAAAAACGATGACTCCGGACCTGTCGAACGTTCCCAAAATGGTCAATATGGATGAAATTTTAACATTTAATCTTTTGACTCCAAATGCCTGTTGGATGGGAATTATGACTTTTTCAACTAAAATAAGTGTGTTTAAAGTCATTTATGTGCCTGAAATTGGTCAAAATTGAAGCTTTTGAGTAAGCAAAACTCTGTAAAAATAACAATGTTGGTCACTCTGAGGGGTTAAAAAGTGGTTATTCAACATGAGGCACGATCCATTTGACATTTTGAATCATTTTTGGTACAGTCCCAAAAATCCATTTTCTGATGAAAAACGATGACTACGGACCTGTCGAACGTTTCCAAAATGGTCAATATGGATGAAATTGTAACATTTAATCTTTTGACTCCAAATGACTGTTGGATGGGAATTATGACTTTTTCAACTAAAATAAGTGTGTTTAAAGTCATTTATGTGCCTGAAATTGGTCAAAATTAAAGCTTTTGAATAAGCAAAAACTCTGTAAAAATGGCAATTTTGGTCATTCTGAGGGGTTAAAAAGTGGTTATTCAACATGAGGCACGATCCATTTGACATTTTGAATCATTTTTGGTACAGTTCCAAAAATCCATTTTCTGATGAAAAACGATGACTCCGGACCTGTCGAACGATTCCAAAATGGTCAATATGGATGAAATTTTAACATTTAATCTTTTGACTCTAAATGACTGTTGGATGGGAATTATGACTTTTTCAACTAAAATAAGTGTGTTTAAATTCATTTATGTGCCTGAAATTGGTCAAAATTGAAGCTTTTGAGTAAGCAAAACTCTGTAAAAATAACAATGTTGGTCACTCTGAGGGGTTAAAAAGTGGTTATTCAACATGAGGCACGATCCATTTGACATTTTGAATCATTTTTGGTACAGTCCCAAAAATCCATTTTCTGATGAAAAACGATGACTCCAGACCTGTCGAACGATTCCAAAATGGTCAATATGGGTGAAATTTTAACATTTAATCTTTTGACTCTAAAGGACTGTTGGATGTGAATTATGACTTTTTCAACTAAAATAAGTGTGTTTAAAGTCATTTATGTGCCTGAAATTGGTCAAAATTGAAGCTTTTGAGTAAGCAAAACTCTGTAAAAATAACAATGTTGGTCACTCTGAGGGGTTAAAAAGTGGTTATTCAACATGAGGCACGATCCATTTGACATTTTGAATCATTTTTGGTACAGTCCCAAAAATCCATTTTCTGATGAAAAACGATGACTCCGGACCTGTCGAACGATTCCAAAATGATCAATATGGATGAAATTTTAACATTTAATCTTTTGACTCTAAATGACTGTTGGATGTGAATTATGACTTTTTCAACTAAAATAAGTGTGTTTAAAGTCATTTATGTGCCTGAAATTGGTCAAAATTAACTCTTTTGAATAAGCAAAAACTCTGTAAAAATGGCAATTTTGGTCACTCTGAGGGGTTAAAAAGTGGTTATTCAACATGAGGCACGATCCATTTGACATTTTGAATCATTTTTGGTACAGTCCCAAAAATCCATTTTCTGATGAAAAACGATGAATCCGGACCTGTCGAACGTTCCCAAAATGGTCAATATGGATGAAATTTTAACATTTAATCTTTTGACTCCAAATGACTGTTGGATGGGAATTATGACTTTTTCAACTAAAATAAGTGTGTTTAAAGTCATTTATGTGGCCGAAATTGGTCAAAATTGAAGCTTTCGAGTAAGCAAAACTCTGTAAAAATGGCAATGTTGGTCACTCTGAGGGGTTAAAAAGTTGTTATTCAACATGAGGCACGATCCATTTGACATTTTGAATCATTTTTGGTACAGTCCCAAAAATCCATTTTCTGATGAAAAACGATCACTCCGGACCTGCTGAACGTTTCCAAAATGGTCAATATGGATGAAATTTTAACATTTAATCTTTTGACTCCAAATGACTGTTGGATGGGAATTATGACTTTTTCAACTAAAATAAGTGTGTTTAAAGTCATTTGTGTCCCTGAAATTGGTCAAAATTAACTCTTTTGAATAAGCAAAAACTCTGTAAAAATGGCACTTTTGGTCACTCTGAGGGGTTAAAAAGTGGTTATTCAACATGAGGCACGATCCATTTGACATTTTGAATCATTTTTGGTACAGTCCCAAAAATCCATTTTCTGATGAAAAACGATGACTCCGGACCTGTCGAACGATTCCAAAATGGTCAATATGGATGAAATTTTAACATTTAATCTTTTGACTCTAAATGACTGTTGGATGTGAATTATGACTTTTTCAACTAAAATACGTGTGTTTAAAGTCATTTATGTGCCTGAAATTGGTCAAAATTAAAGCTTTTGAATAAGCAAAAACTCTGTAAAAATGGCAATTTTGGTCACTCTGAGGGGTGGTTATTCAACATGAGGCACGATCCATTTGACATGTTGAATCATTTTTGGTACAGTCCCAAAAATCCATTTTCTGATGAAAAACGATGACTCCGGACCTGTCGAACGTTCCCAAAATGGTCAATATGGATGAAATTTTAATATTTAATCTTTTGACTCCAAATGACTGTTGGATGGGAATTATGACTTTTTCAACTAAAATAAGTGTGTTTAAAGTCATTTATGTGCCTGAAATTGGTCAAAATTGAAGCTTTTGAGTAAGCAAAACTCTGTAAAAATGGCAATGTTGGTCACTCTGAGGGGTTAAAAAGTGGTTATTCAACATGAGGCACGATCGTTTTTGACATTTTGAATCATTTTTGGTACAGTCCCAAAAATCCATTTTCTGATGAAAAACGATGAATCCGGACCTGTCGAACGTTCCCAAAATGGTCAATATGGATGAAATGTTAACATTTAATCTTTTGACTCCAAATGACTGTTGGATGGGAATTATGACTTTTTTAAACTAAAATAAGTGTGTTTAAAGTCATTTATGTGCCTGAAATTGGTCAAAATTGAAGCTTTTGAGTAAGCAAAAACTCTGTAAAAATGGCAATTTGGGTCACTTTGAGGGGTTAAAAAGTGGTTATTCAACATGAGGCACGATCCATTTGACATTTTGAATCATTTTTGGTACAGTCCCAAAAATCCATTTTCTGATGAAAAACGATGACTCCGGACCTGTTGAACGTTTCCAAAATGGTCAATATGGATGAAATTTTAACATTTAATCTTTTGACTCCAAATGACTGTTAGATGGGAATTATGACTTTTTCAACTAAAATAAGTGTGTTTAAAGTCATTTATGTGCCTGAAATTGGTAAAAATTGAAGCTTTTGAGTAAGCAAAACTCTGTAAAAATAACAATGTTGGTCACTTTGAGGGGTTAAAAAGTGGTTATTCAACATGAGGCACGATCCATTTGACATTTTGAATCATTTTTGGTACAGTCCCAAAAATCCATTTTCTGATGAAAAACGATGACTCCGGACCTGTCGAACGATTCCAAAATGGTCAATATGGATGAAATTTTAACATTTAATCTTTTGACTCTAAATGACTGTTGGATGTGAATTATGACTTTTTCAACTAAAATAAGTGTGTTTAAAGTCATTTATGTGCCTGAAATTGGTCAAAATTAAAGCTTTTGAATAAGCAAAAACTCTGTAAAAATTGCAATTTTGGTCACTTTGAGGGGTTAAAAAGTGGTTATTCAACATGAGGCACGATCCATTTGACATTTTGAATCATTTTTGGTACAGTCCCAAAAATCCATTTTCTGATGAAAAACGATGACTACGGACCTGTCGAACGTTTCTAAAATGGTCAATATGGATGAAATTGTAACATTTAATCTTTTGACTCCAAATGACTGTTGGATGGGAATTATGACTTTTTCAACTAAAATAAGTGTGTTTAAAGTCATTTGTGTCCCTGAAATTGGTCAAAATTAACTCTTTTGAATAAGCAAAAACTCTGTAAAAATGGCACTTTTGGTCACTCTGAGGGGTTAAAAAGTGGTTATTCAACATGAGGCACGATCCATTTGACATTTTGAATCATTTTTGGTACAGTCCCAAAAATCCATTTTCTGATGAAAAACGATGACTCCGGACCTGTCGAACGATTCCAAAATGGTCAATATGGATGAAATTTTAACATTTAATCTTTTGACTCTAAATGACTGTTGGATGTGAATTATGACTTTTTCAACTAAAATACGTGTGTTTAAAGTCATTTATGTGCCTGAAATTGGTCAAAATTAAAGCTTTTGAATAAGCAAAAACTCTGTAAAAATGGCAATTTTGGTCACTCTGAGGGGTGGTTATTCAACATGAGGCACGATCCATTTGACATTTTGAATCATTTTTGGTACAGTCCCAAAAATCCATTTTCTGATGAAAAACGATGACTCCGGACCTGTCGAACGTTCCCAAAATGGTCAATATGGATGAAATTTTAATATTTAATCTTTTGACTCCAAATGACTGTTGGATGGGAATTATGACTTTTTCAACTAAAATAAGTGTGTTTAAAGTCATTTATGTGCCTGAAATTGGTCAAAATTGAAGCTTTTGAGTAAGCAAAACTCTGTAAAAATGGCAATGTTGGTCACTCTGAGGGGTTAAAAACTGGTTATTCAACATGAGGCACGATCGTTTTTGACATTTTGAATCATTTTTGGTACAGTCCCAAAAATCCATTTTCTGATGAAAAAAGATGACTCCGGACCTGTCGAACGTTCCCAAAATGGTCAATATGGATGAAATGTTAACATTTAATCTTTTGACTCCAAATGACTGCTTTTTGGGAATTATGACTTTTTCAACTAAAATAAGTGTGTTTAAAGTCATTTATGTGCCTGAAATTGGTCAAAATTAAAGCTTTTGAATAAGCAAAAACTCTGTAAAAATGGCAATTTTGGTCATTCTGAGGGGTTAAAAAGTGGTTATTCAACATGAGGCACGATCCATTTGACATTTTGAATCATTTTTGGTACAGTCCCAAAAATCCATTTTCTGATGAAAAACGATGACTCCGGACCTGTCGAACGTTCCCAAAATGGTCAATATGGATGAAATTTTAACATTTAATCTTTTGACTCCAAATGACTGTTGGATGGGAATTATGACTTTTTCAACTAAAATAAGTGTGTTTAAAGTCATTTATGTGCCTGAAATTGGTCAAAATTGAAGCTTTTGAGTAAGCAAAACTCTGTAAAAATGGCAATGTTGGTCACTCTGAGGGGTTAAAAAGTGGTTATTCAACATGAGGCACGATCCATTTGACATTTTGAATCATTTTTGGTACAGTCCCAAAAATCCATTTTCTGATGAAAAACGATGACTCCGGACCTGTTGAACGTTTCCAAAATGGTCAATATGGATGAAATTTTAACATTTAATCTTTTGACTCCAAATGACTGTTGGATGGGAATTATGACTTTTTCAACTAAAATAAGTGTGTTTAAAGTCATTTATGTGCCTGAAATTGGTCAAAATTAAAGCTTTTGAATAAGCAAAAACTCTGTAAAAATGGCAATTTTGGTCACTCTGAGGGGTTACAAAGTGGTTATTGAACATGAGGCACGATCCATTTGACATTTTGAATCATTTTTGGTACAGTCCCAAAAATCCATTTTCTGATGAAAAACGATGACTCCGGACCTGTCGAACGTTCCCAAAATGGTCAATATGGATGAAATTTTAACATTTAATCTTTTGACTCCAAATGACTGTTGGATGGGAATTATGACTTTTTCAACTATAATAAGTGTGTTTAAAGTCATTTATGTGCCTGAAATTGGTCAAAATTGAAGCTTTTGAGTAAGCAAAACTCTGTAAAAATGGCAATGTTGGTCACTCTGAGGGGTTAAAAAGTGGTTATTGAACATGAGGCACGATCCATTTGACATTTTGAATCATTTTTGGTACAGTCCCAAAAATCCATTTTCTGATGAAAAACGATGACTCCGGACCTGTCGAACGTTCCCAAAATGGTCAATATGGATGAAATTTTAACATTTAATCTTTTGACTCCAAATGACTGTTGGATGGAAATTATGACTTTTTCAACTAAAATAAGTGTGTTAAAGTCATTTATGTGCCTGAAATTGGTCAAAATTAAAGCTTTTGAATAAGCAAAAACTCTGTAAAAATGGCAATTTTGGTCACTCTGAGGGGTTAAAAAGTGGTTATTCAACATGAGGCACGATCCTTTGACATTTTGAATCATTTTTGGTACAGTCCCAAAAATCCATTTTCTGATGAAAAACGATGACTCCGGACCTGTCGAACGTTCCCAAAATGGTCAATATGGATGAAATTTTAACATTTAATCTTTTGACTCCAAATGACTGTTGGATGGGAATTATGACTTTTTCAACTAAAATAAGTGTGTTTAAAGTCATTTATGTGCCTGAAATTGGTCAAAATTGAAGCTTTTGAGTAAGCAAAACTCTGTAAAAATGGCAATGTTGGTCACTCTGAGGGGTTAAAAAGTGGTTATTCAACATGAGGCACGATCCATTTGACATTTTGAATCATTTTTGGTACAGTCCCAAAAATCCATTTTCTGATGAAAAACGATGACTCCGGACCTGTTGAACGTTTCCAAAATGGTCAATATGGATGAAATTTTAACATTTAATCTTTTGACTCCAAATGACTGTTGGATGGGAATTATGACTTTTTCAACTAAAATAAGTGTGTTTAAAGTCATTTATGTGCCTGAAATTGGTCAAAATTAAAGCTTTTGAATAAGCAAAAACTCTGTAAAAATGGCAATTTTGGTCACTCTGAGGGGTTACAAAGTGGTTATTGAACATGAGGCACGATCCATTTGACATTTTGAATCATTTTTGGTACAGTCCCAAAAATCCATTTTCTGATGAAAAACGATGACTCCGGACCTGTCGAACGTTCCCAAAATGGTCAATATGGATGAAATTTTAACATTTAATCTTTTGACTCCAAATGACTGTTGGATGGGAATTATGACTTTTTCAACTATAATAAGTGTGTTTAAAGTCATTTATGTGCCTGAAATTGGTCAAAATTGAAGCTTTTGAGTAAGCAAAACTCTGTAAAAATGGCAATGTTGGTCACTCTGAGGGGTTAAAAAGTGGTTATTGAACATGAGGCACGATCCATTTGACATTTTGAATCATTTTTGGTACAGTCCCAAAAATCCATTTTCTGATGAAAAACGATGACTCCGGACCTGTCGAACGTTCCCAAAATGGTCAATATGGATGAAATTTTAACATTTAATCTTTTGACTCCAAATGACTGTTGGATGGAAATTATGACTTTTTCAACTAAAATAAGTGTGTTAAAGTCATTTATGTGCCTGAAATTGGTCAAAATTAAAGCTTTTGAATAAGCAAAAACTCTGTAAAAATGGCAATTTTGGTCACTCTGAGGGGTTAAAAAGTGGTTATTCAACATGAGGCACGATCCTTTGACATTTTGAATCATTTTTGGTACAGTCCCAAAAATCCATTTTCTGATGAAAAACGATGACTCCGGACCTGTCGAACGTTCCCAAAATGGTCAATATGGATGAAATTTTAACATTTAATCTTTTGACTCCAAATGACTGTTGGATGGGAATTATGACTTTTTCAACTAAAATAAGTGTGTTTAAAGTCATTTATGTGCCTGAAATTGGTCAAAATTGAAGCTTTTGAGTAAGCAAAACTCTGTAAAAATGGCAATGTTGGTCACTCTGAGGGGTTAAAAAGTGGTTATTCAACATGAGGCACGATCCATTTGACATTTTGAATCATTTTTGGTACAGTCCCAAAAATCCATTTTCTGATGAAAAACGATGACTCCGGACCTGTTGAACGTTTCCAAAATGGTCAATATGGATGAAATTTTAACATTTAATCTTTTGACTCCAAATGACTGTTGGATGGGAATTATGACTTTTTCAACTAAAATAAGTGTGTTTAAAGTCATTTATGTGCCTGAAATTGGTCAAAATTAAAGCTTTTGAATAAGCAAAAACTCTGTAAAAATGGCAATTTTGGTCACTCTGAGGGGTTACAAAGTGGTTATTGAACATGAGGCACGATCCATTTGACATTTTGAATCATTTTTGGTACAGTCCCAAAAATCCATTTTCTGATGAAAAACGATGACTCCGGACCTGTCGAACGTTCCCAAAATGGTCAATATGGATGAAATTTTAACATTTAATCTTTTGACTCCAAATGACTGTTGGATGGGAATTATGACTTTTTCAACTATAATAAGTGTGTTTAAAGTCATTTATGTGCCTGAAATTGGTCAAAATTGAAGCTTTTGAGTAAGCAAAACTCTGTAAAAATGGCAATGTTGGTCACTCTGAGGGGTTAAAAAGTGGTTATTGAACATGAGGCACGATCCATTTGACATTTTGAATCATTTTTGGTACAGTCCCAAAAATCCATTTTCTGATGAAAAACGATGACTCCGGACCTGTCGAACGTTCCCAAAATGGTCAATATGGATGAAATTTTAACATTTAATCTTTTGACTCCAAATGACTGTTGGATGGAAATTATGACTTTTTCAACTAAAATAAGTGTGTTAAAGTCATTTATGTGCCTGAAATTGGTCAAAATTAAAGCTTTTGAATAAGCAAAAACTCTGTAAAAATGGCAATTTTGGTCACTCTGAGGGGTTAAAAAGTGGTTATTCAACATGAGGCACGATCCTTTGACATTTTGAATCATTTTTGGTACAGTCCCAAAAATCCATTTTCTGATGAAAAACGATGACTCCGGACCTGTCGAACGTTCCCAAAATGGTCAATATGGATGAAAATCAACATTTAATCTTTTGACTCCAAATGACTGTTGGATGGGAATTATGACTTTTTCAACTAAAATAAGTGTGTTTAAAGTCATTTAAGTGCCTGAAATTGGTCAAAAATAAAGCTTTTGAATAAGCAAAAACTCTGTAAAAATGGCAATTTTGGTCACTCTGAGGGGTTAAAAAGTGGTTATTCAACATGAGGCACGATCCATTTGACATTTTGAATCATTTTTGGTACAGTCCCAAAAATCCATTTTCTGATGAAAAACAATGACTCCGGACCTGTCGAACGTTCCCAAAATGGTCAATATGGATGAAATTTTAACATTTCATCTTTTGACTCCAAATGACTGTTGGATGGGAATTATGACTTTTTCAACTAAAATAAGTGTGTTGAAAGTCATTTATGTGCCTGACATTGGTCAAAATTGAAGCTTTTGAGTAAGCAAAAACTCTGTAAAAATGGCAATTTTGGTCACTTTGATGGGTTAAAAAGTGGTTATTCAACATGAGGCACGATCCATTTGACATTTTGAATCATTTTTGGTACAGTCCCAAAAATCCATTTTCTGATGAAAAACGATGACTCCGGACCTGTCGAACGTTCCCAAAATGGTCAATATGGATGAAATTTTAACATTTAATCTTTTGACTCCAAATGACTGTTGGATGGGAATTATGACTTTTTCAACTAAAATAAGTGTGTTTAAAGTCATTTATGTGCCTGAAATTGGTCAAAATTGAAGCTTTTGAGTAAGCAAAACTCTGTAAAAATGGCAATGTTGGTCACTCTGAGGGGTTAAAAAGTGGTTATTCAACATGAGGCACGATCCATTTGACATTTTGAATCATTTTTGGTACAGTCCCAAAAATCCATTTTCTGATGAAAAACGATGACTCCGGACCTGTTGAACGTTTCCAAAATGGTCAATATGGATGAAATTTTAACATTTAATCTTTTGACTCCAAATGACTGTTGGATGGGAATTATGACTTTTTCAACTAAAATAAGTGTGTTTAAAGTCATTTATGTGCCTGAAATTGGTCAAAATTAAAGCTTTTGAATAAGCAAAAACTCTGTAAAAATGGCAATTTTGGTCACTCTGAGGGGTTACAAAGTGGTTATTGAATATGAGGCACGATCCATTTGACATTTTGAATCATTTTTGGTACAGTCCCAAAAATCCATTTTCTGATGAAAAACGATGACTCCGGACCTGTCGAACGTTCCCAAAATGGTCAATATGGATGAAATTTTAACATTTAATCTTTTGACTCCAAATGACTGTTGGATGGGAATTATGACTTTTTTAACTATAATAAGTGTGTTTAAAGTCATTTATGTGCCTGAAATTGGTCAAAATTGAAGCTTTTGAGTAAGCAAAACTCTGTAAAAATGGCAATGTTGGTCACTCTGAGGGGTTAAAAAGTGGTTATTGAACATGAGGCACGATCCATTTGACATTTTGAATCATTTTTGGTACAGTCCCAAAAATCCATTTTCTGATGAAAAACGATGACTCCGGACCTGTCGAACGTTCCCAAAATGGTCAATATGGATGAAATTTTAACATTTAATCTTTTGACTCCAAATGACTGTTGGATGGAAATTATGACTTTTTCAACTAAAATAAGTGTGTTAAAGTCATTTATGTGCCTGAAATTGGTCAAAATTAAAGCTTTTGAATAAGCAAAAACTCTGTAAAAATGGCAATTTTGGTCACTCTGAGGGGTTAAAAAGTGGTTATTCAACATGAGGCACGATCCTTTGACATTTTGAATCATTTTTGGTACAGTCCCAAAAATCCATTTTCTGATGAAAAACGATGACTCCCGACCTGTCGAACGTTCCCAAAATGGTCAATATGGATGAAATTTAACATTTAATCTTTTGACTCCAAATGACTGTTGGATGGGAATTATGACTTTTTCAACTAAAATAAGTGTGTTTAAAGTCATTTATGTGCCTGAAATTGGTCAAAATTGAAGCTTTTGAGTAAGCAAAACTCTGTAAAAATGGCAATGTTGGTCACTCTGAGGGGTTAAAAAGTGGTTATTCAACATGAGGCACGATCCATTTGACATTTTGAATCATTTTTGGTACAGTCCCAAAAATCCATTTTCTGATGAAAAACGATGACTCCGGACCTGTCGAACGTTTCCAAAATGGTCAATATGGATGAAATTTTAACATTTAATCTTTTGACTCCAAATGACTGTTGGATGGGAATTATGACTTTTTCAACTAAAATAAGTGTGTTTAAAGTCATTTAAGTGCCTGAAATTGGTCAAAATTAAAGCTTTTGAATAAGCAAAAACTCTGTAAAAATGGCAATTTTGGTCACTCTGAGGGGTTAAAAAGTGGTTATTCAACACGAGGCACGATCCATTTGACATTTTGAATCATTTTTGGTACAGTCCCAAAAATCCATTTTCTGATGAAAAACAATGACTCCGGACCTGTCGAACGTTCCCAAAATGGTCAATATGGATGAAATTTTAACATTTCATCTTTTGACTCCAAATGACTGTTGGATGGGAATTATGACTTTTTCAACTAAAATAGGTGTGTTGAAAGTCATTTATGTGCCTGAAATTGGTCAAAATTGAAGCTTTTGAGTAAGCAAAAACTCTGTAAAAATGGCAATTTTGGTCACTTTGAGGGGTTAAAAAGTGGTTATTCAACATGAGGCACGATCCATTTGACATTTTGAATCATTTTTGGTACAGTCCCAAAAATCCATTTTCTGATGAAAAACGATGACTCCGGACCTGTCGAACGTTCCCAAAATGGTCAATATGGATGAAATTTTAACATTTAATCTTTTGACTCCAAATGACTGTTGGATGGGAATTATGACTTTTTCAACTAAAATAAGTGTGTTTAAAGTCATTTATGTGCCTGAAATTGGTCAAAATTGAAGCTTTTGAGTAAGCAAAACTCAGTAAAAATGGCAATGTTGGTCACTCTGAGGGGTTAAAAAGTGGGTATTCAACATGAGGCACGATCCATTTGACATTTTGAATAATTTTTGGTACAGTCCCAAAAATCCATTTTCTGATGAAAAACGATGACTCCGGACCTGTCGAACGATTCCAAAATGGTCAATATGGATGACATTTTAACATTTAATCTTTTGACTCTAAATGACTGTTGGATGTGAATTATGACTTTTTCAACTAAAATAAGTGTGTTTAAAGTCATTCATGTGCCTGAAATTGGTCAAAATTAAAGCTTTTGAATAAGCAAAAACTCTGTAAAAATGGCAATTTTGGTCACTCTGAGGGGTTAAAAAGTGGTTATTCAACATGAGGCACGATCCATTTGACATTTTGAATCATTTTTGGTACAGTCCCAAAAATCCATTTTCTGATGAAAAACGATGACTCCGGACCTGTCGAACGTTCCCAAAATGGTCAATATGGATGAAATTTTAACATTTAATCTTTTGACTCCAAATGACTGTTGGATGGGAATTATGACTTTTTTGACTTTTCAACTAAAATAAGTGTGTTTAAAGTCATTTATGTGCCTGAAATTGGTCAAAATTGAAGCTTTTGAGTAAGCAAAACTCAGTAAAAATGGCAATGTTGGTCACTCTGAGGGGTTAAAAAGTGGTTATTCAACATGAGGCACGATCCATTTGACATTTTGAATAATTTTTGGTACAGTCCCAAAAATCCATTTTCTGATGAAAAACGATGACTCCGGACCTGTCGAACGATTCCAAAATGGTCAATATGGATGACATTTTAACATTTAATCTTTTGACTCTAAATGACTGTTGGATGTGAATTATGACTTTTTCAACTAAAATAAGTGTGATTAAAGTCATTCATGTGCCTGAAATTGGTCAAAATTAAAGCTTTTGAATAAGCAAAAACTCTGTAAAAATGGCAATTTTGGTCACTCTGAGGGGTTAAAAAGTGGTATTCAACATGAGGCACGATCCATTTGACATTTTGAATCATTTTTGGTACAGTCCCAAAAATCCATTTTCTGATGAAAAACGATGACTCCGGACCTGTCGAACGTTCCCAAAATGGTCAATATGGATGAAATTTTAACATTTAATCTTTTGACTCCAAATGACTGTTGGATGGGAATTATGACTTTTTCAACTAAAATAAGTGTGTTTAAAGTCATTTAAGTGCCTGAAATTGGTCAAAATTAAAGCTTTTGATAAGCAAAAACTCTGTAAAAATGGCAATTTTGGTCACTCTGAGGGTTAAAAAGTGGTTATTGAACATGAGGCACGATCCATTTGACATTTTGAATCATTTTTGGTACAGTCCCAAAAATCCATTTTCTGATGAAAACGATGACTCCGACCTGTCGAACGTTCCCAAAATGGTCAATATGGATGAAATTTTAACATTTAATCTTTTGACTCCAAATGACTGTTGGATGGGAATTATGACTTTTTCAACTAAAATAAGTGTGTTTAAAGTCATTTATGTGCCTGAAATTGGTCAAAATAAAGCTTTTGAATAAGCAAAAACTCTGTAAAAATGGCAATTTTGGTCACTCTGAGGGGTTAAAAAGTGGTTATTCAACATGAGGCACGATCCATTTGACATTTTGAATCATTTTTGGTACAGTCCTAAAAATCCATTTTCTGATGAAAAACGATGACTCCGGACCTGTCGAACGTTCCCAAAATGGTCAATATGGATGAAATTTTAACATTTCATCTTTTGACTCCAAATGACTGTTGGATGGGAATTATGACTTTTTCAACTAAAATAAGTGTGTTGAAAGTCATTTATGTGCCTGAAATTGGTCAAAATTTAAGCTTTTGAGTAAGCAAAAACTCTGTAAAAATGGCAATTTTGGTCACTTTGAGGGGTTAAAAAGTGGTTATTCAACATGAGGCACGATCCATTTGACATTTTGAATCATTTTTGGTACAGTCCCAAAATCCATTTTCTGATGAAAAACGATGACTCCGGACCTGTTGAACGTTTCCAAAATGGTCAATATGGATGAAATGTTAACATTTAATCTTTTGACTCCAAATGACTGTTGGATGGGAAATATGACTTTTTCAACTAAAATAAGTGTGTTTAAAGTCATTTATGTGCCTGAAATTGGTCAAAATTAAAGCTTTTGAATAAGCAAAAACTCTGTAAAAATGGCAATTTTGGTCACTCTGAGGGGTTACAAAGTGGTTATTGAACATGAGGCACGATCCATTTGACATTTTGAATCATTTTTGGTACAGTCCCAAAAATCCATTTTCTGATGAAAAACGATGACTCCGGACCTGTCGAACGTTCCCAAAATGGTCAATATGGATGAAATTTTAACATTTAATCTTTTGACTCCAAATGACTGTTGGATGGGAATTATGACTTTTTCAACTATAAATAAGTGTGTTTAAAGTCATTTATGTGCCTGAAATTGGTCAAAATTGAAGCTTTGAGTAAGCAAAACTCTGTAAAAATGGCAATGTTGGTCACTCTGAGGGGTTAAAAAGTGGTTATTCAACATGAGGCACGATCCATTTGACATTTTGAATCATTTTTGGTACAGTCCCAAAATCAATTTTCTGATGAAAAACGATGACTCCGGACCTGTCGAACGTTTCCAAAATGGTCAATATGGATGAAATTTTAACATTTAATCTTTTGACTCCAAATGACTGTTGGATGGGAATTATGACTTTTTCAACTAAAATAAGTGTGTTTAAAGTCATTTAAGTGCCTGAAATTGGTCAAAATTAAAGCTTTTGAATAAGCAAAAACTCTGTAAAAATGGCAATTTTGGTCACTCTGAGGGGTTAAAAAGTGGTTATTCAACATGAGGCACGATCCATTTTGACTTTTGAATCATTTTTGGTACAGTCCCAAAAATCCATTTTCTGATGAAAAACAATGACTCCGGACCTGTCGAACGTTCCAAAATGGTCAATATGGATGAAATTTTAAACATTTCATCTTTTGACTCCAAATGACTGTTGGATGGGAATTATGACTTTTTCAACTAAAATAAGTGTGTTGAAAGTCATTTATGTGCCTGAAATTGGTCAAAATTGAAGCTTTTGAGTAAGCAAAAACTCTGTAAAAATGGCAATTTTGGTCACTTTGATGGGTTAAAAAGTGGTTATTCAACATGAGGCACGATCCATTTGACATTTTGAATCATTTTTGGTACAGTCCCAAAAATCCATTTTCTGATGAAAAACAATGACTCCGGACCTGTCGAACGTTCCCAAAATGGTCAATATGGATGAAATTTTAACATTTAATCTTTTGACTCCAAATGACTGTTGGATGGGAATTATGACTTTTTCAACTAAAATAAGTGTGTTTAAAGTCATTTATGTGCCTGAAATTGGTCAAAATTGAAGCTTTTGAGTAAGCAAAACTCAGTAAAAATGGCAATGTTGGTCACTCTGAGGGGTTAAAAAGTGGTTATTCAACATGAGGAACGATCCATTTGACATTTTGAATAATTTTTGGTACAGTCCCAAAAATCCATTTTCTGATGAAAAACGATGACTCCGGACCTGTCGAACGATTCCAAAATGGTCAATATGGATGACATTTTAACATTTAATCTTTTGACTCTAAATGACTGTTGGATGGGAATTATGACTTTTTCAACTAAAATAAGTGTGTTTAAAGTCATTTAAGTGCCTGAAATTGGTCAAAATTAAAGCTTTTGAATAAGCAAAAACTCTGTAAAAATGGCAATTTTGGTCATTCTGAGGGGTTAAAAAGTGGTTATTCAACATGAGGCACGATCCATTTGACATTTTGAATCATTTTTGGTACAGTCCCAAAAATCCATTTCTGATGAAAAACGATGACTCCGGACCTGTCGAACGTTCCCAAAATGGTCAATATGGATGAAATTTTAACATTTAATCTTTTGACTCCAAATGACTGTTGGATGGGAATTATGACTTTTTCAACTAAAATAAGTGTGTTTAAAGTCATTTATGTGCCTGAAATTGGTCAAAATTGAAGCTTTTGAGTAAGCAAAACTCTGTAAAAATGGCAATGTTGGTCACTCTGAGGGGTTAAAAAGTGGTTATTCAACATGAGGCACGATCCATTTGACATTTTGAATCATTTTTGGTACAGTCCCAAAAATCCATTTTCTGATGAAAAACGATGACTCCGGACCTGTTGAACGTTTCCAAAATGGTCAATATGGATGAAATTTTAACATTTAATCTTTTGACTCCAAATGACTGTTGGATGGGAATTATGACTTTTTCAACTAAAATAAGTGTGTTTAAAGTCATTTATGTGCCTGAAATTGGTCAAAATTAAAGCTTTTGAATAAGCAAAAACTCTGTAAAAATGGCAATTTTGGTCACTCTGAGGGGTTACAAAGTGGTTATTGAACATGAGGCACGATCCATTTGACATTTTGAATCATTTTTGGTACAGTCCCAAAAATCCATTTTCTGATGAAAAACGATGACTCCGGACCTGTCGAACGTTCCCAAAATGGTCAATATGGATGAAATTTTAACATTTAATCTTTTGACTCCAAATGACTGTTGGATGGGAATTATGACTTTTTCAACTATAATAAGTGTGTTTAAAGTCATTTATGTGCCTGAAATTGGTCAAAATTGAAGCTTTTGAGTAAGCAAAACTCTGTAAAAATGGCAATGTTGGTCACTCTGAGGGGTTAAAAAGTGGTTATTGAACATGAGGCACGATCCATTTGACATTTTGAATCATTTTTGGTACAGTCCCAAAAATCCATTTTCTGATGAAAAACGATGACTCCGGACCTGTCGAACGTTCCCAAAATGGTCAATATGGATGAAATTTTAACATTTAATCTTTTGACTCCAAATGACTGTTGGATGGAAATTATGACTTTTTCAACTAAAATAAGTGTGTTAAAGTCATTTATGTGCCTGAAATTGGTCAAAATTAAAGCTTTTGAATAAGCAAAAACTCTGTAAAAATGGCAATTTTGGTCACTCTGAGGGGTTAAAAAGTGGTTATTCAACATGAGGCACGATCCTTTGACATTTTGAATCATTTTTGGTACAGTCCCAAAAATCCATTTTCTGATGAAAAACGATGACTCCGGACCTGTCGAACGTTCCCAAAATGGTCAATATGGATGAAATTTTAACATTTAATCTTTTGACTCCAAATGACTGTTGGATGGGAATTATGACTTTTTCAACTAAAATAAGTGTGTTTAAAGTCATTTATGTGCCTGAAATTGGTCAAAATTGAAGCTTTTGAGTAAGCAAAACTCTGTAAAAATGGCAATGTTGGTCACTCTGAGGGGTTAAAAAGTGGTTATTCAACATGAGGCACGATCCATTTGACATTTTGAATCATTTTTGGTACAGTCCCAAAAATCCATTTTCTGATGAAAAACGATGACTCCGGACCTGTTGAACGTTTCCAAAATGGTCAATATGGATGAAATTTTAACATTTAATCTTTTGACTCCAAATGACTGTTGGATGGGAATTATGACTTTTTCAACTAAAATAAGTGTGTTAAAGTCATTTATGTGCCTGAAATTGGTCAAAATTAAAGCTTTTGAATAAGCAAAAACTCTGTAAAAATGGCAATTTTGGTCACTCTGAGGGGTTACAAAGTGGTTATTGAACATGAGGCACGATCCATTTGACATTTTGAATCATTTTTGGTACAGTCCCAAAAATCCATTTTCTGATGAAAAACGATGACTCCGGACCTGTCGAACGTTCCCAAAATGGTCAATATGGATGAAATTTTAACATTTAATCTTTTGACTCCAAATGACTGTTGGATGGGAATTATGACTTTTTCAACTATAATAAGTGTGTTTAAAGTCATTTATGTGCCTGAAATTGGTCAAAATTGAAGCTTTTGAGTAAGCAAAACTCTGTAAAAATGGCAATGTTGGTCACTCTGAGGGGTTAAAAAGTGGTTATTGAACATGAGGCACGATCCATTTGACATTTTGAATCATTTTTGGTACAGTCCCAAAAATCCATTTTCTGATGAAAAACGATGACTCCGGACCTGTCGAACGTTCCCAAAATGGTCAATATGGATGAAATTTTTAACATTTAATCTTTTGACTCCAAATGACTGTTGGATGGAAATTATGACTTTTTCAACTAAAATAAGTGTGTTAAAGTCATTTATGTGCCTGAAATTGGTCAAAATTAAAGCTTTTGAATAAGCAAAAACTCTGTAAAAATGGCAATTTTGGTCACTCTGAGGGGTTAAAAAGTGGTTATTCAACATGAGGCACGATCCTTTGACATTTTGAATCATTTTTGGTACAGTCCCAAAAATCCATTTTCTGATGAAAAACGATGACTCCGGACCTGTCGAACGTTCCCAAAATGGTCAATATGGATGAAATTTTAACATTTAATCTTTTGACTCCAAATGACTGTTGGATGGGAATTATGACTTTTTCAACTAAAATAAGTGTGTTTAAAGTCATTTATGTGCCTGAAATTGGTCAAAATTGAAGCTTTTGAGTAAGCAAAACTCTGTAAAAATGGCAATGTTGGTCACTCTGAGGGGTTAAAAAGTGGTTATTCAACATGAGGCACGATCCATTTGACATTTTGAATCATTTTTGGTACAGTCCCAAAAATCCATTTTCTGATGAAAAACGATGACTCCGGACCTGTTGAACGTTTCCAAAATGGTCAATATGGATGAAATTTTAACATTTAATCTTTTGACTCCAAATGACTGTTGGATGGGAATTATGACTTTTTCAACTAAAATAAGTGTGTTAAAGTCATTTATGTGCCTGAAATTGGTCAAAATTAAAGCTTTTGAATAAGCAAAAACTCTGTAAAAATGGCAATTTTGGTCACTCTGAGGGGTTACAAAGTGGTTATTGAACATGAGGCACGATCCATTTGACATTTTGAATCATTTTTGGTACAGTCCCAAAAATCCATTTTCTGATGAAAAACGATGACTCCGGACCTGTCGAACGTTCCCAAAATGGTCAATATGGATGAAATTTTAACATTTAATCTTTTGACTCCAAATGACTGTTGGATGGGAATTATGACTTTTTCAACTATAATAAGTGTGTTTAAAGTCATTTATGTGCCTGAAATTGGTCAAAATTGAAGCTTTTGAGTAAGCAAAACTCTGTAAAAATGGCAATGTTGGTCACTCTGAGGGGTTAAAAAGTGGTTATTGAACATGAGGCACGATCCATTTGACATTTTGAATCATTTTTGGTACAGTCCCAAAAATCCATTTTTCTGATGAAAAACGATGACTCCGGACCTGTCGAACGTTCCCAAAATGGTCAATATGGATGAAATTTTAACATTTAATCTTTTGACTCCAAATGACTGTTGGATGGAAATTATGACTTTTTCAACTAAAATAAGTGTGTTAAAGTCATTTATGTGCCTGAAATTGGTCAAAATTAAAGCTTTTGAATAAGCAAAAACTCTGTAAAAATGGCAATTTTGGTCACTCTGAGGGGTTAAAAAGTGGTTATTCAACATGAGGCACGATCCTTTGACATTTTGAATCATTTTTGGTACAGTCCCAAAAATCCATTTTCTGATGAAAAACGATGACTCCGGACCTGTCGAACGTTCCCAAAATGGTCAATATGGATGAAATTTAACATTTAATCTTTTGACTCCAAATGACTGTTGGATGGGAATTATGACTTTTTCAACTAAAATAAGTGTGTTTAAAGTCATTTAAGTGCCTGAAATTGGTCAAAAATAAAGCTTTTGAATAAGCAAAAACTCTGTAAAAATGGCAATTTTGGTCACTCTGAGGGGTTAAAAAGTGGTTATTCAACATGAGGCACGATCCATTTGACATTTTGAATCATTTTTGGTACAGTCCCAAAAATCCATTTTCTGATGAAAAACAATGACTCCGGACCTGTCGAACGTTCCCAAAATGGTCAATATGGATGAAATTTTAACATTTCATCTTTTGACTCCAAATGACTGTTGGATGGGAATTATGACTTTTTCAACTAAAATAAGTGTGTTGAAAGTCATTTATGTGCCTGACATTGGTCAAAATTGAAGCTTTTGAGTAAGCAAAAACTCTGTAAAAATGGCAATTTTGGTCACTTTGATGGGTTAAAAAGTGGTTATTCAACATGAGGCACGATCCATTTGACATTTTGAATCATTTTTGGTACAGTCCCAAAAATCCATTTTCTGATGAAAAACGATGACTCCGGACCTGTCGAACGTTCCCAAAATGGTCAATATGGATGAAATTTTAACATTTAATCTTTTGACTCCAAATGACTGTTGGATGGGAATTATGACTTTTTCAACTAAAATAAGTGTGTTTAAAGTCATTTATGTGCCTGAAATTGGTCAAAATTGAAGCTTTTGAGTAAGCAAAACTCTGTAAAAATGGCAATTTTGGTCACTCTGAGGGGTTAAAAAGTGGTTATTCAACATGAGGCACGATCCTTTGACATTTTGAATCATTTTTGGTACAGTCCCAAAAATCCATTTTCTGATGAAAAACGATGACTCCCGACCTGTCGAACGTTCCCAAAATGGTCAATATGGATGAAATTTAACATTTAATCTTTTGACTCCAAATGACTGTTGGATGGGAATTATGACTTTTTCAACTAAAATAAGTGTGTTTAAAGTCATTTATGTGCCTGAAATTGGTCAAAATTGAAGCTTTTGAGTAAGCAAAACTCTGTAAAAATGGCAATGTTGGTCACTCTGAGGGGTTAAAAAGTGGTTATTCAACATGAGGCACGATCCATTTGACATTTTGAATCATTTTTGGTACAGTCCCAAAAATCCATTTTCTGATGAAAAACGATGACTCCGGACCTGTCGAACGTTTCCAAAATGGTCAATATGGATGAAATTTTAACATTTAATCTATTGACTCCAAATGACTGTTGGATGGGAATTATGACTTTTTCAACTAAAATAAGTGTGTTTAAAGTCATTTAAGTGCCTGAAATTGGTCAAAATTAAAGCTTTTGAATAAGCAAAAACTCTGTAAAAATGGCAATTTTGGTCACTCTGAGGGGTTAAAAAGTGGTTATTCAACATGAGGCACGATCCATTTGACATTTTGAATCATTTTTGGTACAGTCCCAAAAATCCATTTTCTGATGAAAAACAATGACTCCGGACCTGTCGAACGTTCCCAAAATGGTCAATATGGATGAAATTTTAACATTTCATCTTTTGACTCCAAATGACTGTTGGATGGGAATTATGACTTTTTCAACTAAAATAAGTGTGTTGAAAGTCATTTATGTGCCTGAAATTGGTCAAAATTGAAGCTTTTGAGTAAGCAAAAACTCTGTAAAAATGGCAATTTTGGTCACTTTGAGGGGTTAAAAAGTGGTTATTCAACATGAGGCACGATCCATTTGACATTTTGAATCATTTTTGGTACAGTCCCAAAAATCCATTTTCTGATGAAAAACGATGACTCCGGACCTGTCGAACGTTCCCAAAATGGTCAATATGGATGAAATTTTAACATTTAATCTTTTGACTCCAAATGACTGTTGGATGGGAATTATGACTTTTTCAACTAAAATAAGTGTGTTTAAAGTCATTTATGTGCCTGAAATTGGTCAAAATTGAAGCTTTTGAGTAAGCAAAACTCAGTAAAAATGGCAATGTTGGTCACTCTGAGGGGTTAAAAAGTGGTTATTCAACATGAGGCACGATCCATTTGACATTTTGAATAATTTTTGGTACAGTCCCAAAAATCCATTTTCTGATGAAAAACGATGACTCCGGACCTGTCGAACGATTCCAAAATGGTCAATATGGATGACATTTTAACATTTAATCTTTTGACTCTAAATGACTGTTGGATGTGAATTATGACTTTTTCAACTAAAATAAGTGTGTTTAAAGTCATTCATGTGCCTGAAATTGGTCAAAATTAAAGCTTTTGAATAAGCAAAAACTCTGTAAAAATGGCAATTTTGGTCACTCTGAGGGGTTAAAAAGTGGTTATTCAACATGAGGCACGATCCATTTGACATTTTGAATCATTTTTGGTACAGTCCCAAAAATCCATTTTCTGATGAAAAACGATGACTCCGGACCTGTTGAACGTTTCCAAAATGGTCAATATGGATGAAATTTTAACATTTAATCTTTTGACTCCAAATGACTGTTGGATGGGAATTATGACTTTTTCAACTAAAATAAGTGTGTTTAAAGTCATTTATGTGCCTGAAATTGGTCAAAATTAAAGCTTTTGAATAAGCAAAAACTCTGTAAAAATGGCAATTTTGGTCACTCTGAGGGGTTACAAAGTGGTTATTGAACATGAGGCACGATCCATTTGACATTTTGAATCATTTTTGGTACAGTCCCAAAAATCCATTTTCTGATGAAAAACGATGACTCCGGACCTGTCGAACGTTCCCAAAATGGTCAATATGGATGAAATTTTAACATTTAATCTTTTGACTCCAAATGACTGTTGGATGGGAATTATGACTTTTTCAACTATAATAAGTGTGTTTAAAGTCATTTATGTGCCTGAAATTGGTCAAAATTGAAGCTTTTGAGTAAGCAAAACTCTGTAAAAATGGCAATGTTGGTCACTCTGAGGGGTTAAAAAGTGGTTATTGAACATGAGGCACGATCCATTTGACATTTTGAATCATTTTTGGTACAGTCCCAAAAATCCATTTTCTGATGAAAAACGATGACTCCGGACCTGTCGAACGTTCCCAAAATGGTCAATATGGATGAAATTTTAACATTTAATCTTTTGACTCCAAATGACTGTTGGATGGAAATTATGACTTTTTCAACTAAAATAAGTGTGTTAAAGTCATTTATGTGCCTGAAATTGGTCAAAATTAAAGCTTTTGAATAAGCAAAAACTCTGTAAAAATGGCAATTTTGGTCACTCTGAGGGGTTAAAAAGTGGTTATTCAACATGAGGCACGATCCTTTGACATTTTGAATCATTTTTGGTACAGTCCCAAAAATCCATTTTCTGATGAAAAACGATGACTCCGGACCTGTCGAACGTTCCCAAAATGGTCAATATGGATGAAATTTAACATTTAATCTTTTGACTCCAAATGACTGTTGGATGGGAATTATGACTTTTTCAACTAAAATAAGTGTGTTTAAAGTCATTTAAGTGCCTGAAATTGGTCAAAAATAAAGCTTTTGAATAAGCAAAAACTCTGTAAAAATGGCAATTTTGGTCACTCTGAGGGGTTAAAAAGTGGTTATTCAACATGAGGCACGATCCATTTGACATTTTGAATCATTTTTGGTACAGTCCCAAAAATCCATTTTCTGATGAAAAACAATGACTCCGGACCTGTCGAACGTTCCCAAAATGGTCAATATGGATGAAATTTTAACATTTCATCTTTTGACTCCAAATGACTGTTGGATGGGAATTATGACTTTTTCAACTAAAATAAGTGTGTTGAAAGTCATTTATGTGCCTGACATTGGTCAAAATTGAAGCTTTTGAGTAAGCAAAAACTCTGTAAAAATGGCAATTTTGGTCACTTTGATGGGTTAAAAAGTGGTTATTCAACATGAGGCACGATCCATTTGACATTTTGAATCATTTTTGGTACAGTCCCAAAAATCCATTTTCTGATGAAAAACGATGACTCCGGACCTGTCGAACGTTCCCAAAATGGTCAATATGGATGAAATTTTAACATTTAATCTTTTGACTCCAAATGACTGTTGGATGGGAATTATGACTTTTTCAACTAAAATAAGTGTGTTTAAAGTCATTTATGTGCCTGAAATTGGTCAAAATTGAAGCTTTTGAGTAAGCAAAACTCTGTAAAAATGGCAATTTTGGTCACTCTGAGGGGTTAAAAAGTGGTTATTCAACATGAGGCACGATCCTTTGACATTTTGAATCATTTTTGGTACAGTCCCAAAAATCCATTTTCTGATGAAAAACGATGACTCCCGACCTGTCGAACGTTCCCAAAATGGTCAATATGGATGAAATTTAACATTTAATCTTTTGACTCCAAATGACTGTTGGATGGGAATTATGACTTTTTCAACTAAAATAAGTGTGTTTAAAGTCATTTATGTGCCTGAAATTGGTCAAAATTGAAGCTTTTGAGTAAGCAAAACTCTGTAAAAATGGCAATGTTGGTCACTCTGAGGGGTTAAAAAGTGGTTATTCAACATGAGGCACGATCCATTTGACATTTTGAATCATTTTTGGTACAGTCCCAAAAATCCATTTTCTGATGAAAAACGATGACTCCGGACCTGTCGAACGTTTCCAAAATGGTCAATATGGATGAAATTTTAACATTTAATCTTTTGACTCCAAATGACTGTTGGATGGGAATTATGACTTTTTCAACTAAAATAAGTGTGTTTAAAGTCATTTAAGTGCCTGAAATTGGTCAAAATTAAAGCTTTTGAATAAGCAAAAACTCTGTAAAAATGGCAATTTTGGTCACTCTGAGGGGTTAAAAAGTGGTTATTCAACATGAGGCACGATCCATTTGACATTTTGAATCATTTTTGGTACAGTCCCAAAAATCCATTTTCTGATGAAAAACAATGACTCCGGACCTGTCGAACGTTCCCAAAATGGTCAATATGGATGAAATTTTAACATTTCATCTTTTGACTCCAAATGACTGTTGGATGGGAATTATGACTTTTTCAACTAAAATAAGTGTGTTGAAAGTCATTTATGTGCCTGAAATTGGTCAAAATTGAAGCTTTTGAGTAAGCAAAAACTCTGTAAAAATGGCAATTTTGGTCACTTTGAGGGGTTAAAAAGTGGTTATTCAACATGAGGCACGATCCATTTGACATTTTGAATCATTTTTGGTACAGTCCCAAAAATCCATTTTCTGATGAAAAACGATGACTCCGGACCTGTCGAACGTTCCCAAAATGGTCAATATGGATGAAATTTTAACATTTAATCTTTTGACTCCAAATGACTGTTGGATGGGAATTATGACTTTTTCAACTAAAATAAGTGTGTTTAAAGTCATTTATGTGCCTGAAATTGGTCAAAATTGAAGCTTTTGAGTAAGCAAAACTCAGTAAAAATGGCAATGTTGGTCACTCTGAGGGGTTAAAAAGTGGTTATTCAACATGAGGCACGATCCATTTGACATTTTGAATAATTTTTGGTACAGTCCCAAAAATCCATTTTCTGATGAAAAACGATGACTCCGGACCTGTCGAACGATTCCAAAATGGTCAATATGGATGACATTTTAACATTTAATCTTTTGACTCTAAATGACTGTTGGATGTGAATTATGACTTTTTCAACTAAAATAAGTGTGTTTAAAGTCATTCATGTGCCTGAAATTGGTCAAAATTAAAGCTTTTGAATAAGCAAAAACTCTGTAAAAATGGCAATTTTGGTCACTCTGAGGGGTTAAAAAGTGGTTATTCAACATGAGGCACGATCCATTTGACATTTTGAATCATTTTTGGTACAGTCCCAAAAATCCATTTTCTGATGAAAAACGATGACTCCGGACCTGTCGAACGTTCCCAAAATGGTCAATATGGATGAAATTTTAACATTTAATCTTTTGACTCCAAATGACTGTTGGATGGGAATTATGACTTTTTCAACTAAAATAAGTGTGTTTAAAGTCATTTAAGTGCCTGAAATTGGTCAAAATTAAAGCTTTTGAGTAAGCAAAAACTCTGTAAAAATGGCAATTTTGGTCACTTTGAGGGGTTAAAAAGTGGTTATTCAACATGAGGCACGATCCATTTGACATTTTGAATCATTTTTGGTACAGTCCCAAAAATCCATTTTCTGATGAAAAACGATGACTCAGGACCTGTCGAACGTTCCCAAAATGGTCAATATGGATGAAATTTTAACATTTAATCTTTTGACTCCAAATGACTGTTGGATGTGAATTATGACTTTTTCAACTAAAATAAGTGTGTTTAAAGTCATTTATGTGCCTGAAATTGGTCAAAATTAAAGCTTTTGAATAAGCAAAAACTCTGTAAAAATGGCAATTTTGGTCACTCTGAGGGGTTAAAAAGTGGTTATTCAACATGAGGCACGATCCATTTGACATTTTGAATCATTTTTGGTACAGTCCCAAAAATCCATTTTCTGATGAAAAACGATGACTCCGGACCTGTCGAACGTTCCCAAAATGGTCAATATGGATGAAATTTTAACATTTAATCTTTTGACGCCAAATGACTGTTGGATGGGAATTATGACTTTTTCAACTAAAATAAGTGTGTTTAAAGTCATTTATGTGCCTGAAATTGGTCAAAATTAAAGCTTTTGAATAAGCAAAAACTCTGTAAAAATGGCAATTTTGGTCATTCTGAGGGGTTAAAAAGTGGTTATTCAACATGAGGCACGATCCATTTGACATTTTGAATCATTTTTGGTACAGTCCCAAAAATCCATTTTCTGATGAAAAACGATGACTCCGGACCTGTCGAACGTTCCCAAAATGGTCAATATGGATGAAATTTTAACATTTAATCTTTTGACTCCAAATGACTGTTGGATGGGAATTATGACTTTTTCAACTAAAATAAGTGTGTTTAAAGTCATTTATGTGCCTGAAATTGGTCAAAATTGAAGCTTTTGAGTAAGCAAAACTCTGTAAAAATGGCAATGTTGGTCACTCTGAGGGGTTAAAAAGTGGTTATTCAACATGAGGCACGATCCATTTGACATTTTGAATCATTTTTGGTACAGTCCCAAAAATCCATTTTCTGATGAAAAACGATGACTCCGGACCTGTTGAACGTTTCCAAAATGGTCAATATGGATGAAATTTTAACATTTAATCTTTTGACTCCAAATGACTGTTGGATGGGAATTATGACTTTTTCAACTAAAATAAGTGTGTTTAAAGTCATTTATGTGCCTGAAATTGGTCAAAATTAAAGCTTTTGAATAAGCAAAAACTCTGTAAAAATGGCAATTTTGGTCACTCTGAGGGGTTACAAAGTGGTTATTGAACATGAGGCACGATCCATTTGACATTTTGAATCATTTTTGGTACAGTCCCAAAAATCCATTTTCTGATGAAAAACGATGACTCCGGACCTGTCGAACGTTCCCAAAATGGTCAATATGGATGAAATTTTAACATTTAATCTTTTGACTCCAAATGACTGTTGGATGGGAATTATGACTTTTTCAACTATAATAAGTGTGTTTAAAGTCATTTATGTGCCTGAAATTGGTCAAAATTGAAGCTTTTGAGTAAGCAAAACTCTGTAAAAATGGCAATGTTGGTCACTCTGAGGGGTTAAAAAGTGGTTATTGAACATGAGGCACGATCCATTTGACATTTTGAATCATTTTTGGTACAGTCCCAAAAATCCATTTTCTGATGAAAAACGATGACTCCGGACCTGTCGAACGTTCCCAAAATGGTCAATATGGATGAAATTTTAACATTTAATCTTTTGACTCCAAATGACTGTTGGATGGAAATTATGACTTTTTCAACTAAAATAAGTGTGTTAAAGTCATTTATGTGCCTGAAATTGGTCAAAATTAAAGCTTTTGAATAAGCAAAAACTCTGTAAAAATGGCAATTTTGGTCACTCTGAGGGGTTAAAAAGTGGTTATTCAACATGAGGCACGATCCTTTGACATTTTGAATCATTTTTGGTACAGTCCCAAAAATCCATTTTCTGATGAAAAACGATGACTCCGGACCTGTCGAACGTTCCCAAAATGGTCAATATGGATGAAATTTAACATTTAATCTTTTGACTCCAAATGACTGTTGGATGGGAATTATGACTTTTTCAACTAAAATAAGTGTGTTTAAAGTCATTTAAGTGCCTGAAATTGGTCAAAAATAAAGCTTTTGAATAAGCAAAAACTCTGTAAAAATGGCAATTTTGGTCACTCTGAGGGGTTAAAAAGTGGTTATTCAACATGAGGCACGATCCATTTGACATTTTGAATCATTTTTGGTACAGTCCCAAAAATCCATTTTCTGATGAAAAACAATGACTCCGGACCTGTCGAACGTTCCCAAAATGGTCAATATGGATGAAATTTTAACATTTCATCTTTTGACTCCAAATGACTGTTGGATGGGAATTATGACTTTTTCAACTAAAATAAGTGTGTTGAAAGTCATTTATGTGCCTGAAATTGGTCAAAATTGAAGCTTTTGAGTAAGCAAAAACTCTGTAAAAATGGCAATTTTGGTCACTTTGATGGGTTAAAAAGTGGTTATTCAACATGAGGCACGATCCATTTGACATTTTGAATCATTTTTGGTACAGTCCCAAAAATCCATTTTCTGATGAAAAACGATGACTCCGGACCTGTCGAACGTTCCCAAAATGGTCAATATGGATGAAATTTTAACATTTAATCTTTTGACTCCAAATGACTGTTGGATGGGAATTATGACTTTTTCAACTAAAATAAGTGTGTTTAAAGTCATTTATGTGCCTGAAATTGGTCAAAATTGAAGCTTTTGAGTAAGCAAAACTCAGTAAAAATGGCAATGTTGGTCACTCTGAGGGGTTAAAAAGTGGTTATTCAACATGAGGAACGATCCATTTGACATTTTGAATAATTTTTGGTACAGTCCCAAAAATCCATTTTCTGATGAAAAACGATGACTCCGGACCTGTCGAACGATTCCAAAATGGTCAATATGGATGACATTTTAACATTTAATCTTTTGACTCTAAATGACTGTTGGATGGGAATTATGACTTTTTCAACTAAAATAAGTGTGTTTAAAGTCATTTATGTGCCTGAAATTGGTCAAAATTAAAGCTTTTGAATAAGCAAAAACTCTGTAAAAATGGCAATTTTGGTCATTCTGAGGGGTTAAAAAGTGGTTATTCAACATGAGGCACGATCCATTTGACATTTTGAATCATTTTTGGTACAGTCCCAAAAATCCATTTTCTGATGAAAAACGATGACTCCGGACCTGTCGAACGTTCCCAAAATGGTCAATATGGATGAAATTTTAACATTTAATCTTTTGACTCCAAATGACTGTTGGATGGGAATTATGACTTTTTCAACTAAAATAAGTGTGTTTAAAGTCATTTATGTGCCTGAAATTGGTCAAAATTGAAGCTTTTGAGTAAGCAAAACTCTGTAAAAATGGCAATGTTGGTCACTCTGAGGGGTTAAAAAGTGGTTATTCAACATGAGGCACGATCCATTTGACATTTTGAATCATTTTTGGTACAGTCCCAAAAATCCATTTTCTGATGAAAAACGATGACTCCGGACCTGTTGAACGTTTCCAAAATGGTCAATATGGATGAAATTTTAACATTTAATCTTTTGACTCCAAATGACTGTTGGATGGGAATTATGACTTTTTCAACTAAAATAAGTGTGTTTAAAGTCATTTATGTGCCTGAAATTGGTCAAAATTAAAGCTTTTGAATAAGCAAAAACTCTGTAAAAATGGCAATTTTGGTCACTCTGAGGGGTTACAAAGTGGTTATTGAACATGAGGCACGATCCATTTGACATTTTGAATCATTTTTGGTACAGTCCCAAAAATCCATTTTCTGATGAAAAACGATGACTCCGGACCTGTCGAACGTTCCCAAAATGGTCAATATGGATGAAATTTTAACATTTAATCTTTTGACTCCAAATGACTGTTGGATGGGAATTATGACTTTTTCAACTATAATAAGTGTGTTTAAAGTCATTTATGTGCCTGAAATTGGTCAAAATTGAAGCTTTTGAGTAAGCAAAACTCTGTAAAAATGGCAATGTTGGTCACTCTGAGGGGTTAAAAAGTGGTTATTGAACATGAGGCACGATCCATTTGACATTTTGAATCATTTTTGGTACAGTCCCAAAAATCCATTTTCTGATGAAAAACGATGACTCCGGACCTGTCGAACGTTCCCAAAATGGTCAATATGGATGAAATTTTAACATTTAATCTTTTGACTCCAAATGACTGTTGGATGGAAATTATGACTTTTTCAACTAAAATAAGTGTGTTAAAGTCATTTATGTGCCTTAAATTGGTCAAAATTAAAGCTTTTGAATAAGCAAAAACTCTGTAAAAATGGCAATTTTGGTCACTCTGAGGGGTTAAAAAGTGGTTATTCAACATGAGGCACGATCCTTTGACATTTTGAAACATTTTTGGTACAGTCCCAAAAATCCATTTTCTGATGAAAATCGATGACTCCGGACCTGTCGAACGTTCCCAAAATGGTCAATATGGATGAAATTTAACATTTAATCTTTTGACTCCAAATGACTGTTGGATGGGAATTATGACTTTTTCAACTAAAATAAGTGTGTTTAAAGTCATTTATGTGCCTGAAATTGGTCAAAATTGAAGCTTTTGAGTAAGCAAAACTCTGTAAAAATGGCAATGTTGGTCACTCTGAGGGGTTAAAAAGTGGTTATTCAACATGAGGCACGATCCATTTGACATTTTGAATCATTTTTGGTACAGTCCCAAAAATCCATTTTCTGATGAAAAACGATGACTCCGGACCTGTCGAACGTTTCCAAAATGGTCAATATGGATGAAATTTTAACATTTAATCTTTTGACTCCAAATGACTGTTGGATGGGAATTATGACTTTTTCAACTAAAATAAGTGTGTTTAAAGTCATTTAAGTGCCTGAAATTGGTCAAAAATAAAGCTTTTGAATAAGCAAAAACTCTGTAAAAATGGCAATTTTGGTCACTCTGAGGGGTTAAAAAGTGGTTATTCAACATGAGGCACGATCCATTTGACATTTTGAATCATTTTTGGTACAGTCCCAAAAATCCATTTTCTGATGAAAAACAATGACTCCGGACCTGTCGAACGTTCCCAAAATGGTCAATATGGATGAAATTTTAACATTTCATCTTTTGACTCCAAATGACTGTTGGATGGGAATTATGACTTTTTCAACTAAAATAAGTGTGTTGAAAGTCATTTATGTGCCTGACATTGGTCAAAATTGAAGCTTTTGAGTAAGCAAAAACTCTGTAAAAATGGCAATGTTGGTCACTCTGAGGGGTTAAAAAGTGGTTATTGAACATGAGGCACGATCCATTTGACATTTTGAATCATTTTTGGTACAGTCCCAAAAATCCATTTTCTGATGAAAAACGATGACTCCGGACCTGTCGAACGTTCCCAAAATGGTCAATATGGATGAAATTTTAACATTTAATCTTTTGACTCCAAATGACTGTTGGATGGAAATTATGACTTTTTCAACTAAAATAAGTGTGTTAAAGTCATTTATGTGCCTGAAATTGGTCAAAATTAAAGCTTTTGAATAAGCAAAAACTCTGTAAAAATGGCAATTTTGGTCACTCTGAGGGGTTAAAAAGTGGTTATTCAACATGAGGCACGATCCTTTGACATTTTGAATCATTTTTGGTACAGTCCCAAAAATCCATTTTCTGATGAAAAACGATGACTCCCGACCTGTCGAACGTTCCCAAAATGGTCAATATGGATGAAATTTAACATTTAATCTTTTGACTCCAAATGACTGTTGGATGGGAATTATGACTTTTTCAACTAAAATAAGTGTGTTTAAAGTCATTTATGTGCCTGAAATTGGTCAAAATTGAAGCTTTTGAGTAAGCAAAACTCTGTAAAAATGGCAATGTTGGTCACTCTGAGGGGTTAAAAAGTGGTTATTCAACATGAGGCACGATCCATTTGACATTTTGAATCATTTTTGGTACAGTCCCAAAAATCCATTTTCTGATGAAAAACGATGACTCCGGACCTGTCGAACGTTTCCAAAATGGTCAATATGGATGAAATTTTAACATTTAATCTTTTGACTCCAAATGACTGTTGGATGGGAATTATGACTTTTTCAACTAAAATAAGTGTGTTTAAAGTCATTTAAGTGCCTGAAATTGGTCAAAATTAAAGCTTTTGAATAAGCAAAAACTCTGTAAAAATGGCAATTTTGGTCACTCTGAGGGGTTAAAAAGTGGTTATTCAACATGAGGCACGATCCATTTGACATTTTGAATCATTTTTGGTACAGTCCCAAAAATCCATTTTCTGATGAAAAACAATGACTCCGGACCTGTCGAACGTTCCCAAAATGGTCAATATGGATGAAATTTTAACATTTCATCTTTTGACTCCAAATGACTGTTGGATGGGAATTATGACTTTTTCAACTAAAATAAGTGTGTTGAAAGTCATTTATGTGCCTGAAATTGGTCAAAATTGAAGCTTTTGAGTAAGCAAAAACTCTGTAAAAATGGCAATTTTGGTCACTTTGAGGGGTTAAAAAGTGGTTATTCAACATGAGGCACGATCCATTTGACATTTTGAATCATTTTTGGTACAGTCCCAAAAATCCATTTTCTGATGAAAAACGATGACTCCGGACCTGTCGAACGTTCCCAAAATGGTCAATATGGATGAAATTTTAACATTTAATCTTTTGACTCCAAATGACTGTTGGATGGGAATTATGACTTTTTCAACTAAAATAAGTGTGTTTAAAGTCATTTATGTGCCTGAAATTGGTCAAAATTGAAGCTTTTGAGTAAGCAAAACTCAGTAAAAATGGCAATGTTGGTCACTCTGAGGGGTTAAAAAGTGGTTATTCAACATGAGGCACGATCCATTTGACATTTTGAATAATTTTTGGTACAGTCCCAAAAATCCATTTTCTGATGAAAAACGATGACTCCGGACCTGTCGAACGATTCCAAAATGGTCAATATGGATGACATTTTAACATTTAATCTTTTGACTCTAAATGACTGTTGGATGTGAATTATGACTTTTTCAACTAAAATAAGTGTGTTTAAAGTCATTCATGTGCCTGAAATTGGTCAAAATTAAAGCTTTTGAATAAGCAAAAACTCTGTAAAAATGGCAATTTTGGTCACTCTGAGGGGTTAAAAAGTGGTTATTCAACATGAGGCACGATCCATTTGACATTTTGAATCATTTTTGGTACAGTCCCAAAAATCCATTTTCTGATGAAAAACGATGACTCCGGACCTGTCGAACGTTCCCAAAATGGTCAATATGGATGAAATTTTAACATTTAATCTTTTGACTCCAAATGACTGTTGGATGGGAATTATGACTTTTTCAACTAAAATAAGTGTGTTTAAAGTCATTTAAGTGCCTGAAATTGGTCAAAATTAAAGCTTTTGAGTAAGCAAAAACTCTGTAAAAATGGCAATTTTGGTCACTTTGAGGGGTTAAAAAGTGGTTATTCAACATGAGGCACGATCCATTTGACATTTTGAATCATTTTTGGTACAGTCCCAAAAATCCATTTTCTGATGAAAAACGATGACTCAGGACCTGTCGAACGTTCCCAAAATGGTCAATATGGATGAAATTTTAACATTTAATCTTTTGACTCCAAATGACTGTTGGATGTGAATTATGACTTTTTCAACTAAAATAAGTGTGTTTAAAGTCATTTATGTGCCTGAAATTGGTCAAAATTAAAGCTTTTGAATAAGCAAAAACTCTGTAAAAATGGCAATTTTGGTCACTCTGAGGGGTTAAAAAGTGGTTATTCAACATGAGGCACGATCCATTTGACATTTTGAATCATTTTTGGTACAGTCCCAAAAATCCATTTTCTGATGAAAAACGATGACTCCGGACCTGTCGAACGTTCCCAAAATGGTCAATATGGATGAAATTTTAACATTTAATCTTTTGACGCCAAATGACTGTTGGATGGGAATTATGACTTTTTCAACTAAAATAAGTGTGTTTAAAGTCATTTATGTGCCTGAAATTGGTCAAAATTAAAGCTTTTGAATAAGCAAAAACTCTGTAAAAATGGCAATTTTGGTCATTCTGAGGGGTTAAAAAGTGGTTATTCAACATGAGGAACGATCCATTTGACATTTTGAATCATTTTTGGTACAGTCCCAAAAATCCATTTTCTGATGAAAAACGATGACTCCGGACCTGTCGAACGTTCCCAAAATGGTCAATATGGATGAAATTTTAACATTTAATCTTTTGACTCCAAATGACTGTTGGATGGGAATTATGACTTTTTCAACTAAAATAAGTGTGTTTAAAGTCATTTATGTGCCTGAAATTGGTCAAAATTGAAGCTTTTGAGTAAGCAAAACTCTGTAAAAATGGCAATGTTGGTCACTCTGAGGGGTTAAAAAGTGGTTATTCAACATGAGGCACGATCCATTTGACATTTTGAATCATTTTTGGTACAGTCCCAAAAATCCATTTTCTGATGAAAAACGATGACTCCGGACCTGTTGAACGTTTCCAAAATGGTCAATATGGATGAAATTTTAACATTTAATCTTTTGACTCCAAATGACTGTTGGATGGGAATTATGACTTTTTCAACTAAAATAAGTGTGTTTAAAGTCATTTATGTGCCTGAAATTGGTCAAAATTAAAGCTTTTGAATAAGCAAAAACTCTGTAAAAATGGCAATTTTGGTCACTCTGAGGGGTTACAAAGTGGTTATTGAACATGAGGCACGATCCATTTGACATTTTGAATCATTTTTGGTACAGTCCCAAAAATCCATTTTCTGATGAAAAACGATGACTCCGGACCTGTCGAACGTTCCCAAAATGGTCAATATGGATGAAATTTTAACATTTAATCTTTTGACTCCAAATGACTGTTGGATGGGAATTATGACTTTTTCAACTATAATAAGTGTGTTTAAAGTCATTTATGTGCCTGAAATTGGTCAAAATTGAAGCTTTTGAGTAAGCAAAACTCTGTAAAAATGGCAATGTTGGTCACTCTGAGGGGTTAAAAAGTGGTTATTGAACATGAGGCACGATCCATTTGACATTTTGAATCATTTTTGGTACAGTCCCAAAAATCCATTTTCTGATGAAAAACGATGACTCCGGACCTGTTGAACGTTCCCAAAATGGTCAATATGGATGAAATTTTAACATTTAATCTTTTGACTCCAAATGACTGTTGGATGGAAATTATGACTTTTTCAACTAAAATAAGTGTGTTAAAGTCATTTATGTGCCTGAAATTGGTCAAAATTAAAGCTTTTGAATAAGCAAAAACTCTGTAAAAATGGCAATTTTGGTCACTCTGAGGGGTTAAAAAGTGGTTATTCAACATGAGGCACGATCCTTTGACATTTTGAATCATTTTTGGTACAGTCCCAAAAATCCATTTTCTGATGAAAAACGATGACTCCGGACCTGTCGAACGTTCCCAAAATGGTCAATATGGATGAAATTTAACATTTAATCTTTTGACTCCAAATGACTGTTGGATGGGAATTATGACTTTTTCAACTAAAATAAGTGTGTTTAAAGTCATTTAAGTGCCTGAAATTGGTCAAAAATAAAGCTTTTGAATAAGCAAAAACTCTGTAAAAATGGCAATTTTGGTCACTCTGAGGGGTTAAAAAGTGGTTATTCAACATGAGGCACGATCCATTTGACATTTTGAATCATTTTTGGTACAGTCCCAAAAATCCATTTTCTGATGAAAAACAATGACTCCGGACCTGTCGAACGTTCCCAAAATGGTCAATATGGATGAAATTTTAACATTTCATCTTTTGACTCCAAATGACTGTTGGATGGGAATTATGACTTTTTCAACTAAAATAAGTGTGTTGAAAGTCATTTATGTGCCTGAAATTGGTCAAAATTGAAGCTTTTGAGTAAGCAAAAACTCTGTAAAAATGGCAATTTTGGTCACTTTGATGGGTTAAAAAGTGGTTATTCAACATGAGGCACGATCCATTTGACATTTTGAATCATTTTTGGTACAGTCCCAAAAATCCATTTTCTGATGAAAAACGATGACTCCGGACCTGTCGAACGTTCCCAAAATGGTCAATATGGATGAAATTTTAACATTTAATCTTTTGACTCCAAATGACTGTTGGATGGGAATTATGACTTTTTCAACTAAAATAAGTGTGTTTAAAGTCATTTATGTGCCTGAAATTGGTCAAAATTGAAGCTTTTGAGTAAGCAAAACTCAGTAAAAATGGCAATGTTGGTCACTCTGAGGGGTTAAAAAGTGGTTATTCAACATGAGGAACGATCCATTTGACATTTTGAATAATTTTTGGTACAGTCCCAAAAATCCATTTTCTGATGAAAAACGATGACTCCGGACCTGTCGAACGATTCCAAAATGGTCAATATGGATGACATTTTAACATTTAATCTTTTGACTCTAAATGACTGTTGGATGGGAATTATGACTTTTTCAACTAAAATAAGTGTGTTTAAAGTCATTTATGTGCCTGAAATTGGTCAAAATTAAAGCTTTTGAATAAGCAAAAACTCTGTAAAAATGGCAATTTTGGTCATTCTGAGGGGTTAAAAAGTGGTTATTCAACATGAGGTACGATCCATTTGACATTTTGAATCATTTTTGGTACAGTCCCAAAAATCCATTTTCTGATGAAAAACGATGACTCCGGACCTGTCGAACGTTCCCAAAATGGTCAATATGGATGAAATTTTAACATTTAATCTTTTGACTCCAAATGACTGTTGGATGGGAATTATGACTTTTTCAACTAAAATAAGTGTGTTTAAAGTCATTTATGTGCCTGAAATTGGTCAAAATTGAAGCTTTTGAGTAAGCAAAACTCTGTAAAAATGGCAATGTTGGTCACTCTGAGGGGTTAAAAAGTGGTTATTCAACATGAGGCACGATCCATTTGACATTTTGAATCATTTTTGGTACAGTCCCAAAAATCCATTTTCTGATGAAAAACGATGACTCCGGACCTGTTGAACGTTTCCAAAATGGTCAATATGGATGAAATTTTAACATTTAATCTTTTGACTCCAAATGACTGTTGGATGGGAATTATGACTTTTTCAACTAAAATAAGTGTGTTTAAAGTCATTTATGTGCCTGAAATTGGTCAAAATTAAAGCTTTTGAATAAGCAAAAACTCTGTAAAAATGGCAATTTTGGTCACTCTGAGGGGTTACAAAGTGGTTATTGAACATGAGGCACGATCCATTTGACATTTTGAATCATTTTTGGTACAGTCCCAAAAATCCATTTTCTGATGAAAAACGATGACTCCGGACCTGTCGAACGTTCCCAAAATGGTCAATATGGATGAAATTTTAACATTTAATCTTTTGACTCCAAATGACTGTTGGATGGGAATTATGACTTTTTCAACTATAATAAGTGTGTTTAAAGTCATTTATGTGCCTGAAATTGGTCAAAATTGAAGCTTTTGAGTAAGCAAAACTCTGTAAAAATGGCAATGTTGGTCACTCTGAGGGGTTAAAAAGTGGTTATTGAACATGAGGCACGATCCATTTGACATTTTGAATCATTTTTGGTACAGTCCCAAAAATCCATTTTCTGATGAAAAACGATGATTCCGGACCTGTCGAACGTTCCCAAAATGGTCAATATGGATGAAATTTTAACATTTAATCTTTTGACTCCAAATGACTGTTGGATGGAAATTATGACTTTTTCAACTAAAATAAGTGTGTTAAAGTCATTTATGTGCCTTAAATTGGTCAAAATTAAAGCTTTTGAATAAGCAAAAACTCTGTAAAAATGGCAATTTTGGTCACTCTGAGGGGTTAAAAAGTGGTTATTCAACATGAGGCACGATCCTTTGACATTTTGAAACATTTTTGGTACAGTCCCAAAAATCCATTTTCTGATGAAAATCGATGACTCCGGACCTGTCGAACGTTCCCAAAATGGTCAATATGGATGAAATTTAACATTTAATCTTTTGACTCCAAATGACTGTTGGATGGGAATTATGACTTTTTCAACTAAAATAAGTGTGTTTAAAGTCATTTATGTGCCTGAAATTGGTCAAAATTGAAGCTTTTGAGTAAGCAAAACTCTGTAAAAATGGCAATGTTGGTCACTCTGAGGGGTTAAAAAGTGGTTATTCAACATGAGGCACGATCCATTTGACATTTTGAATCATTTTTGGTACAGTCCCAAAAATCCATTTTCTGATGAAAAACGATGACTCCGGACCTGTCGAACGTTTCCAAAATGGTCAATATGGATGAAATTTTAACATTTAATCTTTTGACTCCAAATGACTGTTGGATGGGAATTATGACTTTTTCAACTAAAATAAGTGTGTTTAAAGTCATTTAAGTGCCTGAAATTGGTCAAAATTAAAGCTTTTGAATAAGCAAAAACTCTGTAAGAATGGCAATTTTGGTCACTCTGAGGGGTTAAAAAGTGGTTATTCAACATGAGGCACGATCCATTTGACATTTTGAATCATTTTTGGTACAGTCCCAAAAATCCATTTTCTGATGAAAAACAATGACTCCGGACCTGTCGAACGTTCCCAAAATGGTCAATATGGATGAAATTTTAACATTTCATCTTTTGACTCCAAATGACTGTTGGATGGGAATTATGACTTTTTCAACTAAAATAAGTGTGTTGAAAGTCATTTATGTGCCTGAAATTGGTCAAAATTGAAGCTTTTGAGTAAGCAAAAACTCTGTAAAAATGGCAATTTTGGTCACTTTGAGGGGTTAAAAAGTGGTTATTCAACATGAGGCACGATCCATTTGACATTTTGAATCATTTTTGGTACAGTCCCAAAAATCCATTTTCTGATGAAAAACGATGACTCCGGACCTGTCGAACGTTCCCAAAATGGTCAATATGGATGAAATTTTAACATTTAATCTTTTGACTCCAAATGACTGTTGGATGGGAATTATGACTTTTTCAACTAAAATAAGTGTGTTTAAAGTCATTTATGTGCCTGAAATTGGTCAAAATTGAAGCTTTTGAGTAAGCAAAACTCAGTAAAAATGGCAATGTTGGTCACTCTGAGGGGTTAAAAAGTGGTTATTCAACATGAGGCACGATCCATTTGACATTTTGAATCATTTTTGGTACAGTCCCAAAAATCCATTTTCTGATGAAAAACGATGACTCCGGACCTGTCGAACGTTCCCAAAATGGTCAATATGGATGAAATTTTAACATTTAATCTTTTGACTCCAAATGACTGTTGGCTGGGAATTATGACTTTTTCAACTAAAATAAGTGTGTTTAAAGTCATTTAAGTGCCTGAAATTGGTCAAAATTAAAGCTTTTGAATAAGCAAAAACTCTGTAAAAATGGCAATTTTGGTCACTCTGAGGGGTTAAAAAGTGGTTATTGAACATGAGGCACGATCCATTTGACATTTTGAATCATTTTTGGTACAGTCCCAAAAATCCATTTTCTGATGAAAAACGATGACTCCGGACCTGTCGAACGTTCCCAAAATGGTCAATATGGATGAAATTTTAACATTTAATCTTTTGACTCCAAATGACTGTTGGATGGGAATTATGACTTTTTCAACTAAAATAAGTGTGTTTAAAGTCATTTATGTGCCTGAAATTGGTCAAAATTAAAGCTTTTGAATAAGCAAAAACTCTGTAAAAATGGCAATTTTGGTCACTCTGAGGGGTTAAAAAGTGGTTATTCAACATGAGGCACGATCCATTTGACATTTTGAATCATTTTTGGTACAGTCCCAAAAATCAATTTTCTGATGAAAAACGATGACTCCGGACCTGTCGAACGTTCCCAAAATGGTCAATATGGATGAAATTTAACATTTAATCTTTTGACTCCAAATGACTGTTGGATGGGAATTATGACTTTTTCAACTAAAATAAGTGTGTTTAAAGTCATTTATGTGCCTGAAATTGGTCAAAATTGAAGCTTTTGAGTAAGCAAAACTCTGTAAAAATGGCAATGTTGGTCACTCTGAGGGGTTAAAAAGTGGTTATTCAACATGAGGCACGATCCATTTGACATTTTGAATCATTTTTGGTACAGTCCCAAAAATCCATTTTCTGATGAAAAACGATGACTCCGGACCTGTCGAACGTTTCCAAAATGGTCAATATGGATGAAATTTTAACATTTAATCTTTTGACTCCAAATGACTGTTGGATGGGAATTATGACTTTTTCAACTAAAATAAGTGTGTTTAAAGTCATTTAAGTGCCTGAAATTGGTCAAAATTAAAGCTTTTGAATAAGCAAAAACTCTGTAAAAATGGCAATTTTGGTCACTCTGAGGGGTTAAAAAGTGGTTATTCAACATGAGGCACGATCCATTTGACATTTTGAATCATTTTTGGTACAGTCCCAAAAATCCATTTTCTGATGAAAAACGATGACTCCGGACCTGTCGAACGTTCCCAAAATGGTCAATATGGATGAAATTTTAACATTTCATCTTTTGACTCCAAATGACTGTTGGATGGGAATTATGACTTTTTCAACTAAAATAAGTGTGTTGAAAGTCATTTATGTGCCTGAAATTGGTCAAAATTGAAGCTTTTGAGTAAGCAAAAACTCTGTAAAAATGGCAATTTTGGTCACTTTGAGGGGTTAAAAAGTGGTTATTCAACATGAGGCACGATCCATTTGACATTTTGAATCATTTTTGGTACAGTCCCAAAAATCCATTTTCTGATGAAAAACGATGACTCCGGACCTGTCGAACGTTCCCAAAATGGTCAATATGGATGAAATTTTAACATTTCATCTTTTGACTCCAAATGACTGTTGGATGGGAATTATGACTTTTTCAACTAAAATAAGTGTGTTGAAAGTCATTTATGTGCCTGAAATTGGTCAAAATTGAAGCTTTTGAGTAAGCAAAAACTCTGTAAAAATGGCAATTTTGGTCACTTTGAGGGGTTAAAAAGTGGTTATTCAACATGAGGCACGATCCATTTGACATTTTGAATCATTTTTGGTACAGTCCCAAAAATCAATTTTCTGATGAAAAACGATGACTCCGGACCTGTCGAACGTTCCCAAAATGGTCAATATGGATGAAATTTTAACATTTAATCTTTTGACTCCAAATGACTGTTGGATGGGAATTATGACTTTTTCAACTAAAATAAGTGTGTTTAAAGTCATTTATGTGCCTGAAATTGGTCAAAATTGAAGCTTTTGAGTAAGCAAAACTCTGTAAAAATGGCAATGTTGGTCACTCTGAGGGGGTAAAAAGTGGTTATTCAACATGAGGTACGATCCATTTGACATTTTGAATCATTTTTGGTAAAGTCCCAAAAATCCATTTTCTGATGAAAAACGATGACTCCGGACCTGTCGAACGATTCCAAAATGTCAATATGGATGAAATTTTAACATTTAATCTTTTGACTCTAAATGACTGTTGGATGGGAATTATGACTTTTTCAACTAAAATAAGTGTGTTGAAAGTCATTTATGTGCCTGAAATTGGTCAAAATTGAAGCTTTTGAGTAAGCAAAAACTCTGTAAAAATGGCAATTTTGGTCACTTTGAGGGGTTAAAAAGTGGTTATTCAACATGAGGTACGATCCATTTGACATTTTGAATCATTTTTGGTTACAGTCCCAAAAATCCATTTTCTGATGAAAACGATGACTCCGGACCTGTCGAACGTTCCCAAAATGGTCAATATGTATGAAATTTTAACATTTAATCTTTTGACTCCAAATGACTGTTGGATGGGAATTATGACTTTTTCAACTAAAATAAGTGTGTTTAAAGTCATGTATGTGCCTGAAATTGGTCAAAACTAAAGCTTTTGAATAAGCAAAAACTCTGTAAAAATGGCAATTTTGGTCACTCTGAGGGGTTAAAAAGTTGTTATTCAACATGAGGCACGATCCATTTGACATTTTGAATCATTTTTGGTACAGTCCCAAAAATCCATTTTCTGATGAAAAACGATGACTCCGGACCTGTCGAACGTTCCCAAAATGGTCAATATGGATGAAATTTTAACATTTCATCTTTTGACTCCAAATGACTGTTGGATGGGAATTATGACTTTTTCAACTAAAATAAGTGTGTTAAAGTCATTTATGTGCCTGAAATTAGTCAAAATTAAAGCTTTTGAATAAGCAAAAACTCTGTAAAAATGGCAATTTTGGTCACTTTGAGGGGTTAAAAAGTGGTTATTCAACATGAGGCACGATCCATTTGACATTTTGAATAATTTTTGGTACAGTCCCAAAAATCAATTTTCTGATGAAAAACGATGACTCCGGACCTGTCGAACGTTCCCAAAATGGTCAATATGGATGAAATTTTAACATTTAATCTTTTGACTCCAAATGACTGTTGGATGGGAATTATGACTTTTTCAACTAAAATAAGTGTGTTTAAAGTCATTTATGTGCCTGAAATTGGTCAAAATTGAAGCTTTTGAGTAAGCAAAACTCTGTAAAAATGGCAATGTTGGTCACTCTGAGGGGTTAAAAAGTGGTTATTCAACATGAGGTACGATCCATTTCACATTTTGAATCATTTTTGGTACAGTCCCAAAAATCAATTTTCTGATGAAAAACGATGACTCCGGACCTGTCGAACGATTCCAAAATGTCAATATGGATGAAATTTTAACATTTAATCTTTTGACTCTAAATGACTGTTGGATGTGAATTATGACTTTTTCAACTAAAATAAGTGTGTTTAAAGTCATTTATGTGCCTGAAATTGGTCAAAATTAAAGCTTTTGAATAAGCAAAACTATGTAAAAATGGCAATTTTGGTCACTCTGAGGGGTTAAAAAGTTGTTATTCAACATGAGGCACGATCCATTTGACATTTTGAATCATTTTTGGTACAGTCCCAAAAATCCATTTTCTGATGAAAAACGATGACTCCGGACCTGTCGAACGTTCCCAAAATGGTCAATATGGATGAAATTTTAACATTTCATCTTTTGACTCCAAATGACTGTTGGATGGGAATTATGACTTTTTCAACTAAAATAAGTGTGTTTAAAGTCATTTATGTGCCTGAAATTAGTCAAAATTAAAGCTTTTGAATAAGCAAAAACTCTGTAAAAATGGCAATTTTGGTCATTCTGAGGGGTTAAAAAGTGGTTATTCAATATGAAGCACGATCCATTTGACATTTTGAATCATTTTTGGTACAGTCCCAAAAATCCATTTTCTGATGAAAAACGATGACTCTGGACCTGTTGAACGTTTCCAAAATGGTCAATATGGATGAAATTTTAACATTTAATCTTTTGACTCCAAATGACTGTTGGATGGGAATTATGACTTTTTCAACTAAAATAAGTGTGTTGAAAGTCATTTATGTGCCTGAAATTGGTCAAAATTGAAGCTTTTGAGTAAGCAAAAACTCTGTAAAAATGGCAATTTTGGTCACTTTGAGGGGTTAAAAAGTGGTTATTCAACATGAGGCACGATCCATTTGACATTTTGAATCATTTTTGGTACAGTCCCAAAAATCAATTTTCTGATGAAAAACGATGATTCCGGACCTGTCGAACGTTCCCAAAATGGTCAATATGGATGAAATTTTAACATTTAATCTTTTGACTCCAAATGACTGTTGGATGGGAATTATGACTTTTTCAACTAAAATACGTGTGTTTAAAGTCATTTATGTGCCTGAAATTGGTCAAAATTGAAGCTTTTGAGTAAGCAAAACTCTGTAAAAATGTCAATGTTGGTCACTCTGAGGGGTTAAAAAGTGGTTATTGAACATGAGGCACGATCCATTTGACATTTTGAATCATTTTTGGTACAGTCCCAAAAATCCATTTTCTGATGAAAAACGATGACTCCGGACCTGTTGAACGTTTCCAAAATGGTCAATATGGATGAAATGTTAACATTTAATCTTTTGACTCCAAATGACTGTTGGATGGGAATTATGACTTTTTCAACTAAAATAAGTGTGTTTAAAGTCATTTAAGTGCCTGAAATTGGTCAAAATTAAAGCTTTTGAATAAGCAAAAACTCTGTAAAAATGGCAATTTTGGTCACTCTGAGGGGTTAAAAAGTGGTTATTGAACATGAGGCACGATCCATTTGACATTTTGAATCATTTTTGGTACAGTCCCAAAAATCAATTTTCTGATGAAAAACGATGACTCCGGACCTGTCGAACGTTCCAAAATGGTCAATATGGATGAAATTTTAACATTTAATCTTTTGACTCCAAATGACTGTTGGATGGGAATTATGACTTTTTCAACTAAAATAAGTGTGTTTAAAGTCATTTATGTGCCTGAAATTGGTCAAAATTAAAGCTTTTGAATAAGCAAAAACTCTGTAAAATGGCAATTTGCTCACTCTGAGGGGTTAAAAAGTGGTTATTCAACATGAGGCACGATCCATTTGACATTTTGAATCATTTTTGGTACAGTCCCAAAAATCCATTTTCTGATGAAAAACGATGACTCCGGACCTGTCGAACGTTCCCAAAATGGTCAATATGGATGAAATTTTAACATTTCATCTTTTGACTCCAAATGACTGTTGGATGGGAATTATGACTTTTTCAACTAAAATAAGTGTGTTGAAAGTCATTTATGTGCCTGAAATTGGTCAAAATTGAAGCTTTTGAGTAAGCAAAAACTCTGTAAAAATGGCAATTTTGGTCACTTTGAGGGGTTAAAAAGTGGTTATTCAACATGAGGCACGATCCATTTGACATTTTGAATCATTTTTGGTACAGTCCCAAAAATCCATTTTCTGATGAAAAACGATGACTCCGGACCTGTCGAACGTTCCCAAAATGGTCAATATGGATGAAATTTTAACATTTAATCTTTTGACTCCAAATGACTGTTGGATGGGGAATTATGACTTTTCCAACTAAAATAAGTGTGTTTAAAGTCATTTATGTGCCTGAAATTGGTCAAAATTAAAGCTTTTGAATAAGCAAAACTATGAAAAAATGGCAATTTTGGTCACTCTGAGGGGTTAAAAAGTGGTTATTCAACATGAGGCACGATCCATTTGACATTTGAATCATTTTTGGTACAGTCCCAAAAATCCATTTTCTGATGAAAAACGATGACTCCGGACCTGTCGAACGTTCCCAAAATGGTCAATATGGATGAAATTTTAACATTTCATCTTTTGACTCCAAATGACTGTTGGATGGGAATTATGACTTTTTCAACTAAAATAAGTGTGTTTAAAGTCATTTATGTGCCTGAAATTAGTCAAAATTAAAGCTTTTGAATAAGCAAAACTCTGTAAAAAATGGCAATGTTGGTCACTTTGAGGGGTTAAAAAGTGGTTATTCAACATGAGGCACGATCCATTTGACATTTTGAATCATTTTTGGTACAGTCCCAAAAATCCATTTTCTGATGAAAACGATGACTCCGGACCTGTCGAACGTTCCCAAAATGGTCAATATGGATGAAATTTTAACATTTAATCTTTTGACTCCAAATGACTGTTGGATGGGAATTATGACTTTTTCAACTAAAATAAGTGTGTTTAAAGTCATTTATGTGCCTGAAATTGGTCAAAATTGAAGCTTTTGAGTATGCAAAACTCTGTAAAAATGGCAATGTTGGTCACTCTGAGGGGTTAAAAAGTGGTTATTCAACATGAGGCACGATCCATTTGACATTTTGAATCATTTTTGGTACAGTCCCAAAAATCCATTTTCTGATGAAAAACGATGACTCCGGACCTGTCGAACGTTCCCAAAATGGTCAATATGGATGAAATTTTAACATTTCATCTTTTGACTCCAAATGACTGTTGAATGGGAATTATGACTTTTTCAACTAAAATAAGTGTGTTGAAAGTCATTTATGTGCCTGAAATTGGTCAAAATTGAAGCTTTTGAGTAAGCAAAAACTCTGTAAAAATGGCAATTTTGGTCACTTTGAGGGGTTAAAAAGTGGTTATTCAACATGAGGTACGATCCATTTGACATTTTGAATCATTTTTGGTACAGTCCCAAAAATCCATTTTCTGATGGAAAACGATGACTCCGGACCTGTCGAACGATTTCAAAATGTCAATATGGATGAAATTTTAACATTTAATCTTTTGACTCTAAATGACTGTTGGATGTGAATTATGACTTTTTCAACTAAAATAAGTGTGTTTAAAATCATTTATGTGCCTGTAATTGGTCAAAACTAAAGCTTTTGAATAAGCAAAAACTCTGTAAAAATGGCAATTTTGGTCACTCTGAGGGGTTAAAAAGTTGTTATTCAACATGAGGCACGATCCATTTGACATTTTGAATCATTTTTGGTACAGTCCCAAAAATCCATTTTCTGATGAAAAACGATGACTCCTGACCTGTCGAACGTTCCCAAAATGGTCAATATGGATGACATTTTAACATTTCATCTTTTGACTCCAAATGACTGTTGGATGGGAATTATGACTTTTTCAACTAAAATAAGTGTGTTTAAAGTCATTTATGTGCCTGAAATTAGTCAAAATTAAAGCTTTTGAATAAGCAAAAACTCAGTAAAAATGGCAATTTTGGTCACTTTGAGGGGTTAAAAAGTGGTTATTCAACATGAGGCACGATCCATTTGACATTTTGAATCATTTTTGGTACAGTCCCAAAAATCCATTTTCTGATGAAAAACGATGACTCCGGACCTGTCGAACGTTCCCAAAATGGTCAATATGGATGAAATTTTAACATTTCATCTTTTGACTCCAAATGACTGTTGGATGGGAATTATGACTTTTTCAACTAAAATAAGTGTGTTGAAAGTCATTTATGTGCCTGAAATTGGTCAAAATTGAAGCTTTTGAGTAAGCAAAAACTCTGTAAAAATGGCAATTTTGGTCACTTTGAGGGGTTAAAAAGTTGTTATTCAACATGAGGCACGATCCATTTGACATTTTGAATCATTTTTGGTACAGTCCCAAAAATCCATTTTCTGATGGAAAACGATGACTCCGGACCTGTCGAACGATTTCAAAATGTCAATATGGATGAAATTTTAACATTTAATCTTTTGACTCCAAATGACTGTTGGATGGGAATTATGACTTTTTCAACTAAAATAAGTGTGTTTAAAGTCATTTATGTGCCTGAAATTAGTCAAAATTAAAGCTTTTGAATAAGCAAAAACTCAGTAAAAATGGCAATTTTGGTCACTTTGAGGGGTTAAAAAGTGGTTATTCAACATGAGGCACGATCCATTTGACATTTTGAATCATTTTTGGTACAGTCCCAAAAATCCATTTTCTGATGAAAAACGATGACTCCGGACCTGTCGAACGTTCCCAAAATGGTCAATATGGATGAAATTTTAACATTTAATCTTTTGACTCCAAATGACTGTTGGATGGGAATTATGACTTTTTCAACTAAAATAAGTGTGTTTAAAGTCATTTATGTGCCTGAAATTGGTCAAAACTAAAGCTTTTGAGTAAGCAAAAACTCTGTAAAAATGGCAATTTTGGTCACTTTGAGGGGTTAAAAAGTGGTTATTCAACATGAGGTACGATCCATTTGACATTTTGAATCATTTTTGGTACAGTCCAAAAAATCAATTTTCTGATGAAAAACGATGACTCCGGACCTGTCGAACGTTCCCAAAATGGTCAATATGGATGAAATTTTAACATTTCATCTTTTGACTCCAAATGACTGTTGGATGGGAATTATGACTTTTTCAACTAAAATAAGTGTGTTTAAAGTCATTTATGTGCCTGAAATTGGTCAAAATTGAAGCTTTTGAGTAAGCAAAACTCTGTAAAAATGGCAATGTTGGTCACTCTGAGGGGTTAAAAAGTGGTTATTCAACATGAGGCACGATCCATTTGACATTTTGAATCATTTTTGGTACAGTCCCAAAAATCCATTTTCTGATGAAAAACGATGACTCCGGACCTGTCGAACGTTCCCAAAATGGTCAATATGGATGAAATTTTAACATTTCATCTTTTGACTCCAAATGACTGTTGGATGGGAATTATGACTTTTTCAACTAAAATAAGTGTGTTGAAAGTCATTTATGTGCCTGAAATTGGTCAAAATTGAAGCTTTTGAGTAAGCAAAACTCTGTAAAAATGGCAATGTTGGTCACTCTGAGGGGTTAAAAAGTGGTTATTCAACATGAGGCACGATCCATTTGACATTTTGAATCATTTTTGGTACAGTCCCAAAAATCCATTTTCTGATGGAAAACGATGACTCCGGACCTGTCGAACGATTTCAAAATGTCAATATGGATGAAATTTTAACATTTAATCTTTTGACTCTAAATGACTGTTGGATGTGAATTATGACTTTTTCAACTAAAATAAGTGTGTTTAAAGTCATTTATGTGCCTGAAATTGGTCAAAACTAAAGCTTTTGAATAAGCAAAAACTCTGTAAAAATGGCAATTTTGGTCACTCTGAGGGGTTAAAAAGTTGTTATTCAACATGAGGCACGATCCATTTGACATTTTGAATCATTTTTGGTACAGTCCCAAAAATCCATTTTCTGATGAAAAACGATGACTCCGGACCTGTCGAACGTTCCCAAAATGGTCAATATGGATGACATTTTAACATTTCATCTTTTGACTCCAAATGACTGTTGGATGGGAATTATGACTTTTTCAACTAAAATAAGTGTGTTTAAAGTCATTTATGTGCCTGAAATTAGTCAAAATTAAAGCTTTTGAATAAGCAAAAACTCAGTAAAAATGGCAATTTTGGTCACTTTGAGGGGTTAAAAAGTGGTTATTCAACATGAGGCACGATCCATTTGACATTTTGAATCATTTTTGGTACAGTCCCAAAAATCCATTTTCTGATGAAAAACGATGACTCCGGACCTGTCGAACGTTCCCAAAATGGTCAATATGGATGAAATTTTAACATTTAATCTTTTGACTCCAAATGACTGTTGGATGGGAATTATGACTTTTTCAACTAAAATAAGTGTGTTTAAAGTCATTTATGTGCCTGAAATTGGTCAAAATTGAAGCTTTTGAGTATGCAAAACTCTGTAAAAATGGCAATGTTGGTCACTCTGAGGGGTTAAAAAGTGGTTATTCAACATGAGGCACGATCCATTTGACATTTTGAATCATTTTTGGTACAGTCCCAAAAATCCATTTTCTGATGAAAAACGATGACTCCGGACCTGTCGAACGTTCCCAAAATGGTCAATATGGATGAAATTTTAACATTTCATCTTTTGACTCCAAATGACTGTTGAATGGGAATTATGACTTTTTCAACTAAAATAAGTGTGTTGAAAGTCATTTATGTGCCTGAAATTGGTCAAAATTGAAGCTTTTGAGTAAGCAAAAACTCTGTAAAAATGGCAATTTTGGTCACTTTGAGGGGTTAAAAAGTGGTTATTCAACATGAGGTACGATCCATTTGACATTTTGAATCATTTTTGGTACAGTCCAAAAAATCAATTTTCTGATGAAAAACGATGACTCCGGACCTGTCGAACGTTCCTAAAATGGTCAATATGGATGAAATTTTAACATTTAATCTTTTGACTCCAAATGACTGTTGGATGGGAATTATGACTTTTTCAACTAAAATAAGTGTGTTTAAAGTCATTTATGTGCCTGAAATTGGTCAAAACTAAAGCTTTTGAATAAGCAAAAACTCTGTAAAAATGGCAATTTTGGTCACTCTGAGGGGTTAAAAAGTTGTTATTCAACATGAGGCACGATCCATTTGACATTTTGAATCATTTTTGGTACAGTCCCAAAAATCCATTTTCTGATGAAAAACGATGACTCCTGACCTGTCGAACGTTCCCAAAATGGTCAATATGGATGAAATTTTAACATTTCATCTTTTGACTCCAAATGACTGTTGGATGGGAATTATGACTTTTTCAACTAAAATAAGTGTGTTTAAAGTCATTTATGTGCCTGAAATTAGTCCAAATTAAAGCTTTTGAATAAGCAAAAACTCTGTAAAAATGGCAATTTTGGTCACTTTGAGGGGTTAAAAAGTGGTTATTCAACATGAGGCACGATCCATTTGACATTTTGAATAATTTTTGGTACAGTCCCAAAAATCAATTTTCTGATGAAAAACGATGACTCCGGACCTGTCGAACGTTCCCAAAATGGTCAATATGGATGAAATTTTAACATTTAATCTTTTGACTCCAAATGACTGTTGGATGGGAATTATGACTTTTTCAACTAAAATAAGTGTGTTTAAAGTCATTTATGTGCCTGAAATTGGTCAAAATTGAAGCTTTTGAGTAAGCAAAACTCTGTAAAAATGGCAATGTTGGTCACTCTGAGGGGGTAAAAAGTGGTTATTCAACATGAGGTACGATCCATTTGACATTTTGAATCATTTTTGGTAAAGTCCCAAAAATCCATTTTCTGATGAAAAACGATGACTCCGGACCTGTCGAACGATTCCAAAATGTCAATATGGATGAAATTTTAACATTTAATCTTTTGACTCTAAATGACTGTTGGATGGGAATTATGACTTTTTCAACTAAAATAAGTGTGTTGAAAGTCATTTATGTGCCTGAAATTGGTCAAAATTGAAGCTTTTGAGTAAGCAAAAACTCTGTAAAAATGGCAATTTTGGTCACTTTGAGGGGTTAAAAAGTGGTTATTCAACATGAGGTACGATCCATTTGACATTTTGAATCATTTTTGGTACAGTCCCAAAAATCCATTTTCTGATGAAAAACGATGACTCCGGACCTGTCGAACGTTCCCAAAATGGTCAATATGTATGAAATTTTAACATTTAATCTTTTGACTCCAAATGACTGTTGGATGGGAATTATGACTTTTTCAACTAAAATAAGTGTGTTTAAAGTCATTTATGTGCCTGAAATTGGTCAAAACTAAAGCTTTTGAATAAGCAAAAACTCTGTAAAAATGGCAATTTTGGTCACTCTGAGGGGTTAAAAAGTTGTTATTCAACATGAGGCACGATCCATTTGACATTTTGAATCATTTTTGGTACAGTCCCAAAAATCCATTTTCTGATGAAAAACGATGACTCCGGACCTGTCGAACGTTCCCAAAATGGTCAATATGGATGAAATTTTAACATTTCATCTTTTGACTCCAAATGACTGTTGGATGGGAATTATGACTTTTTCAACTAAAATAAGTGTGTTTAAAGTCATTTATGTGCCTGAAATTAGTCAAAATTAAAGCTTTTGAATAAGCAAAAACTCTGTAAAAATGGCAATTTTGGTCACTTTGAGGGGTTAAAAAGTGGTTATTCAACATGAGGCACGATCCATTTGACATTTTGAATAATTTTTGGTACAGTCCCAAAAATCAATTTTCTGATGAAAAACGATGACTCCGGACCTGTCGAACGTTCCCAAAATGGTCAATATGGATGAAATTTTAACATTTAATCTTTTGACTCCAAATGACTGTTGGATGGGAATTATGACTTTTTCAACTAAAATAAGTGTGTTTAAAGTCATTTATGTGCCTGAAATTGGTCAAAATTGAAGCTTTTGAGTAAGCAAAACTCTGTAAAAATGGCAATGTTGGTCACTCTGAGGGGTTAAAAAGTGGTTATTCAACATGAGGTACGATCCATTTCACATTTTGAATCATTTTTGGTACAGTCCCAAAAATCAATTTTCTGATGAAAAACGATGACTCCGGACCTGTCGAACGATTCCAAAATGTCAATATGGATGAAATTTTAACATTTAATCTTTTGACTCTAAATGACTGTTGGATGTGAATTATGACTTTTTCAACTAAAATAAGTGTGTTTAAAGTCATTTATGTGCCTGAAATTGGTCAAAATTAAAGCTTTTGAATAAGCAAAAACTATGTAAAAATGGCAATTTTGGTCACTCTGAGGGGTTAAAAAGTTGTTATTCAACATGAGGCACGATCCATTTGACATTTTGAATCATTTTTGGTACAGTCCCAAAAATCAATTTTCTGATGAAAAACGATGACTCCGGACCTGTCGAACGTTCCCAAAATGGTCAATATGGATGAAATTTTAACATTTAATCTTTTGACTCCAAATGACTGTTGGATGGGAATTATGACTTTTTCAACTAAAATAAGTGTGTTTAAAGTCATTTATGTGCCTGAAATTGGTCAAAATTGAAGCTTTTGAGTAAGCAAAACTCTGTAAAAATGGCAATGTTGGTCACTCTGAGGGGTTAAAAAGTGGTTATTCAACATGAGGTACGATCCATTTCACATTTTGAATCATTTTTGGTACAGTCCCAAAAATCAATTTTCTGATGAAAAACGATGACTCCGGACCTGTCGAACGATTCCAAAATGTCAATATGGATGAAATTTTAACATTTAATCTTTTGACTCTAAATGACTGTTGGATGTGAATTATGACTTTTTCAACTAAAATAAGTGTGTTTAAAGTCATTTATGTGCCTGAAATTGGTCAAAATTAAAGCTTTTGAATAAGCAAAAACTATGTAAAAATGGCAATTTTGGTCACTCTGAGGGGTTAAAAAGTTGTTATTCAACATGAGGCACGATCCATTTGACATTTTGAATCATTTTTGGTACAGTCCCAAAAATCCATTTTCTGATGAAAAACGATGACTCCGGACCTGTCGAACGTTCCCAAAATGGTCAATATGGATGAAATTTTAACATTTCATCTTTTGACTCCAAATGACTGTTGGATGGGAATTATGACTTTTTCAACTAAAATAAGTGTGTTTAAAGTCATTTCTGTGCCTGAAATTAGTCAAAATTAAAGCTTTTGAATAAGCAAAAACTCTGTAAAAATGGCAATTTTGGTCATTCTGAGGGGTTAAAAAGTGGTTATTCAATATGAAGCACGATCCATTTGACATTTTGAATCATTTTTGGTACAGTCCCAAAAATCCATTTTCTGATGAAAAACGATGACTCCGGACCTGTTGAACGTTTCCAAAATGGTCAATATGGATGAAATTTTAACATTTAATCTTTTGACTCCAAATGACTGTTGGATGGGAATTATGACTTTTTCAACTAAAATAAGTGTGTTGAAAGTCATTTATGTGCCTGAAATTGGTCAAAATTGAAGCTTTTGAGTAAGCAAAAACTCTGTAAAAATGGCAATTTTGGTCACTTTGAGGGGTTAAAAAGTGGTTATTCAACATGAGGCACGATCCATTTGACATTTTGAATCATTTTTGGTACAGTCCCAAAAATCAATTTTCTGATGAAAAACGATGATTCCGGACCTGTCGAACGTTCCCAAAATGGTCAATATGGATGAAATTTTAACATTTAATCTTTTGACTCCAAATGACTGTTGGATGGGAATTATGACTTTTTCAACTAAAATACGTGTGTTTAAAGTCATTTATGTGCCTGAAATTGGTCAAAATTGAAGCTTTTGAGTAAGCAAAACTCTGTAAAAATGTCAATGTTGGTCACTCTGAGGGGTTAAAAAGTGGTTATTGAACATGAGGCACGATCCATTTGACATTTTGAATCATTTTTGGTACAGTCCCAAAAATCCATTTTCTGATGAAAAACGATGACTCCGGACCTGTTGAACGTTTCCAAAATGGTCAATATGGATGAAATGTTAACATTTAATCTTTTGACTCCAAATGACTGTTGGATGGGAATTATGACTTTTTCAACTAAAATAAGTGTGTTTAAAGTCATTTAAGTGCCTGAAATTGGTCAAAATTAAAGCTTTTGAATAAGCAAAAACTCTGTAAAAATGGCAATTTTGGTCACTCTGAGGGGTTAAAAAGTGGTTATTGAACATGAGGCACGATCCATTTGACATTTTGAATCATTTTTGGTACAGTCCCAAAAATCAATTTTCTGATGAAAAACGATGACTCCGGACCTGTCGAACGTTCCCAAAATGGTCAATATGGATGAAATTTTAACATTTAATCTTTTGACTCCAAATGACTGTTGGATGGGAATTATGACTTTTTCAACTAAAATAAGTGTGTTTAAAGTCATTTATGTGCCTGAAATTGGTCAAAATTAAAGCTTTTGAATAAGCAAAAACTCTGTAAAAATGGCAATTTTGCTCACTCTGAGGGGTTAAAAAGTGGTTATTCAACATGAGGCACGATCCATTTGACATTTTGAATCATTTTTGGTACAGTCCCAAAAATCCATTTTCTGATGAAAAACGATGACTCCGGACCTGTCGAACGTTCCCAAAATGGTCAATATGGATGAAATTTTAACATTTCATCTTTTGACTCCAAATGACTGTTGGATGGGAATTATGACTTTTTCAACTAAAATAAGTGTGTTGAAAGTCATTTATGTGCCTGAAATTGGTCAAAATTGAAGCTTTTGAGTAAGCAAAAACTCTGTAAAAATGGCAATTTTGGTCACTTTGAGGGGTTAAAAAGTGGTTATTCAACATGAGGCACGATCCATTTGACATTTTGAATCATTTTTGGTACAGTCCCAAAAATCCATTTTCTGATGAAAAACGATGACTCCGGACCTGTCGAACGTTCCCAAAATGGTCAATATGGATGAAATTTTAACATTTAATCTTTTGACTCCAAATGACTGTTGGATGGGAATTATGACTTTTCCAACTAAAATAAGTGTGTTTAAAGTCATTTATGTGCCTGAAATTGGTCAAAATTAAAGCTTTTGAATAAGCAAAAACTATGAAAAAATGGCAATTTTGGTCACTCTGAGGGGTTAAAAAGTTGTTATTCAACATGAGGCACGATCCATTTGACATTTTGAATCATTTTTGGTACAGTCCCAAAAATCCATTTTCTGATGAAAAACGATGACTCCGGACCTGTTGAACGTTTCCAAAATGGTCAATATGGATGAAATTTTAACATTTAATCTTTTGACTCCAAATGACTGTTGGATGGGAATTATGACTTTTTCAACTAAAATAAGTGTGTTTAAAGTCATTTATGTGCCTGAAATTGGTCAAAATTAAAGCTTTTGAATAAGCAAAAACTCTGTAAAAATGGCAATTTTGGTCACTCTGAGGGGTTAAAAAGTGGTTATTGAACATGAGGCACGATCCATTTGACATTTTGAATCATTTTTGGTACAGTCCCAAAAATCCATTTTCTGATGAAAAACGATGACTCCGGACCTGTCGAACGTTCCCAAAATGGTCAATATGGATGAAATTTTAACATTTCATCTTTTGACTCCAAATGACTGTTGGATGGGAATTATGACTTTTTCAACTAAAATAAGTGTGTTGAAAGTCATTTATGTGCCTGAAATTGGTCAAAATTGAAGCTTTTGAGTAAGCAAAAACTCTGTAAAAATGGCAATTTTGGTCACTTTGAGGGGTTAAAAAGTGGTTATTCAACATGAGGCACGATCCATTTGACATTTTGAATCATTTTTGGTACAGTCCCAAAAATCCATTTTCTGATGAAAAACGATGACTCCGGACCTGTCGAACGTTCCCAAAATGGTCAATATGGATGAAATTTTAACATTTAATCTTTTGACTCCAAATGACTGTTGGATGGGAATTATGACTTTTTCAACTAAAATAAGTGTGTTTAAAGTCATTTATGTGCCTGAAATTGGTCAAAATTGAAGCTTTTGAGTAAGCAAAACTCTGTAAAAATGGCAATGTTGGTCACTCTGAGGGGTTAAAAAGTGGTTATTCAACATGAGGCACGATCCATTTGACATTTTGAATCATTTTTGGTACAGTCCCAAAAATCCATTTTCTGATGGAAAACGATGACTCCGGACCTGTCGAACGATTTCAAAATGTCAATATGGATGAAATTTTAACATTTAATCTTTTGACTCTAAATGACTGTTGGATGTGAATTATGACTTTTTCAACTAAAATAAGTGTGTTTAAAGTCATTTATGTGCCTGTAATTGGTCAAAACTAAAGCTTTTGAATAAGCAAAAACTCTGTAAAAATGGCAATTTTGGTCACTCTGAGGGGTTAAAAAGTTGTTATTCAACATGAGGCACGATCCATTTGACATTTTGAATCATTTTTGGTACAGTCCCAAAAATCCATTTTCTGATGAAAAACGATGACTCCTGACCTGTCGAACGTTCCCAAAATGGTCAATATGGATGACATTTTAACATTTCATCTTTTGACTCCAAATGACTGTTGGATGGGAATTATGACTTTTTCAACTAAAATAAGTGTGTTTAAAGTCATTTATGTGCCTGAAATTAGTCAAAATTAAAGCTTTTGAATAAGCAAAAACTCAGTAAAAATGGCAATTTTGGTCACTTTGAGGGGTTAAAAAGTGGTTATTCAACATGAGGCACGATCCATTTGACATTTTGAATCATTTTTGGTACAGTCCCAAAAATCCATTTTCTGATGAAAAACGATGACTCCGGACCTGTCGAACGTTCCCAAAATGGTCAATATGGATGAAATTTTAACATTTAATCTTTTGACTCCAAATGACTGTTGGATGGGAATTATGACTTTTTCAACTAAAATAAGTGTGTTTAAAGTCATTTATGTGCCTGAAATTGGTCAAAATTGAAGCTTTTGAATAAGCAAAAACTATGTAAAAATGGCAATTTTGGTCACTCTGAGGGGTTAAAAAGTTGTTATTCAACATGAGGCACGATCCATTTGACATTTTGAATCATTTTTGGTACAGTCCCAAAAATCAATTTTCTGATGAAAAACGATGACTCCGGACCTGTCGAACGTTCCCAAAATGGTCAATATGGATGAAATTTTAACATTTAATCTTTTGACTCCAAATGACTGTTGGATGGGAATTATGACTTTTTCAACTAAAATAAGTGTGTTTAAAGTCATTTATGTGCCTGAAATTGGTCAAAATTGAAGCTTTTGAGTAAGCAAAACTCTGTAAAAATGGCAATGTTGGTCACTCTGAGGGGTTAAAAAGTGGTTATTCAACATGAGGTACGATCCATTTCACATTTTGAATCATTTTTGGTACAGTCCCAAAAATCAATTTTCTGATGAAAAACGATGACTCCGGACCTGTCGAACGATTCCAAAATGTCAATATGGATGAAATTTTAACATTTAATCTTTTGACTCTAAATGACTGTTGGATGTGAATTATGACTTTTTCAACTAAAATAAGTGTGTTTAAAGTCATTTATGTGCCTGAAATTGGTCAAAATTAAAGCTTTTGAATAAGCAAAAACTATGTAAAAATGGCAATTTTGGTCACTCTGAGGGGTTAAAAAGTTGTTATTCAACATGAGGCACGATCCATTTGACATTTTGAATCATTTTTGGTACAGTCCCAAAAATCCATTTTCTGATGAAAAACGATGACTCCGGACCTGTCGAACGTTCCCAAAATGGTCAATATGGATGAAATTTTAACATTTCATCTTTTGACTCCAAATGACTGTTGGATGGGAATTATGACTTTTTCAACTAAAATAAGTGTGTTTAAAGTCATTTCTGTGCCTGAAATTAGTCAAAATTAAAGCTTTTGAATAAGCAAAAACTCTGTAAAAATGGCAATTTTGGTCATTCTGAGGGGTTAAAAAGTGGTTATTCAATATGAAGCACGATCCATTTGACATTTTGAATCATTTTTGGTACAGTCCCAAAAATCCATTTTCTGATGAAAAACGATGACTCCGGACCTGTTGAACGTTTCCAAAATGGTCAATATGGATGAAATTTTAACATTTAATCTTTTGACTCCAAATGACTGTTGGATGGGAATTATGACTTTTTCAACTAAAATAAGTGTGTTGAAAGTCATTTATGTGCCTGAAATTGGTCAAAATTGAAGCTTTTGAGTAAGCAAAAACTCTGTAAAAATGGCAATTTTGGTCACTTTGAGGGGTTAAAAAGTGGTTATTCAACATGAGGCACGATCCATTTGACATTTTGAATCATTTTTGGTACAGTCCCAAAAATCAATTTTCTGATGAAAAACGATGATTCCGGACCTGTCGAACGTTCCCAAAATGGTCAATATGGATGAAATTTTAACATTTAATCTTTTGACTCCAAATGACTGTTGGATGGGAATTATGACTTTTTCAACTAAAATACGTGTGTTTAAAGTCATTTATGTGCCTGAAATTGGTCAAAATTGAAGCTTTTGAGTAAGCAAAACTCTGTAAAAATGTCAAGTTAAAAAGTGGTTATTGAACATGAGGCACGATCCATTTGACATTTTGAATCATTTTTGGTACAGTCCCAAAAATCCATTTTCTGATGAAAAACGATGACTCCGGACCTGTTGAACGTTTCCAAAATGGTCAATATGGATGAAATGTTAACATTTAATCTTTTGACTCCAAATGACTGTTGGATGGGAATTATGACTTTTTCAACTAAAATAAGTGTGTTTAAAGTCATTTAAGTGCCTGAAATTGGTCAAAATTAAAGCTTTTGAATAAGCAAAAACTCTGTAAAAATGGCAATTTTGGTCACTCTGAGGGGTTAAAAAGTGGTTATTGAACATGAGGCACGATCCATTTGACATTTTGAATCATTTTTGGTACAGTCCCAAAAATCAATTTTCTGATGAAAAAACGATGACTCCGGACCTGTCGAACGTTCCCAAAATGGTCAATATGGATGAAATTTTAACATTTAATCTTTTGACTCCAATGACTGTTGGATGGGAATTATGACTTTTTCAACTAAAATAAGTGTGTTTAAAGTCATTTATGTGCCTGAAATTGGTCAAAATTAAAGCTTTTGAATAAGCAAAAACTCTGTAAAAATGGCAATTTTGCTCACTCTGAGGGGTTAAAAAGTGGTTATTCAACATGAGGCACGATCCATTTGACATTTTGAATCATTTTTGGTACAGTCCCAAAAATCCATTTTCTGATGAAAAACGATGACTCCGGACCTGTCGAACGTTCCCAAAATGGTCAATATGGATGAAATTTTAACATTTCATCTTTTGACTCCAAATGACTGTTGGATGGGAATTATGACTTTTTCAACTAAAATAAGTGTGTTGAAAGTCATTTATGTGCCTGAAATTGGTCAAAATTGAAGCTTTTTGAGTAAGCAAAAACTCTGTAAAAATGGCAATTTTGGTCACTTTGAGGGGTTAAAAAGTGGTTATTCAACATGAGGCACGATCCATTTGACATTTTGAATCATTTTTGGTACAGTCCCAAAAATCCATTTTCTGATGAAAAACGATGACTCCGGACCTGTCGAACGTTCCCAAAATGGTCAATATGGATGAAATTTTTACATTTAATCTTTTGACTCCAAATGACTGTTGGATGGGAATTATGACTTTTCCAACTAAAATAAGTGTGTTTAAAGTCATTTATGTGCCTGAAATTGGTCAAAATTAAAGCTTTTGAATAAGCAAAAACTATGAAAAAATGGCAATTTTGGTCACTCTGAGGGGTTAAAAAGTTGTTATTCAACATGAGCACGATCCATTTGACATTTTGAATCATTTTTGGTACAGTCCCAAAAATCCATTTTTCTGATGAAAAACGATGACTCCGGACCTGTTGAACGTTTCCAAAATGGTCAATATGGATGAAAATTTTAACATTTAATCTTTTGACTCCAAATGACTGTTGGATGGGAATTATGACTTTTTCAACTAAAATAAGTGTGTTTAAAGTCATTTATGTGCCTGAAATTGGTCAAAATTAAAGCTTTTGAATAAGCAAAAACTCTGTAAAAATGGCAATTTTGGTCACTCTGAGGGGTTAAAAAGTGGTTATTGAACATGAGGCACGATCCATTTGACATTTTGAATCATTTTTGGTACAGTCCCAAAAATCCATTTTCTGATGAAAAACGATGACTCCGGACCTGTCGAACGTTCCCAAAATGGTCAATATGGATGAAATTTTAACATTTCATCTTTTGACTCCAAATGACTGTTGGATGGGAATTATGACTTTTTCAACTAAAATAAGTGTGTTGAAAGTCATTTATGTGCCTGAAATTGGTCAAAATTGAAGCTTTTGAGTAAGCAAAAACTCTGTAAAAATGGCAATTTTGGTCACTTTGAGGGGTTAAAAAGTGGTTATTCAACATGAGGCACGATCCATTTGACATTTTGAATCATTTTTGGTACAGTCCCAAAAATCCATTTTCTGATGAAAAACGATGACTCCGGACCTGTCCGAACGTTCCCAAAATGGTCAATATGGATGAAATTTTAACATTTAATCTTTTGACTCCAAAATGACTGTTGGATGGGAATTATGACTTTTTCAACTAAAATAAGTGTGTTTAAAGTCATTTATGTGCCTGAAATTGGTCAAAATTGAAGCTTTTGAGTAAGCAAAACTCTGTAAAAATGGCAATGTTGGTCACTCTGAGGGGTTAAAAAGTGGTTATTCAACATGAGGCACGATCCATTTGACATTTTGAATCATTTTTGGTACAGTCCCAAAAATCCATTTTCTGATGGAAAACGATGACTCCGGACCTGTCGAACGATTTCAAAATGTCAATATGGATGAAATTTTAACATTTAATCTTTTGACTCTAAATGACTGTTGGATGTGAATTATGACTTTTTCAACTAAAATAAGTGTGTTTAAAGTCATTTATGTGCCTGTAATTGGTCAAAACTAAAGCTTTTGAATAAGCAAAAACTCTGTAAAAATGGCAATTTTGGTCACTCTGAGGGGTTAAAAAGTTGTTATTCAACATGAGGCACGATCCATTTGACATTTTGAATCATTTTTGGTACAGTCCCAAAAAATCCATTTTCTGATGAAAAACGATGACTCCTGACCTGTCGAACGTTCCCAAAATGGTCAATATGGATGACATTTTAACATTTCATCTTTTGACTCCAAATGACTGTTGGATGGGAATTATGACTTTTTCAACTAAAATAAGTGTGTTAAAGTCATTTATGTGCCTGAAATTAGTCAAAATTAAAGCTTTTGAATAAGCAAAAACTCAGTAAAAATGGCAATTTTGGTCACTTTGAGGGTTAAAAAGTGGTTATTCAACATGAGGCACGATCCATTTGACATTTTGAATCATTTTTGGTACAGTCCCAAAAATCCATTTTCTGATGAAAAACGATGACTCCGGACCTGTCGAACGTTCCCAAAATGGTCAATATGGATGAAATTTTAACATTTAATCTTTTGACTCCAAATGACTGTTGGATGGGAATTATGACTTTTTCAACTAAAATAAGTGTGTTTAAAGTCATTTATGTGCCTGAAATTGGTCAAAATTGAAGCTTTTGAGTAAGCAAAACTCTGTAAAAATGGCAATGTTGGTCACTCTGAGGGGTTAAAAAGTGGTTATTCAACATGAGGCACGATCCATTTGACATTTTGAATCATTTTTGGTACAGTCCCAAAAATCCATTTTCTGATGAAAAACGATGACTCCGGACCTGTCGAACGTTCCCAAAATGGTCAATATGGATGAAATTTTAACATTTCATCTTTTGACTCCAAATGACTGTTGGATGGGAATTATGACTTTTTCAACTAAAATAAGTGTGTTGAAAGTCATTTATGTGCCTGAAATTGGTCAAAATTGAAGCTTTTGAGTAAGCAAAAACTCTGTAAAAATGGCAATTTTGGTCACTTTGAGGGGTTAAAAAGTTGTTATTCAACATGAGGCACGATCCATTTGACATTTTGAATCATTTTTGGTACAGTCCCAAAAATCCATTTTCTGATGGAAAACGATGACTCCGGACCTGTCGAACGATTTCAAAATGTCAATATGGATGAAATTTTAACATTTAATCTTTTGACTCCAAATGACTGTTGGATGGGAATTATGACTTTTTCAACTAAAATAAGTGTGTTTAAAGTCATTTATGTGCCTGAAATTAGTCAAAATTAAAGCTTTTGAATAAGCAAAAACTCAGTAAAAATGGCAATTTTGGTCACTTTGAGGGGTTAAAAGTGGTTATTCAACATGAGGCACGATCCATTTGACATTTTGAATCATTTTTGGTACAGTCCCAAAAATCCATTTTCTGATGAAAAACGATGACTCCGGACCTGTCGAACGTTCCCAAAATGGTCAATATGGATGAAATTTTAACATTAAATCTTTTGACTCCAAATGACTGTTGGATGGGAATTATGACTTTTTCAACTAAAATAAGTGTGTTTAAAGTCATTTATGTGCCTGAAATTGGTCAAAACTAAAGCTTTTGAGTAAGCAAAAAACTCTGTAAAAATGGCAATTTTGGTCACTTTGAGGGGTTAAAAAGTGGTTATTCAACATGAGGTACGATCCATTTGACATTTTGAATCATTTTTGGTACAGTCCAAAAAATCAATTTTCTGATGAAAAACGATGACTCCGGACCTGTCGAACGTTCCCAAAATGGTCAATATGGATGAAATTTTAACATTTCATCTTTTGACTCCAAATGACTGTTGGATGGGAATTATGACTTTTTCAACTAAAATAAGTGTGTTTAAAGTCATTTATGTGCCTGAAATTGGTCAAAATTGAAGCTTTTGAGTAAGCAAAACTCTGTAAAAATGGCAATGTTGGTCACTCTGAGGGGTTAAAAAGTGGTTATTCAACATGAGGCACGATCCATTTGACATTTTGAATCATTTTTGGTACAGTCCCAAAAATCAATTTTCTGATGAAAAACGATGACTCCGGACCTGTCGAACGTTCCCAAAATGGTCAATATGGATGAAATTTTAACATTTCATCTTTTGACTCCAAATGACTGTTGGATGGGAATTATGACTTTTTCAACTAAAATGAAAGTCATTTATGTGCCTGAAATTGGTCAAAATTGAAGCTTTTGAGTAAGCAAAACTCTGTAAAAATGGCAATGTTGGTCACTCTGAGGGGTTAAAAAGTGGTTATTCAACATGAGGCACGATCCATTTGACATTTTGAATCATTTTTGGTACAGTCCCAAAAATCCATTTTATGATGGAAAAACGATGACTCCGGACCTGTCGAACGATTTCAAAATGTCAATATGGATGAAATTTTAACATTTAATCTTTTGACTCTAAATGACTGTTGGATGTGAATTATGACTTTTTCAACTAAAATAAGTGTGTTTAAAGTCATTTATGTGCCTGAAATTGGTCAAAACTAAAGCTTTTGAATAAGCAAAAACTCTGTAAAAATGGCAATTTTGGTCACTCTGAGGGGTTAAAAAGTTGTTATTCAACATGAGGCACGATCCATTTGACATTTTGAATCATTTTTGGTACAGTCCCAAAAATCCATTTTCTGATGAAAAACGATGACTCCGGACCTGTCGAACGTTCCCCAAAATGGTCAATATGGATGACATTTTAACATTTCATCTTTTGACTCCAAATGACTGTTGGATGGGAATTATGACTTTTTCAACTAAAATAAGTGTGTTTAAAGTCATTTATGTGCCTGAAATTAGTCAAAATTAAAGCTTTTGAATAAGCAAAAACTCAGTAAAAATGGCAATTTTGGTCACTTTGAGGGGTTAAAAAGTGGTTATTCAACATGAGGCACGATCCATTTGACATTTTGAATCATTTTTGGTACAGTCCCAAAAATCCATTTTCTGATGAAAAAACGATGACTCCGGACCTGTCGAACGTTCCCAAAATGGTCAATATGGATGAAATTTTAACATTTAATCTTTTGACTCCAAATGACTGTTGGATGGGAATTATGACTTTTTCAACTAAAATAAGTGTGTTTAAAGTCATTTATGTGCCTGAAATTGGTCAAAATTGAAGCTTTTGAGTATGCAAAACTCTGTAAAAATGGCAATGTTGGTCACTCTGAGGGGTTAAAAAGTGGTTATTCAACATGAGGCACGATCCATTTGACATTTTGAATCATTTTTGGTACAGTCCCAAAAATCCATTTTCTGATGAAAAACGATGACTCCGGACCTGTCGAACGTTCCCAAAATGGTCAATATGGATGAAATTTTAACATTTCATCTTTTGACTCCAAATGACTGTTGAATGGGAATTATGACTTTTTCAACTAAAATAAGTGTGTTGAAAGTCATTTATGTGCCTGAAATTGGTCAAAATTGAAGCTTTTGAGTAAGCAAAAACTCTGTAAAAATGGCAATTTTGGTCACTTTGAGGGGTTAAAAAAGTGGTTATTCAACATGAGGCACGATCCATTTGACATTTTGAATAATTTTTGGTACAGTCCCAAAAATCAATTTTCTGATGAAAAACGATGACTCCGGACCTGTCGAACGTTCCCAAAATGGTCAATATGGATGAAATTTTAACATTTAATCTTTTGACTCCAAATGACTGTTGGATGGGAATTATGACTTTTTCAACTAAAATAAGTGTGTTTAAAGTCATTTATGTGCCTGAAATTGGTCAAAATTGAAGCTTTTGAGTAAGCAAAACTCTGTAAAAATGGCAATGTTGGTCACTCTGAGGGGGTAAAAAGTGGTTATTCAACATGAGGTACGATCCATTTGACATTTTGAATCATTTTTGGTAAAGTCCCAAAAATCCATTTTCTGATGAAAAACGATGACTCCGGACCTGTCGAACGATTCCAAAATGTCAATATGGATGAAATTTTAACATTTAATCTTTTGACTCTAAATGACTGTTGGATGGGAATTATGACTTTTTCAACTAAAATAAGTGTGTTGAAAGTCATTTATGTGCCTGAAATTGGTCAAAATTGAAGCTTTTGAGTAAGCAAAAACTCTGTAAAAATGGCAATTTTGGTCACTTTGAGGGGTTAAAAAGTGGTTATTCAACATGAGGTACGATCCATTTGACATTTTGAATCATTTTTGGTACAGTCCCAAAAATCCATTTTCTGATGAAAAACGATGACTCCGGACCTGTCGAACGTTCCCAAAATGGTCAATATGTATGACATTTTAACATTTAATCTTTTGACTCCAAATGACTGTTGGATGGGAATTATGACTTTTTCAACTAAAATAAGTGTGTTTAAAGTCATTTATGTGCCTGAAATTGGTCAAAACTAAAGCTTTTGAATAAGCAAAAACTCTGTAAAAATGGCAATTTTGGTCACTCTGAGGGGTTAAAAAGTTGTTATTCAACATGAGGCACGATCCATTTGACATTTTGAATCATTTTTGGTACAGTCCCAAAAAATCCATTTTCTGATGAAAAACGATGACTCCGGACCTGTCGAACGTTCCCAAAATGGTCAATATGGATGAAATTTTAACATTTCATCTTTTGACTCCAAATGACTGTTGGATGGGAATTATGACTTTTTCAACTAAAATAAGTGTGTTTAAAGTCATTTATGTGCCTGAAATTAGTCAAAATTAAAGCTTTTGAATAAGCAAAAACTCTGTAAAAATGGCAATTTTGGTCACTTTGAGGGGTTAAAAAGTGGTTATTCAACATGAGGCACGATCCATTTGACATTTTGAATAATTTTTGGTACAGTCCCAAAAATCAATTTTCTGATGAAAAACGATGACTCCGGACCTGTCGAACGTTCCCAAAATGGTCAATATGGATGAAATTTTAACATTTAATCTTTTGACTCCAAATGACTGTTGGATGGGAATTATGACTTTTTCAACTAAAATAAGTGTGTTTAAAGTCATTTATGTGCCTGAAATTGGTCAAAATTGAAGCTTTTGAGTAAGCAAAACTCTGTAAAAATGGCAATGTTGGTCACTCTGAGGGGTTAAAAAGTGGTTATTCAACATGAGGTACGATCCATTTCACATTTTGAATCATTTTTGGTACAGTCCCAAAAATCAATTTTCTGATGAAAAACGATGACTCCGGATCTGTCGAACGATTCCAAAATGTCAATATGGATGAAATTTTAACATTTAATCTTTTGACTCTAAATGACTGTTGGATGTGAATTATGACTTTTTCAACTAAAATAAGTGTGTTTAAAGTCATTTATGTGCCTGAAATTGGTCAAAATTAAAGCTTTTGAATAAGCAAAAACTATGTAAAAATGGCAATTTTGGTCACTCTGAGGGGTTAAAAAGTTGTTATTCAACATGAGGCACGATCCATTTGACATTTTGAATCATTTTTGGTACAGTCCCAAAAATCCATTTTCTGATGAAAAACGATGACTCCGGACCTGTCGAACGTTCCCAAAATGGTCAATATGGATGAAATTTTAACATTTCATCTTTTGACTCCAAATGACTGTTGGATGGGAATTATGACTTTTTCAACTAAAATAAGTGTGTTTAAAGTCATTTATGTGCCTGAAATTAGTCAAAATTAAAGCTTTTGAATAAGCAAAAACTCTGTAAAAATGGCAATTTTGGTCATTCTGAGGGGTTAAAAAGTGGTTATTCAATATGAAGCACGATCCATTTGACATTTTGAATCATTTTTGGTACAGTCCCAAAAATCCATTTTCTGATGAAAAACGATGACTCCGGACCTGTTGAACGTTTCCAAAATGGTCAATATGGATGAAATTTTAACATTTAATCTTTTGACTCCAAATGACTGTTGGATGGGAATTATGACTTTTTCAACTAAAATAAGTGTGTTGAAAGTCATTTATGTGCCTGAAATTGGTCAAAATTGAAGCTTTTGAGTAAGCAAAAACTCTGTAAAAATGGCAATTTTGGTCACTTTGAGGGGTTAAAAAGTGGTTATTCAACATGAGGCACGATCCATTTGACATTTTGAATCATTTTTGGTACAGTCCCAAAAATCAATTTTCTGATGAAAAACGATGATTCCGGACCTGTCGAACGTTCCCAAAATGGTCAATATGGATGAAATTTTAACATTTAATCTTTTGACTCCAAATGACTGTTGGATGGGAATTATGACTTTTTCAACTAAAATACGTGTGTTTAAAGTCATTTATGTGCCTGAAATTGGTCAAAATTGAAGCTTTTGAGTAAGCAAAACTCTGTAAAAATGTCAATGTTGGTCACTCTGAGGGGTTAAAAAGTGGTTATTGAACATGAGGCACGATCCATTTGACATTTTGAATCATTTTTGGTACAGTCCCAAAAATCCATTTTCTGATGAAAAACGATGACTCCGGACCTGTTGAACGTTTCCAAAATGGTCAATATGGATGAAATGTTAACATTTAATCTTTTGACTCCAAATGACTGTTGGATGGGAATTATGACTTTTTCAACTAAAATAAGTGTGTTTAAAGTCATTTAAGTGCCTGAAATTGGTCAAAATTAAAGCTTTTGAATAAGCAAAAACTCTGTAAAAATGGCAATTTTGGTCACTCTGAGGGGTTAAAAAGTGGTTATTGAACATGAGGCACGATCCATTTGACATTTTGAATCATTTTTGGTACAGTCCCAAAAATCAATTTTCTGATGAAAAACGATGACTCCGGACCTTAGAACGTTCCCAAAATGGTCAATATGGATGAAATTTTAACATTTAATCTTTTGACTCCAAATGACTGTTGGATGGGAATTATGACTTTTTCAACTAAAATAAGTGTGTTTAAAGTCATTTATGTGCCTGAAATTGGTCAAAATTAAAGCTTTTGAATAAGCAAAAACTCTGTAAAAATGGCAATTTTGCTCACTCTGAGGGGTTAAAAAGTGGTTATTCAACATGAGGCACGATCCATTTGACATTTTGAATCATTTTTGGTACAGTCCCAAAAATCCATTTTCTGATGAAAAACGATGACTCCGGACCTGTCGAACGTTCCCAAAATGGTCAATATGGATGAAATTTTAACATTTCATCTTTTGACTCCAAATGACTGTTGGATGGGAATTATGACTTTTTCAACTAAAATAAGTGTGTTGAAAGTCATTTATGTGCCTGAAATTGGTCAAAATTGAAGCTTTTGAGTAAGCAAAAACTCTGTAAAAATGGCAATTTTGGTCACTTTGAGGGGTTAAAAAGTGGTTATTCAACATGAGGCACGATCCATTTGACATTTTGAATCATTTTTGGTACAGTCCCAAAAATCCATTTTCTGATGAAAAACGATGACTCCGGACCTGTCGAACGTTCCCAAAATGGTCAATATGGATGAAATTTTAACATTTAATCTTTTGACTCCAAATGACTGTTGGATGGGAATTATGACTTTTCCAACTAAAATAAGTGTGTTTAAAGTCATTTATGTGCCTGAAATTGGTCAAAATTAAAGCTTTTGAATAAGCAAAAACTATGAAAAAATGGCAATTTTGGTCACTCTGAGGGGTTAAAAAGTTGTTATTCAACATGAGGCACGATCCATTTGACATTTTGAATCATTTTTGGTACAGTCCCAAAAATCCATTTTCTGATGAAAAACGATGACTCCGGACCTGTTGAACGTTTCCAAAATGGTCAATATGGATGAAATTTTAACATTTAATCTTTTGACTCCAAATGACTGTTGGATGGGAATTATGACTTTTTCAACTAAAATAAGTGTGTTTAAAGTCATTTATGTGCCTGAAATTGGTCAAAATTAAAGCTTTTGAATAAGCAAAAACTCAGTAAAAATGGCAATTTTGGTCACTCTGAGGGGTTAAAAAGTGGTTATTGAACATGAGGCACGATCCATTTGACATTTTGAATCATTTTTGGTACAGTCCCAAAAATCCATTTTCTGATGAAAAACGATGACTCCGGACCTGTCGAACGTTCCCAAAATGGTCAATATGGATGAAATTTTAACATTTCATCTTTTGACTCCAAATGACTGTTGGATGGGAATTATGACTTTTTCAACTAAAATAAGTGTGTTGAAAGTCATTTATGTGCCTGAAATTGGTCAAAATTGAAGCTTTTGAGTAAGCAAAAACTCTGTAAAAATGGCAATTTTGGTCACTTTGAGGGGTTAAAAAGTTGTTATTCAACATGAGGCACGATCCATTTGACATTTTGAATCATTTTTGGTACAGTCCCAAAAATCCATTTTCTGATGGAAAACGATGACTCCGGACCTGTCGAACGATTTCAAAATGTCAATATGGATGAAATTTTAACATTTAATCTTTTGACTCCAAATGACTGTTGGATGGGAATTATGACTTTTCCAACTAAAATAAGTGTGTTTAAAGTCATTTATGTGCCTGAAATTGGTCAAAATTAAAGCTTTTGAATAAGCAAAAACTATGAAAAAATGGCAATTTTGGTCACTCTGAGGGGTTAAAAAGTTGTTATTCAACATGAGGCACGATCCATTTGACATTTTGAATCATTTTTGGTACAGTCCCAAAAATCCATTTTCTGATGAAAAACGATGACTCCGGACCTGTTGAACGTTTCCAAAATGGTCAATATGGATGAAATTTTAACATTTAATCTTTTGACTCCAAATGACTGTTGGATGGGAATTATGACTTTTTCAACTAAAATAAGTGTGTTTAAAGTCATTTATGTGCCTGAAATTGGTCAAAATTAAAGCTTTTGAATAAGCAAAAACTCAGTAAAAATGGCAATTTTGGTCACTCTGAGGGGTTAAAAAGTGGTTATTGAACATGAGGCACGATCCATTTGACATTTTGAATCATTTTTGGTACAGTCCCAAAAATCCATTTTCTGATGAAAAACGATGACTCCGGACCTGTCGAACGTTCCCAAAATGGTCAATATGGATGAAATTTTAACATTTCATCTTTTGACTCCAAATGACTGTTGGATGGGAATTATGACTTTTTCAACTAAAATAAGTGTGTTTAAAGTCATTTATGTGCCTGCAATTGGTCAAAATTGAAGCTTTTGAGTAAGCAAAAACTCTGTAAAAATGGCAATTTTGGTCACTTTGAGGGGTTAAAAAGTGGTTATTCAACATGAGGCACGATCCATTTGACATTTTGAATCATTTTTGGTACAGTCCCAAAAATCCATTTTCTGATGAAAAACGATGACTCCGGACCTGTCGAACGTTCCCAAAATGGTCAATATGGATGAAATTTTAACATTTCATCTTTTGACTCCAAATGACTGTTGGATGGGAATTATGACTTTTTCAACTAAAATAAGTGTGTTGAAAGTCATTTATGTGCCTGAAATTGGTCAAAATTGAAGCTTTTGAGTAAGCAAAAACTCTGTAAAAATGGCAATTTTGGTCACTTTGAGGGGTTAAAAAGTTGTTATTCAACATGAGGCACGATCCATTTGACATTTTGAATCATTTTTGGTACAGTCCCAAAAATCCATTTTCTGATGGAAAACGATGACTCCGGACCTGTCGAACGATTTCAAAATGTCAATATGGATGAAATTTTAACATTTAATCTTTTGACTCCAAATGACTGTTGGATGGGAATTATGACTTTTTCAACTAAAATAAGTGTGTTTAAAGTCATTTATGTGCCTGAAATTAGTCAAAATTAAAGCTTTTGAATAAGCAAAAACTCAGTAAAAATGGCAATTTTGGTCACTTTGAGGGGTTAAAAAGTGGTTATTCGACATGAGGCACGATCCATTTGACATTTTGAATCATTTTTGGTACAGTCCCAAAAATCCATTTTCTGATGAAAAACGATGACTCCGGACCTGTCGAACGTTCCCAAAATGGTCAATATGGATGAAATTTTAACATTTAATCTTTTGACTCCAAATGACTGTTGGATGGGAATTATGACTTTTTCAACTAAAATAAGTGTGTTTAAAGTCATTTATGTGCCTGAAATTGGTCAAAACTAAAGCTTTTGAGTAAGCAAAAACTCTGTAAAAATGGCAATTTTGGTCACTTTGAGGGGTTAAAAAGTGGTTATTCAACATGAGGTACGATCCATTTGACATTTTGAATCATTTTTGGTACAGTCCAAAAAATCAATTTTCTGATGAAAAACGATGACTCCGGACCTGTCGAACGTTCCCAAAATGGTCAATATGGATGAAATTTTAACATTTCATCTTTTGACTCCAAATGACTGTTGGATGGGAATTATGACTTTTTCAACTAAAATAAGTGTGTTTAAAGTCATTTATGTGCCTGAAATTGGTCAAAATTGAAGCTTTTTAGTAAGCAAAACTCTGTAAAAATGGCAATGTTGGTCACTCTGAGGGGTTAAAAAGTGGTTATTCAACATGAGGCACGATCCATTTGACATTTTGAATCATTTTTGGTACAGTCCCAAAAATCCATTTTCTGATGAAAAACGATGACTCCGGACCTGTCGAACGTTCCCAAAATGGTCAATATGGATGAAATTTTAACATTTCATCTTTTGACTCCAAATGACTGTTGGATGGGAATTATGACTTTTTCAACTAAAATAAGTGTGTTGAAAGTCATTTATGTGCCTGAAATTGGTCAAAATTGAAGCTTTTGAGTAAGCAAAACTCTGTAAAAATGGCAATGTTGGTCACTCTGAGGGGTTAAAAAGTGGTTATTCAACATGAGGCACGATCCATTTGACATTTTGAATCATTTTTGGTACAGTCCCAAAAATCCATTTTCTGATGGAAAACGATGACTCCGGACCTGTCGAACGATTTCAAAATGTCAATATGGATGAAATTTTAACATTTAATCTTTTGACTCTAAATGACTGTTGGATGTGAATTATGACTTTTTCAACTAAAATAAGTGTGTTTAAAGTCATTTATGTGCCTGAAATTGGTCAAAACTAAAGCTTTTGAATAAGCAAAAACTCTGTAAAAATGGCAATTTTGGTCACTCTGAGGGGTTAAAAAGTTGTTATTCAACATGAGGCACGATCCATTTGACATTTTGAATCATTTTTGGTACAGTCCCAAAAATCCATTTTCTGATGAAAAACGATGACTCCGGACCTGTCGAACGTTCCCAAAATGGTCAATATGGATGACATTTTAACATTTCATCTTTTGACTCCAAATGACTGTTGGATGGGAATTATGACTTTTTCAACTAAAATAAGTGTGTTTAAAGTCATTTATGTGCCTGAAATTAGTCAAAATTAAAGCTTTTGAATAAGCAAAAACTCAGTAAAAATGGCAATTTTGGTCACTTTGAGGGGTTAAAAAGTGGTTATTCAACATGAGGCACGATCCATTTGACATTTTGAATCATTTTTGGTACAGTCCCAAAAATCCATTTTCTGATGAAAAACGATGACTCCGGACCTGTCGAACGTTCCCAAAATGGTCAATATGGATGAAATTTTAACATTTAATCTTTTGACTCCAAATGACTGTTGGATGGGAATTATGACTTTTTCAACTAAAATAAGTGTGTTTAAAGTCATTTATGTGCCTGAAATTGGTCAAAATTGAAGCTTTTGAGTATGCAAAACTCTGTAAAAATGGCAATGTTGGTCACTCTGAGGGGTTAAAAAGTGGTTATTCAACATGAGGCACGATCCATTTGACATTTTGAATCATTTTTGGTACAGTCCCAAAAATCCATTTTCTGATGAAAAACGATGACTCCGGACCTGTCGAACGTTCCCAAAATGGTCAATATGGATGAAATTTCAACATTTCATCTTTTGACTCCAAATGACTGTTGAATGGGAATTATGACTTTTTCAACTAAAATAAGTGTGTTGAAAGTCATTTATGTGCCTGAAATTGGTCAAAATTGAAGCTTTTGAGTAAGCAAAAACTCTGTAAAAATGGCAATTTTGGTCACTTTGAGGGGTTAAAAAGTGGTTATTCAACATGAGGTACGATCCATTTGACATTTTGAATCATTTTTGGTACAGTCCAAAAAATCAATTTTCTGATGAAAAACGATGACTCCGGACCTGTCGAACGTTCCTAAAATGGTCAATATGGATGAAATTTTAACATTTAATCTTTTGACTCCAAATGACTGTTGGATGGGAATTATGACTTTTTCAACTAAAATAAGTGTGTTTAAAGTCATTTATGTGCCTGAAATTGGTCAAAACTAAAGCTTTTGAATAAGCAAAAACTCTGTAAAAATGGCAATTTTGGTCACTCTGAGGGGTTAAAAAGTTGTTATTCAACATGAGGCACGATCCATTTGACATTTTGAATCATTTTTGGTACAGTCCCAAAAATCCATTTTCTGATGAAAAACGATGACTCCTGACCTGTCGAACGTTCCCAAAATGGTCAATATGGATGAAATTTTAACATTTCATCTTTTGACTCCAAATGACTGTTGGATGGGAATTATGACTTTTTCAACTAAAATAAGTGTGTTTAAAGTCATTTATGTGCCTGAAATTAGTCCAAATTAAAGCTTTTGAATAAGCAAAAACTCTGTAAAAATGGCAATTTTAGTCACTTTGAGGGGTTAAAAAGTGGTTATTCAACATGAGGCACGATCCATTTGACATTTTGAATAATTTTTGGTACAGTCCCAAAAATCAATTTTCTGATGAAAAACGATGACTCCGGACCTGTCGAACGTTCCCAAAATGGTCAATATGGATGAAATTTTAACATTTTATCTTTTGACTCCAAATGACTGTTGGATGGGAATTATGACTTTTTCAACTAAAATAAGTGTGTTTAAAGTCATTTATGTGCCTGAAATTGGTCAAAATTGAAGCTTTTGAGTAAGCAAAACTCTGTAAAAATGGCAATGTTGGTCACTCTGAGGGGGTAAAAAGTGGTTATTCAACATGAGGTACGATCCATTTGACATTTTGAATCATTTTTGGTAAAGTCCCAAAAATCCATTTTCTGATGAAAAACGATGACTCCGGACCTGTCGAACGATTCCAAAATGTCAATATGGATGAAATTTTAACATTTAATCTTTTGACTCTAAATGACTGTTGGATGGGAATTATGACTTTTTCAACTAAAATAAGTGTGTTGAAAGTCATTTATGTGCCTGAAATTGGTCAAAATTGAAGCTTTTGAGTAAGCAAAAACTCTGTAAAAATGGCAATTTTGGTCACTTTGAGGGGTTAAAAAGTGGTTATTCAACATGAGGTACGATCCATTTGACATTTTGAATCATTTTTGGTACAGTCCCAAAAATCCATTTTCTGATGAAAAACGATGACTCCGGACCTGTCGAACGTTCCCAAAATGGTCAATATGTATGAAATTTTAACATTTAATCTTTTGACTCCAAATGACTGTTGGATGGGAATTATGACTTTTTCAACTAAAATAAGTGTGTTTAAAGTCATTTATGTGCCTGAAATTGGTCAAAACTAAAGCTTTTGAATAAGCAAAAACTCTGTAAAAATGGCAATTTTGGTCACTCTGAGGGGTTAAAAAGTTGTTATTCAACATGAGGCACGATCCATTTGACATTTTGAATCATTTTTGGTACAGTCCCAAAAATCCATTTTCTGATGAAAAACGATGACTCCGGACCTGTCGAACGTTCCCAAAATGGTCAATATGGATGAAATTTTAACATTTCATCTTTTGACTCCAAATGACTGTTGGATGGGAATTATGACTTTTTCAACTAAAATAAGTGTGTTTAAAGTCATTTATGTGCCTGAAATTAGTCAAAATTAAAGCTTTTGAATAAGCAAAAACTCTGTAAAAATGGCAATTTTGGTCACTTTGAGGGGTTAAAAAGTGGTTATTCAACATGAGGCACGATCCATTTGACATTTTGAATAATTTTTGGTACAGTCCCAAAAATCAATTTTCTGATGAAAAACGATGACTCCGGACCTGTCGAACGTTCCCAAAATGGTCAATATGGATGAAATTTTAACATTTAATCTTTTGACTCCAAATGACTGTTGGATGGGAATTATGACTTTTTCAACTAAAATAAGTGTGTTTAAAGTCATTCATGTGCCTGAAATTGGTCAAAATTGAAGCTTTTGAGTAAGCAAAACTCTGTAAAAATGGCAATGTTGGTCACTCTGAGGGGTTAAAAAGTGGTTATTCAACATGAGGTACGATCCATTTCACATTTTGAATCATTTTTGGTACAGTCCCAAAAATCAATTTTCTGATGAAAAACGATGACTCCGGACCTGTCGAACGATTCCAAAATGTCAATATGGATGAAATTTTAACATTTAATCTTTTGACTCTAAATGACTGTTGGATGTGAATTATGACTTTTTCAACTAAAATAAGTGTGTTTAAAGTCATTTATGTGCCTGAAATTGGTCAAAATTAAAGCTTTTGAATAAGCAAAAACTATGTAAAAATGGCAATTTTGGTCACTCTGAGGGGTTAAAAAGTTGTTATTCAACATGAGGCACGATCCATTTGACATTTTGAATCATTTTTGGTACAGTCCCAAAAATCCATTTTCTGATGAAAAACGATGACTCCGGACCTGTCGAACGTTCCCAAAATGGTCAATATGGATGAAATTTTAACATTTCATCTTTTGACTCCAAATGACTGTTGGATGGGAATTATGACTTTTTCAACTAAAATAAGTGTGTTTAAAGTCATTTATGTGCCTGAAATTAGTCAAAATTAAAGCTTTTGAATAAGCAAAAACTCTGTAAAAATAGCAATTTTGGTCATTCTGAGGGGTTAAAAAGTGGTTATTCAATATGAAGCACGATCCATTTGACATTTTGAATCATTTTTGGTACAGTCCCAAAAATCCATTTTCTGATGAAAAACGATGACTCCGGACCTGTTGAACGTTTCCAAAATGGTCAATATGGATGAAATTTTAACATTTAATCTTTTGACTCCAAATGACTGTTGGATGGGAATTATGACTTTTTCAACTAAAATAAGTGTGTTGAAAGTCATTTATGTGCCTGAAATTGGTCAAAATTGAAGCTTTTGAGTAAGCAAAAACTCTGTAAAAATGGCAATTTTGGTCACTTTGAGGGGTTAAAAAGTGGTTATTCAACATGAGGCACGATCCATTTGACATTTTGAATCATTTTTGGTACAGTCCCAAAAATCAATTTTCTGATGAAAAACGATGATTCCGGACCTGTCGAACGTTCCCAAAATGGTCAATATGGATGAAATTTTAACATTTAATCTTTTGACTCCAAATGACTGTTGGATGGGAATTATGACTTTTTCAACTAAAATACGTGTGTTTAAAGTCATTTATGTGCCTGAAATTGGTCAAAATTGAAGCTTTTGAGTAAGCAAAACTCTGTAAAAATGTCAATGTTGGTCACTCTGAGGGGTTAAAAAGTGGTTATTGAACATGAGGCACGATCCATTTGACATTTTGAATCATTTTTGGTACAGTCCCAAAAATCCATTTTCTGATGAAAAACGATGACTCCGGATCTGTTGAACGTTTCCAAAATGGTCAATATGGATGAAATGTTAACATTTAATCTTTTGACTCCAAATGACTGTTGGATGGGAATTATGACTTTTTCAACTAAAATAAGTGTGTTTAAAGTCATTTAAGTGCCTGAAATTGGTCAAAATTAAAGCTTTTGAATAAGCAAAAACTCTGTAAAAATGGCAATTTTGGTCACTCTGAGGGGTTAAAAAGTGGTTATTGAACATGAGGCACGATCCATTTGACATTTTGAATCATTTTTGGTACAGTCCCAAAAATCAATTTTCTGATGAAAAACGATGACTCCGGACCTGTCGAACGTTCCCAAAATGGTCAATATGGATGAAATTTTAACATTTAATCTTTTGACTCCAAATGACTGTTGGATGGGAATTATGACTTTTTCAACTAAAATAAGTGTGTTTAAAGTCATTTATGTGCCTGAAATTGGTCAAAATTAAAGCTTTTGAATAAGCAAAAACTCTGTAAAAATGGCAATTTTGCTCACTCTGAGGGGTTAAAAAGTGGTTATTCAACATGAGGCACGATCCATTTGACATTTTGAATCATTTTTGGTACAGTCCCAAAAATCCATTTTCTGATGAAAAACGATGACTCCGGACCTGTCGAACGTTCCCAAAATGGTCAATATGGATGAAATTTTAACATTTCATCTTTTGACTCCAAATGACTGTTGGATGGGAATTATGACTTTTTCAACTAAAATAAGTGTGTTGAAAGTCATTTATGTGCCTGAAATTGGTCAAAATTGAAGCTTTTGAGTAAGCAAAAACTCTGTAAAAATGGCAATTTTGGTCACTTTGAGGGGTTAAAAAGTGGTTATTCAACATGAGGCACGATCCATTTGACATTTTGAATCATTTTTGGTACAGTCCCAAAAATCCATTTTCTGATGAAAAACGATGACTCCGGACCTGTCGAACGTTCCCAAAATGGTCAATATGGATGAAATTTTAACATTTAATCTTTTGACTCCAAATGACTGTTGGATGTGAATTATGACTTTTTCAACTAAAATAAGTGTGTTTAAAGTCATTTATGTGCCTGAAATTGGTCAAAATTGAAGCTTTTGAGTAAGCAAAACTCTGTAAAAATGGCAATGTTGGTCACTCTGAGGGGTTAAAAAGTGGTTATTCAACATGAGGCACGATCCATTTGACATTTTGAATCATTTTTGGTACAGTCCCAAAAATCCATTTTCTGATGGAAAACGATGACTCCGGACCTGTCGAACGATTTCAAAATGTCAATATGGATGAAATTTTAACATTTAATCTTTTGACTCTAAATGACTGTTGGATGTGAATTATGACTTTTTCAACTAAAATAAGTGTGTTTAAAGTCATTTATGTGCCTGTAATTGGTCAAAACTAAAGCTTTTGAATAAGCAAAAACTCTGTAAAAATGGCAATTTTGGTCACTCTGAGGGGTTAAAAAGTTGTTATTCAACATGAGGCACGATCCATTTGACATTTTGAATCATTTTTGGTACAGTCCCAAAAATCCATTTTCTGATGAAAAACGATGACTCCTGACCTGTCGAACGTTCCCAAAATGGTCAATATGGATGACATTTTAACATTTCATCTTTTGACTCCAAATGACTGTTGGATGGGAATTATGACTTTTTCAACTAAAATAAGTGTGTTTAAAGTCATTTATGTGCCTGAAATTAGTCAAAATTAAAGCTTTTGAATAAGCAAAAACTCAGTAAAAATGGCAATTTTGGTCACTTTGAGGGGTTAAAAAGTGGTTATTCAACATGAGGTACGATCCATTTGACATTTTGAATCATTTTTGGTACAGTCCAAAAAATCAATTTTCTGATGAAAAACGATGACTCCGGACCTGTCGAACGTTCCAAAATGGTCAATATGGATGAAATTTTAACATTTCATCTTTTGACTCCAAATGACTGTTGGATGGGAATTATGACTTTTTCAACTAAAATAAGTGTGTTTAAAGTCATTTATGTGCCTGAAATTGGTCAAAATTGAAGCTTTTGAGTAAGCAAAACTCTGTAAAAATGGCAATGTTGGTCACTCTGAGGGGTTAAAAAGTGGTTATTCAACATGAGGCACGATCCATTTGACATTTTGAATCATTTTTGGTACAGTCCCAAAAATCCATTTTCTGATGAAAAACGATGACTCCGGACCTGTCGAACGTTCCCAAAATGGTCAATATGGATGAAATTTTAACATTTCATCTTTTGACTCCAAATGACTGTTGGATGGGAATTATGACTTTTTCAACTAAAATAAGTGTGTTGAAAGTCATTTATGTGCCTGAAATTGGTCAAAATTGAAGCTTTTGAGTAAGCAAAAACTCTGTAAAAATGGCAATTTTGGTCACTTTGAGGGGTTAAAAAGTTGTTATTCAACATGAGGCACGATCCATTTGACATTTTGAATCATTTTTGGTACAGTCCCAAAAATCCATTTTCTGATGGAAAACGTTGACTCCGGACCTGTCGAACGATTTCAAAATGTCAATATGGATGAAATTTTAACATTTAATCTTTTGACTCCAAATGACTGTTGGATGGGAATTATGACTTTTTCAACTAAAATAAGTGTGTTTAAAGTCATTTATGTGCCTGAAATTAGTCAAAATTAAAGCTTTTGAATAAGCAAAAACTCAGTAAAAATGGCAATTTTGGTCACTTTGAGGGGTTAAAAAGTGGTTATTCAACATGAGGCACGATCCATTTGACATTTTGAATCATTTTTGGTACAGTCCCAAAAATCCATTTTCTGATGAAAAACGATGACTCCGGACCTGTCGAACGTTCCCAAAATGGTCAATATGGATGAAATTTTGACATTTAATCTTTTGACTCCAAATGACTGTTGGATGGGAATTATGACTTTTTCAACTAAAATAAGTGTGTTTAAAGTCATTTATGTGCCTGAAATTGGTCAAAACTAAAGCTTTTGAGTAAGCAAAAACTCTGTAAAAATGGCAATTTTGGTCACTTTGAGGGGTTAAAAAGTGGTTATTCAACATGAGGTACGATCCATTTGACATTTTGAATCATTTTTGGTACAGTCCAAAAATCAATTTTCTGATGAAAAACGATGACTCCGGACCTGTCGAACGTTCCCAAAATGGTCAATATGGATGAAATTTTAACATTTCATCTTTTGACTCCAAATGACTGTTGGATGGGAATTATGACTTTTTCAACTAAAATAAGTGTGTTTAAAGTCATTTATGTGCCTGAAATTGGTCAAAATTGAAGCTTTTGAGTAAGCAAAACTCTGTAAAAATGGCAATGTTGGTCACTCTGAGGGGTTAAAAAGTGGTTATTCAACATGAGGCACGATCCATTTGACATTTTGAATCATTTTTGGTACAGTCCCAAAAATCCATTTTCTGATGAAAAACGATGACTCCGGACCTGTCGAACGTTCCCAAAATGGTCAATATGGATGAAATTTTAACATTTCATCTTTTGACTCCAAATGACTGTTGGATGGGAATTATGACTTTTTCAACTAAAATAAGTGTGTTGAAAGTCATTTATGTGCCTGAAATTGGTCAAAATTGAAGCTTTTGAGTAAGCAAAACTCTGTAAAAATGGCAATGTTGGTCACTCTGAGGGGTTAAAAGTGGTTATTCAACATGAGGCACGATCCATTTGACATTTTGAATCATTTTTGGTACAGTCCCAAAAATCCATTTTCTGATGGAAAACGATGACTCCGGACCTGTCGAACGATTTCAAATGTCAATATGGATGAAATTTTAACATTTAATCTTTTGACTCTAAATGACTGTTGGATGGGAATTATGACTTTTTCAACTAAAATAAGTGTGTTTAAAGTCATTTATGTGCCTGAAATTAGTCAAAATTAAAGCTTTTGAATAAGCAAAAACTCAGTAAAAATGGCAATTTTGGTCACTTTGAGGGGTTAAAAAGTGGTTATTCAACATGAGGCACGATCCATTTGACATTTTGAATCATTTTTGGTACAGTCCCAAAAATCCATTTTCTGATGAAAAACGATGACTCCGGACCTGTCGAACGTTCCCAAAATGGTCAATATGGATGAAATTTTAACATTTAATCTTTTGACTCCAAATGACTGTTGGATGGGAATTATGACTTTTTCAACTAAAATAAGTGTGTTTAAAGTCATTTATGTGCCTGAAATTGGTCAAAATTGAAGCTTTTGAGTATGCAAAACTCTGTAAAAATGGCAATGTTGGTCACTCTGAGGGTTAAAAAGTGGTTATTCAACATGAGGCACGATCCATTTGACATTTTGAATCATTTTTGGTACAGTCCCAAAAATCCATTTTCTGATGAAAAACGATGACTCCGGACCTGTCGAACGTTCCCAAAATGGTCAATATGGATGAAATTTTAACATTTCATCTTTTGACTCCAAATGACTGTTGAATGGGAATTATGACTTTTTCAACTAAAATAAGTGTGTTGAAAGTCATTTATGTGCCTGAAATTGGTCAAAATTGAAGCTTTTGAGTAAGCAAAAACTCTGTAAAAATGGCAATTTTGGTCACTTTGAGGGGTTAAAAGTGGTTATTCAACATGAGGTACGATCCATTTGACATTTTGAATCATTTTTGGTACAGTCCAAAAAATCAATTTTCTGATGAAAAACGATGACTCCGGACCTGTCGAACGTTCCTAAAATGGTCAATATGGATGAAATTTTAACATTTAATCTTTTGACTCCAAATGACTGTTGGATGGGAATTATGACTTTTTCAACTAAAATAAGTGTGTTTAAAGTCATTTATGTGCCTGAAATTGGTCAAAACTAAAGCTTTTGAATAAGCAAAAACTCTGTAAAAATGGCAATTTGGTCACTCTGAGGGGTTAAAAAGTTGTTATTCAACATGAGGCACGATCCATTTGACATTTTGAATCATTTTTGGTACAGTCCCAAAAATCCATTTTCTGATGAAAAACGATGACTCCTGACCTGTCGAACGTTCCCAAAATGGTCAATATGGAAATTTTAACATTTCATCTTTTGACTCCAAATGACTGTTGGATGGGAATTATGACTTTTTCAACTAAAATAAGTGTGTTTAAAGTCATTTATGTGCCTGAAATTAGTCCAAATTAAAGCTTTTGAATAAGCAAAAACTCTGTAAAAATGGCAATTTTGGTCACTTTGAGGGGTTAAAAAGTGGTTATTCAACATGAGGCACGATCCATTTGACATTTTGAATAATTTTTGGTACAGTCCCAAAAATCAATTTTCTGATGAAAAACGATGACTCCGGACCTGTCGAACGTTCCCAAAATGGTCAATATGGATGAAATTTTAACATTTAATCTTTTGACTCCAAATGACTGTTGGATGGGAATTATGACTTTTTCAACTAAAATAAGTGTGTTTAAAGTCATTTATGTGCCTGAAATTGGTCAAAATTGAAGCTTTTGAGTAAGCAAAACTCTGTAAAAATGGCAATGTTGGTCACTCTGAGGGGGTAAAAAGTGGTTATTCAACATGAGGTACGATCCATTTGACATTTTGAATCATTTTTGGTAAAGTCCCAAAAATCCATTTTCTGATGAAAAACGATGACTCCGGACCTGTCGAACGATTCCAAAATGTCAATATGGATGAAATTTTAACATTTAATCTTTTGACTCTAAATGACTGTTGGATGGGAATTATGACTTTTTCAACTAAAATAAGTGTGTTGAAAGTCATTTATGTGCCTGAAATTGGTCAAAATTGAAGCTTTTGAGTAAGCAAAAACTCTGTAAAAATGGCAATTTTGGTCACTTTGAGGGGTTAAAAAGTGGTTATTCAACATGAGGTACGATCCATTTGACATTTTGAATCATTTTTGGTACAGTCCCAAAAATCCATTTTCTGATGAAAAACGATGACTCCGGACCTGTCGAACGTTCCCAAAATGGTCAATATGTATGAAATTTTAACATTTAATCTTTTGACTCCAAATGACTGTTGGATGGGAATTATGACTTTTTCAACTAAAATAAGTGTGTTTTAAAGTCATTTATGTGCCTGAAATTGGTCAAAACTAAAGCTTTTGAATAAGCAAAAACTCTGTAAAAATGGCAATTTTGGTCACTCTGAGGGTTAAAAAGTTGTTATTCAACATGAGGCACGATCCATTTGACATTTTGAATCATTTTTGGTACAGTCCCAAAAATCCATTTTCTGATGAAAAACGATGACTCCGGACCTGTCGAACGTTCCCCAAAATGGTCAATATGGATGAAATTTTAACATTTCATCTTGTGACTCCAAATGACTGTTGGATGGGAATTATGACTTTTTCAACTAAAATAAGTGTGTTTAAAGTCATTTATGTGCCTGAAATTAGTCAAAATTAAAGCTTTTGAATAAGCAAAAACTCTGTAAAAATGGCAATTTTGGTCACTTTGAGGGGTTAAAAAGTGGTTATTCAACATGAGGCACGATCCATTTGACATTTTGAATAATTTTTGGTACAGTCCCAAAAATCAATTTTCTGATGAAAAACGATGACTCCGGACCTGTCGAACGTTCCCAAAATGGTCAATATGGATGAAATTTTAACATTTAATCTTTTGACTCCAAATGACTGTTGGATGGGAATTATGACTTTTTCAACTAAAATAAGTGTGTTTAAAGTCATTTATGTGCCTGAAATTGGTCAAAATTGAAGCTTTTGAGTAAGCAAAACTCTGTAAAAATGGCAATGTTGGTCACTCTGAGGGGTTAAAAAGTGGTTATTCAACATGAGGTACGATCCATTTCACATTTTGAATCATTTTTGGTACAGTCCCAAAAATCAATTTTCTGATGAAAAACGATGACTCCGGACCTGTCGAATGATTCCAAAATGTCAATATGGATGAATTTTAACATTTAATCTTTTGACTCTAAATGACTGTTGGATGTGAATTATGACTTTTTCAACTAAAATAAGTGTGTTTAAAGTCATTTATGTGCCTGAAATTGGTCAAAATTAAAGCTTTTGAATAAGCAAAAACTCTGTAAAAATGGCAATTTTGGTCACTCTGAGGGGTTAAAAAGTGGTTATTCAATATGAAGCACGATCCATTTGACATTTTGAATCATTTTTGGTACAGTCCCAAAAATCCATTTTCTGATGAAAAACGATGACTCCGGACCTGTTGAACGTTTCCAAAATGGTCAATATGGATGAAATTTTAACATTTAATCTTTTGACTCCAAATGACTGTTGGATGGGAATTATGACTTTTTCAACTAAAATAAGTGTGTTGAAAGTCATTTATGTGCCTGAAATTGGTCAAAATTGAAGCTTTTGAGTAAGCAAAAACTCTGTAAAAATGGCAATTTTGGTCACTTTGAGGGGTTAAAAAGTGGTTATTCAACATGAGGCACGATCCATTTGACATTTTGAATCATTTTTGGTACAGTCCCAAAAAATCAATTTTCTGATGAAAAACGATGATTCCGGACCTGTCGAACGTTCCCAAAATGGTCAATATGGATGAAATTTTTAACATTTAATCTTTTGACTCCAAATGACTGTTGGATGGGAATTATGACTTTTTCAACTAAAATACGTGTGTTTAAAGTCATTTATGTGCCTGAAATTGGTCAAAATTGAAGCTTTTGAGTAAGCAAAACTCTGTAAAAATGTCAATGTTGGTCACTCTGAGGGGTTAAAAAGTGGTTATTGAACATGAGGCACGATCCATTTGACATTTTAAATCATTTTTGGTACAGTCCCAAAAATCCATTTTCTGATGAAAAACGATGACTCCGGACCTGTTGAACGTTTCCAAAATGGTCAATATGGATGAAATGTTAACATTTAATCTTTTGACTCCAAATGACTGTTGGATGGGAATTATGACTTTTTCAACTAAAATAAGTGTGTTTAAAGTCATTTAAGTGCCTGAAATTGGTCAAAATTAAAGCTTTTGAATAAGCAAAAACTCTGTAAAAATGCAATTTTGGTCACTCTGAGGGGTTAAAAAGTGGTTATTGAACATGAGGCACGATCCATTTGACATTTTGAATCATTTTTGGTACAGTCCCAAAAATCAATTTTCTGATGAAAAACGATGACTCCGGACCTGTCGAACGTTCCCAAAATGGTCAATATGGATGAAATTTTAACATTTAATCTTTTGACTCCAAATGACTGTTGGATGGGAATTATGACTTTTTCAACTAAAATAAGTGTGTTTAAAGTCATTTATGTGCCTGAAATTGGTCAAAATTAAAGCTTTTGAATAAGCAAAAACTCTGTAAAAATGGCAATTTTGCTCACTCTGAGGGGTTAAAAAGTGGTTATTCAACATGAGGCACGATCCATTTGACATTTTGAATCATTTTTGGTACAGTCCCAAAAATCCATTTTCTGATGAAAAACGATGACTCCGGACCTGTCGAACGTTCCCAAAATGGTCAATATGGATGAAATTTTAACATTTCATCTTTTGACTCCAAATGACTGTTGGATGGGAATTATGACTTTTTCAACTAAAATAAGTGTGTTGAAAGTCATTTATGTGCCTGAAATTGGTCAAAATTGAAGCTTTTGAGTAAGCAAAAACTCTGTAAAAATGGCAATTTTGGTCACTTTGAGGGGTTAAAAAGTGGTTATTCAACATGAGGCACGATCCATTTGACATTTTGAATCATTTTTGGTACAGTCCCAAAAATCCATTTTCTGATGAAAAACGATGACTCCGGACCTGTCGAACGTTCCCAAAATGGTCAATATGGATGAAATTTTAACATTTAATCTTTTGACTCCAAATGACTGTTGGATGGGAATTATGACTTTTCCAACTAAAATAAGTGTGTTTAAAGTCATTTATGTGCCTGAAATTGGTCAAAATTAAAGCTTTTGAATAAGCAAAAACTATGAAAAAATGGCAATTTTGGTCACTCTGAGGGGTTAAAAAGTTGTTATTCAACATGAGGCACGATCCATTTGACATTTTGAATCATTTTTGGTACAGTCCCAAAAATCCATTTTCTGATGAAAAACGATGACTCCGGACCTGTTGAACGTTTCCAAAATGGTCAATATGGATGAAATTTTAACATTTAATCTTTTGACTCCAAATGACTGTTGGATGGGAATTATGACTTTTTCAACTAAAATAAGTGTGTTTAAAGTCATTTATGTGCCTGAAATTGGTCAAAATTAAAGCTTTTGAATAAGCAAAAACTCTGTAAAAATGTCAATGTTGGTCACTCTGAGGGGTTAAAAAGTGGTTATTGAACATGAGGCACGATCCATTTGACATTTTGAATCATTTTTGGTACAGTCCCAAAAATCCATTTTCTGATGAAAAACGATGACTCCGGACCTGTTGAACGTTTCCAAAATGGTCAATATGGATGAAATGTTAACATTTAATCTTTTGACTCCAAATGACTGTTGGATGGGAATTATGACTTTTTCAACTAAAATAAGTGTGTTTAAAGTCATTTAAGTGCCTGAAATTGGTCAAAATTAAAGCTTTTGAATAAGCAAAAAGTCTGTAAAAATGGCAATTTTGGTCACTCTGAGGGGTTAAAAAGTGTGGTTATTGAACATGAGGCACGATCCATTTGACATTTTGAATCATTTTGGTACAGTCCCAAAAATCAATTTTCTGATGAAAAACGATGACTCCGGACCTGTCGAACGTTCCCAAAATGGTCAATATGGATGAAATTTTAACATTTAATCTTTTGACTCCAATGACTGTTGGATGGGAATTATGACTTTTCAACTAAAATAAGTGTGTTTAAAGTCATTTATGTGCCTGAAATTGGTCAAAATTAAAGCTTTTGAATAAGCAAAAACTCTGTAAAAATGGCAATTTTGCTCACTCTGAGGGGTTAAAAAGTGGTTATTCAACATGAGGCACGATCCATTTGACATTTTGAATCATTTTTGGTACAGTCCCAAAAATCCATTTTCTGATGAAAAACGATGACTCCGGACCTGTCGAACGTTCCCAAAATGGTCAATATGGATGAAATTTTAACATTTCATCTTTTGACTCCAAATGACTGTTGGATGGGAATTATGACTTTTTCAACTAAAATAAGTGTGTTGAAAGTCATTTATGTGCCTGAAATTGGTCAAAATTGAAGCTTTTGAGTAAGCAAAAACTCTGTAAAAATGGCAATTTTGGTCACTTTGAGGGGTTAAAAAGTGGTTATTCAACATGAGGCACGATCCATTTGACATTTTGAATCATTTTTGGTACAGTCCCAAAAATCCATTTTCTGATGAAAAACGATGACTCCGGACCTGTCGAACGTTCCCAAAATGGTCAATATGGATGAAATTTTAACATTTAATCTTTTGACTCCAAATGACTGTTGGATGGGAATTATGACTTTTCCAACTAAAATAAGTGTGTTTAAAGTCATTTATGTGCCTGAAATTGGTCAAAATTAAAGCTTTTGAATAAGCAAAAACTATGAAAAAATGGCAATTTTGGTCACTCTGAGGGGTTAAAAAGTTGTTATTCAACATGAGGCACGATCCATTTGACATTTTGAATCATTTTTGGTACAGTCCCAAAAATCCATTTTCTGATGAAAAACGATGACTCCGGACCTGTTGAACGTTTCCAAAATGGTCAATATGGATGAAATTTTAACATTTAATCTTTTGACTCCAAATGACTGTTGGATGGGAATTATGACTTTTTCAACTAAAATAAGTGTGTTTAAAGTCATTTATGTGCCTGAAATTGGTCAAAATTAAAGCTTTTGAATAAGCAAAAACTCTGTAAAAATGGCAATTTTGGTCACTCTGAGGGGTTAAAAAGTGGTTATTGAACATGAGGCACGATCCATTTGACATTTTGAATCATTTTTGGTACAGTCCCAAAATCCATTTTCTGATGAAAAACGATGACTCCGGACCTGTCGAACGTTCCCAAAATGGTCAATATGGATGAAATTTTAACATTTCATCTTTTGACTCCAAATGACTGTTGGATGGGAATTATGACTTTTTCAACTAAAATAAGTGTGTTGAAAGTCATTTATGTGCCTGAAATTGGTCAAAATTGAAGCTTTTGAGTAAGCAAAAACTCTGTAAAAATGGCAATTTTGGTCACTTTGAGGGGTTAAAAAGTGGTTATTCAACATGAGGCACGATCCATTTGACATTTTGAATCATTTTTGGTACAGTCCCAAAAATCCATTTTCTGATGAAAAAACGATGACTCCGGACCTGTCGAACGTTCCCAAAATGGTCAATATGGATGAAATTTTAACATTTAATCTTTTGACTCCAAATGACTGTTGGATGGGAATTATGACTTTTTCAACTAAAATAAGTGTGTTTAAAGTCATTTATGTGCCTGAAATTGGTCAGAATTAAATCTTTTGAATAAGCAAAAACTCTGTAAAAATGGCAATTTTGGTCACTCTGAGGGGTTAAAAAGTAGTTATTCAACATGAGGCACGATCCATTTGACATTTTGAATCATTTTTGGTACAGTCCCAAAAATCCATTTTCTGATGAAAAACGATGACTCCGGACCTGTCGAACGTTCCCAAAATGGTCAAGATGGATGAAATTTTAACATTTCATCTTTTGACTCCAAATGACTGTTGGATGGGAATTATGACTTTTTCAGCTAAAATAAGTGTGTTGAAAGTCATTTATGTGCCTGAAATTGGTCAAAATTGAAGCTTTTGAGTAAGCAAAAACTCTGTAAAAATGGCAATTTTGGTCACTTTGAGGGGTTAAAAAGTGGTTATTCAACATGAGGCACGATCCATTTGACATTTTGAATCATTTTTGGTACAGTCCCAAAAATCCATTTTCTGATGAAAAACGATGACTCCGGACCTGTCGAACGTTCCCAAAATGGTCAATATGGATGAAATTTTAACATTTAATCTTTTGACTCCAAATGACTGTTGGATGGGAATTATGACTTTTTCAACTAAAATAAGTGTGTTTAAAGTCATTTATGTGCCTGAAATTGGTCAAAATTGAAGCTTTTGAGTAAGCAAAACTCTGTAAAAATGGCAATGTTGGTCACTCTGAGGGGTTAAAAAGTGGTTATTCAACATGAGGCACGATCCATTTGACATTTTGAATCATTTTTGGTACAGTCCCAAAAATCCATTTTCTGATGGAAAACGATGACTCCGGACCTGTCGAACGATTTCAAAATGTCAATATGGATGAAATTTTAACATTTAATCTTTTGACTCTAAATGACTGTTGGATGTGAATTATGACTTTTTCAACTAAAATAAGTGTGTTTAAAGTCATTTATGTGCCTGTAATTGGTCAAAACTAAAGCTTTTGAATAAGCAAAAACTCTGTAAAAATGGCAATTTTGGTCACTCTGAGGGGTTAAAAAGTTGTTATTCAACATGAGGCACGATCCATTTGACATTTTGAATCATTTTTGGTACAGTCCCAAAAATCCATTTTCTGATGAAAAACGATGACTCCTGACCTGTCGAACGTTCCCAAAATGGTCAATATGGATGACATTTTAACATTTCATCTTTTGACTCCAAATGACTGTTGGATGGGAATTATGACTTTTTCAACTAAAATAAGTGTGTTTAAAGTCATTTATGTGCCTGAAATTAGTCAAAATTAAAGCTTTTGAATAAGCAAAAACTCAGTAAAAATGGCAATTTTGGTCACTTTGAGGGGTTAAAAAGTGGTTATTCAACATGAGGCACGATCCATTTGACATTTTGAATCATTTTTGGTACAGTCCCAAAAATCCATTTTCTGATGAAAAACGATGACTCCGGACCTGTCGAACGTTCCCAAAATGGTCAATATGGATGAAATTTTAACATTTAATCTTTTGACTCCAAATGACTGTTGGATGGGAATTATGACTTTTTCAACTAAAATAAGTGTGTTTAAAGTCATTTATGTGCCTGAAATTGGTCAAAATTGAAGCTTTTGAGTAAGCAAAACTCTGTAAAAATGGCAATGTTGGTCACTCTGAGGGGTTAAAAAGTGGTTATTCAACATGAGGCACGATCCATTTGACATTTTGAATCATTTTTGGTACAGTCCCAAAAATCCATTTTCTGATGAAAAACGATGACTCCGGACCTGTCGAACGTTCCCAAAATGGTCAATATGGATGAAATTTTAACATTTCATCTTTTGACTCCAAATGACTGTTGGATGGGAATTATGACTTTTTCAACTAAAATAAGTGTGTTGAAAGTCATTTATGTGCCTGAAATTGGTCAAAATTGAAGCTTTTGAGTAAGCAAAAACTCTGTAAAAATGGCAATTTTGGTCACTTTGAGGGGTTAAAAAGTTGTTATTCAACATGAGGCACGATCCATTTGACATTTTGAATCATTTTTGGTACAGTCCCAAAAATCCATTTTCTGATGGAAAACGATGACTCCGGACCTGTCGAACGATTTCAAAATGTCAATATGGATGAAATTTTAACATTTAATCTTTTGACTCCAAATGACTGTTGGATGGGAATTATGACTTTTTCAACTAAAATAAGTGTGTTTAAAGTCATTTATGTGCCTGAAATTAGTCAAAATTAAAGCTTTTGAATAAGCAAAAACTCAGTAAAAATGGCAATTTTGGTCACTTTGAGGGGTTAAAAAGTGGTTATTCAACATGAGGCACGATCCATTTGACATTTTGAATCATTTTTGGTACAGTCCCAAAAATCCATTTTCTGATGAAAAACGATGACTCCGGACCTGTCGAACGTTCCCAAAATGGTCAATATGGATGAAATTTTAACATTTAATCTTTTGACTCCAAATGACTGTTGGATGGGAATTATGACTTTTTCAACTAAAATAAGTGTGTTTAAAGTCATTATGTGCCTGAAATTGGTCAAAACTAAAGCTTTTGAGTAAGCAAAAACTCTGTAAAAATGGCAATTTTGGTCACTTTGAGGGGTTAAAAAGTGGTTATTCAACATGAGGTACGATCCATTTGACATTTTGAATCATTTTTGGTACAGTCCAAAAAATCAATTTTCTGATGAAAAACGATGACTCCGGACCTGTCGAACGTTCCCAAAATGGTCAATATGGATGAAATTTTAACATTTAATCTTTTGACTCCAAATGACTGTTGGATGGGAATTATGACTTTTTCAACTAAAATAAGTGGTTTAAAGTCATTTATGTGCCTGAAATTGGTCAAAACTAAAGCTTTTGAATAAGCAAAAACTCTGTAAAAATGGCAATTTTGGTCACTCTGAGGGGTTAAAAAGTTGTTATTCAACATGAGGCACGATCCATTTGACATTTTGAATCATTTTTGGTACAGTCCCAAAAATCCATTTTCTGATGAAAACGATGACTCCTGACCTGTCGAACGTTCCCAAAATGGTCAATATGGATGAAATTTTAACATTTCATCTTTTGACTCCAAATGACTGTTGGATGGGAATTATGACTTTTTCAACTAAAATAAGTGTGTTTAAAGTCATTTATGTGCCTGAAATTAGTCCAAATTAAAGCTTTTGAATAAGCAAAAACTCTGTAAAAATGGCAATTTTGGTCACTTTGAGGGGTTAAAAAGTGGTTATTCAACATGAGGCACGATCCATTTGACATTTTGAATAATTTTTGGTACAGTCCCAAAAATCAATTTTCTGATGAAAACGATGACTCCGGACCTGTCGAACGTTCCCAAAATGGTCAATATGGATGAAATTTTAACATTTAATCTTTGACTCCAAATGACTGTTGGATGGGAATTATGACTTTTTCAACTAAAATAAGTGTGTTTAAAGTCATTTATGTGCCTGAAATTGGTCAAAATTGAAGCTTTTGAGTAAGCAAAACTCTGTAAAAATGGCAATGTTGGTCACTCTGAGGGGTTAAAAAGTGGTTATTCAACATGAGGTACGATCCATTTGACATTTTGAATCATTTTTGGTAAAGTCCCAAAAATCCATTTTCTGATGAAAAACGATGACTCCGGACCTGTCGAACGATTCCAAAATGTCAATATGGATGAAATTTTAACATTTAATCTTTTGACTCTAAATGACTGTTGGATGTGAATTATGACTTTTTCAACTAAAATAAGTGTGTTTAAAGTCATTTATGTGCCTGAAATTGGTCAAAACTAAAGCTTTTTAATAAGCAAAAACTCTGTAAAAATGGCAATTTTGGTCACTCTGAGGGATTAAAAAGTTGGTATTCAACATGAGGCACGATCCATTTGACATTTTGAATCATTTTTGGTACAGTCCCAAAAATCCATTTTCTGATGAAAAACGATGACTCCGAACCTGTCGAACGTTCCCAAAATGGTCAATATGGATGACATTTTAACATTTCATCTTTTGACTCCAAATGACTGTTGGATGGGAATTATGACTTTTTCAACTAAATAAGTGTGTTTAAAGTCATTTATGTGCCTGAAATTGGTCAAAATTGAAGCTTTTGAGTAAGCAAAACTCTGTAAAAATGGCAATGTTGGTCACTCTGAGGGGTTAAAAAGTGGTTATTCAACATGAGGCACGATCCATTTGACATTTTGAATCATTTTTGGTACAGTCCCAAAAATCCATTTTCTGATGGAAAACGATGACTCCGGACCTGTCGAACGATTTCAAAATGTCAATATGGATGAAATTTTAACATTTAATCTTTTGACTCTAAATGACTGTTGGATGTGAATTATGACTTTTTCAACTAAAATAAGTGTGTTTAAAGTCATTTATGTGCCTGAAATTAGTCAAAATTAAAGCTTTTGAATAAGCAAAAACTCAGTAAAAATGGCAATTTTGGTCACTTTGAGGGGTTAAAAAGTGGTTATTCAACATGAGGCACGATCCATTTGACATTTTGAATCATTTTTGGTACAGTCCCAAAAATCCATTTTCTGATGAAAAACGATGACTCCGGACCTGTCGAACGTTCCCAAAATGGTCAATATGGATGAAATTTTAACATTTAATCTTTTGACTCCAAATGACTGTTGGATGGGAATTATGACTTTTTCAACTAAAATAAGTGTGTTTAAAGTCATTTATGTGCCTGAAATTGGTCAAAATTGAAGCTTTTGAGTAAGCAAAACTCTGTAAAAATGGCAATGTTGGTCACTCTGAGGGGTTAAAAAGTGGTTATTCAACATGAGGCACGATCCATTTGACATTTTGAATCATTTTTGGTACAGTCCCAAAAATCCATTTTCTGATGAAAAACGATGACTCCGGACCTGTCGAACGTTCCCAAAATGGTCAATATGGATGAAATTTTAACATTTAATCTTTTGACTCCAAATGACTGTTGGATGGGAATTATGACTTTTTCAACTAAAATAAGTGTGTTGAAAGTCATTTATGTGCCTGAAATTGGTCAAAATTGAAGCTTTTGAGTAAGCAAAAACTCTGTAAAAATGGCAATTTTGGTCACTTTGAGGGGTTAAAAAGTGGTTATTCAACATGAGGTACGATCCATTTAACATTTTGAATCATTTTTGGTACAGTCCAAAAAATCAATTTTCTGATGAAAAACGATGACTCCGGACCTGTCGAACGTTCCCAAAATGGTCAATATGGATGAAATTTTAACATTTCATCTTTTGACTCCAAATGACTGTTGGATGGGAATTATGACTTTTTCAACTAAAATAAGTGTGTTTAAAGTCATTTATGTGCCTGAAATTGGTCAAAATTGAAGCTTTTGAGTAAGCAAAACTCTGTAAAAATGGCAATGTTGGTCACTTTGAGGGGTTAAAAAGTGGTTATTGAACATGAGGCACGATCCATTTGACATTTTGAATCATTTTTGGTACAGTCCCAAAAATCCATTTTCTGATGAAAAACGATGACTCCTGACCTGTCGAACGTTCCCAAAATGGTCAATATGGATGACATTTTAACATTTCATCTTTTGACTCCAAATGACTGTTGGATGGGAATTATGACTTTTTCAACTAAAATAAGTGTGTTTAAAGTCATTTATGTGCCTGAAATTAGTCAAAATTAAAGCTTTTGAGTAAGCAAAAACTCAGTAAAATGGCAATTTTGGTCACTTTGAGGGGTTAAAAAGTGGTTATTCAACATGAGGCACGATCCATTTGACATTTTGAATCATTTTGGTACAGTCCCAAAAATCCATTTTCTGATGAAAAACGATGACTCCGGACCTGTCGAACGTTCCCAAAATGGTCAATATGGATGAAATTTTAACATTTCATCTTTTGACTCCAAATGACTGTTGGATGGGAATTATGACTTTTTCAACTAAAATAAGTGTGTTGAAAGTCATTTATGTGCCTGAAATTGGTCAAAATTGAAGCTTTTGAGTAAGCAAAAACTCTGTAAAAATGGCAATTTTGGTCACTTTGAGGGGTTAAAAAGTTGTTATTCAACATGAGGCACGATCCATTTGACATTTTGAATCATTTTTGGTACAGTCCCAAAAATCCATTTTCTGATGGAAAACGATGACTCCGGACCTGTCGAACGATTTCAAAATGTCAATATGGATGAAATTTTAACATTTAATCTTTTGACTCTAAATGACTGTTGGATGTGAATTATGACTTTTTCAACTAAAATAAGTGTGTTTAAAGTCATTTATGTGCCTGAAATTGGTCAAAATTGAAGCTTTTGAGTAAGTAAAACTCTGTAAAAATGGCAATGTTGGTCACTCTGAGGGGTTAAAAAGTGGTTATTCAACATGAGGCACGATCCATTTGACATTTTGAATCATTTTTGGTACAGTCCCAAAAATCCATTTTCTGATGGAAAACGATGACTCCGGACCTGTCGAACGATTTCAAATGTCAATATGGATGAAATTTTAACATTTAATCTTTTGACTCTAAATGACTGTTGGATGTGAATTATGACTTTTTCAACTAAAATAAGTGTGTTTAAAGTCATTTATGTGCCTGAAATTGGTCAAAACTAAAGCTTTTGAATAAGCAAAAACTCTGTAAAAATGGCAATTTTGGTCACTCTGAGGGGTTAAAAAGTTGTTATTCAACACGAGGCACGATCCATTTGACATTTTGAATCATTTTTGGTACAGTCCCAAAAATCCATTTTCTGATGAAAAACGATGACTCCGGACCTGTCGAACGTTCCCAAAATGGTCAATATGGATGACATTTTAACATTTCATCTTTTGACTCCAAATGACTGTTGGATGGGAATTATGACTTTTTCAACTAAAATAAGTGTGTTTAAAGTCATTATGTGCCTGAAATTGGTCAAAATTGAAGCTTTTGAGTAAGCAAAAACTCTGTAAAAATGGCAATTTTGGTCACTTTGAGGGGTTAAAAAGTGGTTATTCAACATGAGGTACGATCCATTTGACATTTTGAATCATTTTTGGTACAGTCCAAAAAATCAATTTTCTGATGAAAAACGATGACTCCGGACCTGTTGAACGTTCCCAAAATGGTCAATATGGATGAAATTTTAACATTTAATCTTTTGACTCCAAATGACTGTTGGATGGGAATTATGACTTTTTCAACTAAAATAAGTGTGTTTAAAGTCATTTATGTGCCTGAAATTGGTCAAAACTAAAGCTTTTGAATAAGCAAAAACTCTGTAAAAATGGCAATTTTGGTCACTCTGAGGGGTTAAAAAGTTGTTATTCAACATGAGGCACGATCCATTTGACATTTTGAATCATTTTTGGTACAGTCCCAAAAATCCATTTTCTGATGAAAAACGATGACTCCTGACCTGTCGAACGTTCCCAAAATGGTCAATATGGATGAAATTTTAACATTTCATCTTTTGACTCCAAATGACTGTTGGATGGGAATTATGACTTTTTCAACTAAAATAAGTGTGTTTAAAGTCATTTATGTGCCTGAAATTAGTCCAAATTAAAGCTTTTGAATAAGCAAAAACTCTGTAAAAATGGCAATTTTGGTCACTTTGAGGGGTTAAAAAGTGGTTATTCAACATGAGGCACGATCCATTTGACATTTTGAATAATTTTTGGTACAGTCCCAAAAATCAATTTTCTGATGAAAACGATGACTCCGGACCTGTCGAACGTTCCCAAAATGGTCAATATGGATGAAATTTTAACATTTAATCTTTTGACTCCAAATGACTGTTGGATGGGAATTATGACTTTTTCAACTAAAATAAGTGTGTTTAAAGTCATTTATGTGCCTGAAATTGGTCAAAATTGAAGCTTTTGAGTAAGCAAAACTCTGTAAAAATGGCAATGTTGGTCACTCTGAGGGGTTAAAAAGTGGTTATTCAACATGAGGTACGATCCATTTGACATTTTGAATCATTTTTGGTAAAGTCCCAAAAATCCATTTTCTGATGAAAAACGATGACTCCGGACCTGTCGAACGATTCCAAAATGTCAATATGGATGAAATTTTAACATTTAATCTTTTGACTCTAAATGACTGTTGGATGTGAATTATGACTTTTTCAACTAAAATAAGTGTGTTTAAAGTCATTTATGTGCCTGAAATTGGTCAAAACTAAAGCTTTTTAATAAGCAAAAACTCTGTAAAAATGGCAATTTTGGTCACTCTGAGGGATTAAAAAGTTGGTATTCAACATGAGGCACGATCCATTTGACATTTTGAATCATTTTTGGTACAGTCCCAAAAATCCATTTTCTGATGAAAACGATGACTCCGAACCTGTCGAACGTTCCCAAAATGGTCAATATGGATGACATTTTAACATTTCATCTTTTGACTCCAAATGACTGTTGGATGGGAATTATGACTTTTTCAACTAAAATAAGTGTGTTTAAAGTCATTTATGTGCCTGAAATTGGTCAAAATTGAAGCTTTTGAGTAAGCAAAACTCTGTAAAAATGGCAATGTTGGTCACTCTGAGGGGTTAAAAAGTGGTTATTCAACATGAGGCACGATCCATTTGACATTGTGAATCATTTTTGGTACAGTCCCAAAAATCCATTTTCTGATGGAAAACGATGACTCCGGACCTGTCGAACGATTTCAAAATGTCAATATGGATGAAATTTTAACATTTAATCTTTTGACTCTAAATGACTGTTGGATGTGAATTATGACTTTTTCAACTAAAATAAGTGTGTTTAAAGTCATTTATGTGCCTGAAATTAGTCAAAATTAAAGCTTTTGAATAAGCAAAAACTCAGTAAAAATGGCAATTTTGGTCACTTTGAGGGGTTAAAAAGTGGTTATTCAACATGAGGCACGATCCATTTGACATTTTGAATCATTTTTGGTACAGTCCCAAAAATCCATTTTCTGATGAAAAACGATGACTCCGGACCTGTCGAACGTTCCCAAAATGGTCAATATGGATGAAATTTTAACATTTCATCTTTTGACTCCAAATGACTGTTGGATGGGAATTATGACTTTTTCAACTAAAATAAGTGTGTTGAAAGTCATTTATGTGCCTGAAATTGGTCAAAATTGAAGCTTTTGAGTAAGCAAAAACTCTGTAAAAATGGCAATTTTGGTCACTTTGAGGGGTTAAAAAGTGGTTATTCAACATGAGGTACGATCCATTTAACATTTTGAATCATTTTTGGTACAGTCCAAAAAATCAATTTTCTGATGAAAAACGATGACTCCGGACCTGTCGAACGTTCCCAAAATGGTCAATATGGATGAAATTTTAACATTTAATCTTTTGACTCCAAATGACTGTTGGATGGGAATTATGACTTTTTCAACTAAAATAAGTGTGTTTAAAGTCATTTATGTGCCTGAAATTGGTCAAAACTAAAGCTTTTGAATAAGCAAAAACTCTGTAAAAATGGCAATTTTGGTCACTCTGAGGGGTTAAAAAGTTGTTATTCAACATGAGGCACGATCCATTCGACATTTTGAATCATTTTTGGTACAGTCCCAAAAATCCATTTTCTGATGAAAAACGATGACTCCGGACCTGTCGAACGTTCCCAAAATGGTCAATATGGATGAAATTTTAACATTTCATCTTTTGACTCCAAATGACTGTTGGATGGGAATTATGACTTTTTCAACTAAAATAAGTGTGTTTAAAGTCATTTATGTGCCTGAAATTAGTCCAAATTAAAGCTTTTGAATAAGCAAAAACTCTGTAAAAATGGCAATTTTGGACACTTTGAGGGGTTAAAAAGTGGTTATTCAACATGAGGCACGATCCATTTGACATTTTGAATAATTTTTGGTACAGTCCCAAAAATCAATTTTCTGATGAAAAACGATGACTCCGGACCTGTCGAACGTTCCCAAAATGGTCAATATGGATGAAATTTTAACATTTAATCTTTTGACTCCAAATGACTGTTGGATGGGAATTATGACTTTTTCAACTAAAATAAGTGTGTTTAAAGTCATTTATGTGCCTGAAATTGGTCAAAATTGAAGCTTTTGAGTAAGCAAAACTCTGTAAAAATGGCAATGTTGGTCACTCTGAGGGGTTAAAAAGTGGTTATTCAACATGAGGTACGATCCATTTGACATTTTGAATCATTTTTGGTACAGTCCCAAAAATCCATTTTCTGATGAAAAACGATGACTCCGGACCTGTCGAACGATTCCAAAATGTCAATATGGATGAAATTTTAACATTTAATCTTTTGACTCTAAATGACTGTTGGATGTGAATTATGACTTTTTCAACTAAAATAAGTGTGTTTAAAGTCATTTATGTGCCTGAAATTGGTCAAAACTAAAGCTTTTGAATAAGCAAAAACTCAGTAAAAATGGCAATTTTGGTCACTTTGAGGGGTTAAAAAGTGGTTATTCAACATGAGGCACGATCCATTTGACATTTTGAATCATTTTTGGTACAGTCCCAAAAATCCATTTTCTGATGAAAAACGATGACTCCGGACCTGTCGAACGTTCCCAAAATGGTCAATATGGATGAAATTTTAACATTTCATCTTTTGACTCCAAATGACTGTTGGATGGGAATTATGACTTTTTCAACTAAAATAAGTGTGTTGAAAGTCATTTATGTGCCTGAAATTGGTCAAAATTGAAGCTTTTGAGTAAGCAAAAACTCTGTAAAAATGGCAATTTTGGTCACTTTGAGGGGTTAAAAAGTGGTTATTCAACATGAGGTACGATCCATTTAACATTTTGAATCATTTTTGGTACAGTCCAAAAAATCAATTTTCTGATGAAAAACGATGACTCCGGACCTGTCGAACGTTCCCAAAATGGTCAATATGGATGAAATTTTAACATTTAATCTTTTGACTCCAAATGACTGTTGGATGGGAATTATGACTTTTTCAACTAAAATAAGTGTGTTTAAAGTCATTTATGTGCCTGAAATTGGTCAAAACTAAAGCTTTTGAATAAGCAAAAACTCTGTAAAAATGGCAATTTTGGTCACTCTGAGGGGTTAAAAAGTTGTTATTCAACATGAGGCACGATCCATTCGACATTTTGAATCATTTTTGGTACAATCCCAAAAATCCATTTTCTGATGAAAAACGATGACTCCGGACCTGTCGAACGTTCCCAAAATGGTCAATATGGATGAAATTTTAACATTTCATCTTTTGACTCCAAATGACTGTTGGATGGGAATTATGACTTTTTCAACTAAAATAAGTGTGTTTAAAGTCATTTATGTGCCTGAAATTAGTCCAAATTAAAGCTTTTGAATAAGCAAAAACTCTGTAAAAATGGCAATTTTGGACACTTTGAGGGGTTAAAAAGTGGTTATTCAACATGAGGCACGATCCATTTGACATTTTGAATAATTTTTGGTACAGTCCCAAAAATCAATTTTCTGATGAAAAACGATGACTCCGGACCTGTCGAACGTTCCCAAAATGGTCAATATGGATGAAATTTTAACATTTAATCTTTTGACTCCAAATGACTGTTGGATGGGAATTATGACTTTTTCAACTAAAATAAGTGTGTTTAAAGTCATTTATGTGCCTGAAATTGGTCAAAATTGAAGCTTTTGAGTAAGCAAAACTCTGTAAAAATGGCAATGTTGGTCACTCTGAGGGGTTAAAAAGTGGTTATTCAACATGAGGTACGATCCATTTGACATTTTGAATCATTTTTGGTACAGTCCCAAAAATCCATTTTCTGATGAAAAACGATGACTCCGGACCTGTCGAACGATTCCAAAATGTCAATATGGATGAAATTTTAACATTTAATCTTTTGACTCTAAATGACTGTTGGATGTGAATTATGACTTTTTCAACTAAAATAAGTGTGTTTAAAGTCATTTATGTGCCTGAAATTGGTCAAAACTAAAGCTTTTGAATAAGCAAAAACTCTGTAAAAATGGCAATTTTGGTCACTCTGAGTGGTTAAAAAGTTGTTATTCAACATGAGGCACGATCCATTTGACATTTTGAATCATTTTTGGTACAGTCCCAAAAATCCATTTTCTGATGAAAAACGATGACTCCGGACCTGTCGAACGTTCCCAAAATGGTCAATATGGATGAAATTTTAACATTTCATCTTTTGACTCCAAATGACTGTTGGATGGGAATTATGACTTTTTCAACTAAAATAAGTGTGTTTAAAGTCATTTATGTGCCTGAAGTTAGTCAAAATTAAAGCTTTTGAATAAGCAAAAACTCAGTAAAAATGGCAATTTTGGTCACTTTGAGGGGTTAAAAAGTGGTTATTCAACATGAGGCACGATCCATTTGACATTTTGAATCATTTTTGGTACAGTCCCAAAAATCCATTTTCTGATGAAAAACGATGACTCCGGACCTGTCGAACGTTCCCAAAATGGTCAATATGGATGAAATTTTGACATTTAATCTTTGACTCCAAATGACTGTTGGATGGGAATTATGACTTTTTCAACTAAAATAAGTGTGCTTAAAGTCATTTAAGTGCCTGAAATTGGTCAAAATTAAAGCTTTTGAATAAGCAAAAACTCTGTAAAAATGGCAATTTTGGTCACTCTGAGGGGTTAAAAAGTGGTTATTGAACATGAGGCACGATCCATTTGACATTTTGAATCATTTTTGGTACAGTCCCAAAAATCCATTTTCTGATGAAAAACGATGACTCCGGACCTGTCGAACGTTCCCAAAATGGTCAATATGGATGAAATTTTAACATTTCATCTTTTGACTCCAAATGACTGTTGGATGGGAATTATGACTTTTTCAACTAAAATAAGTGTGTTGAAAGTCATTTATGTGCCTGAAATTGGTCAAAATTGAAGCTTTTGAGTAAGCAAAAACTCTGTAAAAATGGCAATTTTGGTCACTTTGAGGGGTTAAAAAGTGGTTATTCAACATGAGGCACGATCCATTTGACATTTTGAATCATTTTTGGTACGGTCCCAAAAATCCATTTTCTGATGAAAAACGATGACTCCGGACCTGTCGAACGTTCCCAAAATGGTCAATATGGATGAAATTTTAACATTTAATCTTTTGACTCCAAATGACTGTTGGATGGGAATTATGACTTTTTCAACTAAAATAAGTGTGTTTAAAGTCATTTATGTGCCTGAAATTGGTCAAAATTGAAGCTTTTGAGTGAGCAAAACTCTGTAAAAATGGCAATGTTGGTCACTCTGAGGGGTTAAAAAGTGGTTATTCAACATGAGGCACGATCCATTTGACATTTTGAATCATTTTTGGTACAGTCCCAAAAATCCATTTTCTGATGAAAAACGATGACTCCGGACCTGTCGAACGTTCCCAAAATAGTCAATATGGATGAAATTTTAACATTTCATCTTTTGACTCCAAATGACTGTTGGATGGGAATTATGACTTTTTCAACTAAAATAAGTGTGTTTAAAGTCATTTATGTGCCTGAAATTAGTCAAAATTAAAGCTTTTGAATAAGCAAAAACTCTGTAAAAATGGCAATTTTGGTCACTCTGAGGGGTTAAAAAGTTGTTATTCAACATGAGGCACGATCCATTTGACATTTTGAATCATTTTTGGTACAGTCCCAAAAATCCATTTTCTGATGAAAAACGATGACTCCGGACCTGTCGAACGTTCCCAAAATGGTCAATATGGATGAAATTTTAACATTTCATCTTTTGACTCCAAATGACTGTTGGATGGGAATTATGACTTTTTCAACTAAAATAAGTATGTTTAAAGTCATTTATGTGCCTGAAATTAGTCAAAATTAAAGCTTTTGAATAAGCAAAAACTCTGTAAAAATGGCAATTTTGGTCATTCTGAGGGGTTAAAAAGTGGTTATTCAACATGAGGCACGATCCATTTGACATTTTGAATCATTTTTGGTACAGTCCCAAAAATCCATTTTCTGATGAAAAACGATGACTCCGGACCTGTCGAACGTTCCCAAAATGGTCAATATGGATGAAATTTTAACATTTAATCTTTTGACTCCAAATGACTGTTGGATGGGAATTATGACTTTTTCAACTAAAATAAGTGTGTTTAAAGTCATTTATGTGCCTGAAATTGGTCAGAATTAAATCTTTTGAATAAGCAAAAACTCTGTAAAAATGGCAATTTTGGTCACTCTGAGGGGTTAAAAAGTGGTTATTCAACATGAGGCACGATCCATTTGACATTTTGAATCATTTTTGGTACAGTCCCAAAAATCCATTTTCTGATGAAAAACGATGACTCCGGACCTGTCGAACGTTCCCAAAATGGTCAATATAGATGAAATTTTAACATTTAATCTTTTGACTCCAAATGACTGTTGGATGGGAATTATGACTTTTTCAACTAAAATAAGTGTGTTTAAAGTCATTTATGTGCCTGAAATTGGTCAAAATTAAAGCTTTTGAATAAGCAAAAACTCTGTAAAAATGGCAATTTTGGTCACTCTGAGGGGTTAAAAAGTGGTTATTGAACATGAGGCACGATCCATTTGACATTTTGAATCATTTTTGGTACAGTCCCAAAAATCCATTTTCTGATGAAAAACGATGACTCCGGACCTGTCGAACGTTCCCAAAATGGTCAATATGGATGAAATTTTAACATTTCATCTTTTGACTCCAAATGACTGTTGGATGGGAATTATGACTTTTTCAACTAAAATAAGTGTGTTGAAAGTCATTTATGTGCCTGAAATTGGTCAAAATTGAAGCTTTTGAGTAAGCAAAAACTCTGTAAAAATGGCAATTTTGGTCACTTTGAGGGGTTAAAAAGTGGTTATTCAACATGAGGCACGATCCATTTGACATTTTGAATCATTTTTGGTACGGTCCCAAAAATCCATTTTCTGATGAAAAACGATGACTCCGGACCTGTCGAACGTTCCCAAAATGGTCAATATGGATGAAATTTTAACATTTAATCTTTTGACTCCAAATGACTGTTGGATGGGAATTATGACTTTTTCAACTAAAATAAGTGTGTTTAAAGTCATTTATGTGCCTGAAATTGGTCAAAATTGAAGCTTTTGAGTGAGCAAAACTCTGTAAAAATGGCAATGTTGGTCACTCTGAGGGGTTAAAAAGTGGTTATTCAACATGAGGCACGATCCATTTGACATTTTGAATCATTTTTGGTACAGTCCCAAAAATCCATTTTCTGATGAAAAACGATGACTCCGGACCTGTCGAACGTTCCCAAAATAGTCAATATGGATGAAATTTTAACATTTCATCTTTTGACTCCAAATGACTGTTGGATGGGAATTATGACTTTTTCAACTAAAATAAGTGTGTTTAAAGTCATTTATGTGCCTGAAATTAGTCAAAATTAAAGCTTTTGAATAAGCAAAAACTCTGTAAAAATGGCAATTTTGGTCACTCTGAGGGGTTAAAAAGTTGTTATTCAACATGAGGCACGATCCATTTGACATTTTGAATCATTTTTGGTACAGTCCCAAAAATCCATTTTCTGATGAAAAACGATGACTCCGGACCTGTCGAACGTTCCCAAAATGGTCAATATGGATGAAATTTTAACATTTCATCTTTTGACTCCAAATGACTGTTGGATGGGAATTATGACTTTTTCAACTAAAATAAGTATGTTTAAAGTCATTTATGTGCCTGAAATTAGTCAAAATTAAAGCTTTTGAATAAGCAAAAACTCTGTAAAAATGGCAATTTTGGTCATTCTGAGGGGTTAAAAAGTGGTTATTCAACATGAGGCACGATCCATTTGACATTTTGAATCATTTTTGGTACAGTCCCAAAAATCCATTTTCTGATGAAAAACGATGACTCCGGACCTGTCGAACGTTCCCAAAATGGTCAATATGGATGAAATTTTAACATTTAATCTTTTGACTCCAAATGACTGTTGGATGGGAATTATGACTTTTTCAACTAAAATAAGTGTGTTTAAAGTCATTTATGTGCCTGAAATTGGTCAGAATTAAATCTTTTGAATAAGCAAAAACTCTGTAAAAATGGCAATTTTGGTCACTCTGAGGGGTTAAAAAGTGGTTATTCAACATGAGGCACGATCCATTTGACATTTTGAATCATTTTTGGTACAGTCCCAAAAATCCATTTTCTGATGAAAAACGATGACTCCGGACCTGTCGAACGTTCCCAAAATGGTCAATATAGATGAAATTTTAACATTTAATCTTTTGACTCCAAATGACTGTTGGATGGGAATTATGACTTTTTCAACTAAAATAAGTGTGTTTAAAGTCATTTATGTGCCTGAAATTGGTCAAAATTAAAGCTTTTGAGTAAGCAAAACTCTGTAAAAATGGCAATGTTGGTCACTCTGAGGGGTTAAAAAGTGGTTATTGAACATGAGGCACGATCCATTTGACATTTTGAATCATTTTTGGTACAGTCCCAAAAATCCATTTTCTGATGAAAAACGATGACTCCGGACCTGTCGAACGTTCCCAAAATGGTCAATATGGATGAAATTTTAACATTTCATCTTTTGACTCCAAATGACTGTTGGATGGGAATTATGACTTTTTCAACTAAAATAAGTGTGTTTAAAGTCATTTATGTGCCTGAAATTAGTCAAAATTAAAGCTTTTGAATAAGCAAAAACTCTGTAAAAATGGCAATTTTGGTCATTCTGAGGGGTTAAAAAGTGGTTATTCAACATGAGGCACGATCCATTTGACATTTTGAATCTTTTTTGGTACAGTCCCAAAAATCCATTTTCTGATGAAAAACGATGACTCCGGACCTGTCGAACGTTCCCAAAATGGTCAATATGGATGAAATTTTAACATTTAATCTTTTGACTCCAAATGACTGTTGGATGGGAATTATGACTTTTTCAACTAAAATAAGTGTGTTTAAAGTCATTTATGTGCCTGAAATTGGTCAAAATTGAAACTTTTGAGTAAGCAAAAACTCTGTAAAAATGGCAATTTTGGTCACTTTGAGGGGTTAAAAAGTGGTTATTCAACATGAGGCACGATCCATTTGACATTTTGAATCATTTTTGGTACAGTCCCAAAAATCAATTTTCTGATGAAAAACGATGACTCCGGACCTGTCGAACGTTCCCAAAATGGTCAATATGGATGAAATTTTAACATTTAATCTTTTGACTCCAAATGACTGTTGGATGGGAATTATGACTTTTTCAACTAAAATAAGTGTGTTTAAAGTCATTTATGTGCCTGAAATTGGTCAAAATTGAAGCTTTTGAGTAAGCAAAACTCTGTAAAAATGGCAATGTTGGTCACTCTGAGGGGTTAAAAAGTGGTTATTCAACATGAGGTACGATCCATTTGACATTTTGAATCATTTTTGGTACAGTCCCAAAAATCCATTTTCTGATGAAAAACGATGACTCCGGACCTGTTGAACGTTTCCAAAATGGTCAATATGGATGAAATTTTAACATTTAATCTTTTGACTCCAAATGACTGTTGGATGGGAATTATGACTTTTTCAACTGAAATAAGTGTGTTTAAAGTCATTTAAGTGCCTGAAATTGGTCAAAATAAAGCTTTTGAATAAGCAAAAACTCTGTTAAAATTGCAATTTTGGTCACTCTGAGGGGTTAAAAAGTGGTTATTGAACATGAGGCACGATCCATTTGACATTTTGAATCATTTTTGGTACAGTCCCAAAAATCCATTTTCTGATGAAAAACGATGACTCCGGACCTGTCGAACGTTCCCAAAATGGTCAATATGGATGAAATTTTAACATTTAATCTTTTGACTCCAAATGACTGTTGGATGGGAATTATGACTTTTTCAACTAAAATAAGTGTGTTTAAAGTCATTTATGTGCCTGAAATTGGTCAAAATTGAAGCTTTTGAGTAAGCAAAACTCTGTAAAAATGGCAATGTTGGTCACTCTGAGGGGTTAAAAAGTGGTTATTCAACATGAGGCACGATCCATTTGACATTTTGAATCATTTTTGGTACAGTCCCAAAAATCCATTTTCTGATGAAAAACAATGACTCCGGACCTGTTGAACGTTTCCAAAATGGTCAATATGGATGAAATTTTAACATTTAATCTTTTGACTCCAAATGACTGTTGGATGGGAATTATGACTTTTTCAACTAAAATAAGTGTGCTTAAAGTCATTTAAGTGCCTGAAATTGGTCAAAATTAAAGCTTTTGAATAAGCAAAAACTCTGTAAAAATGGCAATTTTGGTCACTCTGAGGGGTTAAAAAGTGGTTATTGAACATGAGGCACGATCCATTTGACATTTTGAATCATTTTTGGTACAGTCCCAAAAATCCATTTTCTGATGAAAAACGATGACTCCGGACCTGTCGAACGTTCCCAAAATGGTCAATATGGATGAAATTTTAACATTTCATCTTTTGACTCCAAATGACTGTTGGATGGGAATTATGACTTTTTCAACTAAAATAAGTGTGTTGAAAGTCATTTATGTGCCTGAAATTGGTCAAAATTGAAGCTTTTGAGTAAGCAAAAACTCTGTAAAAATGGCAATTTTGGTCACTTTGAGGGGTTAAAAAGTGGTTATTCAACATGAGGCACGATCCATTTGACATTTTGAATCATTTTTGGTACAGTCCCAAAAATCCATTTTCTGATGAAAAACGATGACTCCGGACCTGTCGAACGTTCCCAAAATGGTCAATATGGATGAAATTTTAACATTTAATCTTTTGACTCCAAATGACTGTTGGATGGGAATTATGACTTTTTCAACTAAAATAAGTGTGTTTTTAAAGTCATTTATGTGCCTGAAATTGGTCAAAATTGAAGCTTTTGAGTAAGCAAAACTCTGTAAAAATGGCAATGTTGGTCACTCTGAGGGGTTAAAAAGTGGTTATTCAACATGAGGCACGATCCATTTGACATTTTGAATCATTTTTGGTACAGTCCCAAAAATCAATTTTCTGATGAAAAACGATGACTCCGGACCTGTCGAACGATTCCAAAATGTCAATATGGATGAAATTTTAACATTTAATCTTTTGACTCTAAATGACTGTTGGATGTGACTTATGACTTTTTCAACTAAAATAAGTGTGTTTAAAGTCATTTATGTGCCTGAAATTGGTCAAAACTAAAGCTTTTGAATGAGCAAAAACTCTGTAAAAATGGCAATTTTGGTCACTCTGAGGGGTTAAAAAGTTGTTATTCAACATGAGGCACGATCCATTTGACATTTTGAATCATTTTTGGTACAGTCCCAAAAATCCATTTTCTGATGAAAAACGATGACTCCGGACCTGTCGAACGTTCCCAAAATGGTCAATATGGATGAAATTTTAACATTTCATCTTTTGACTCCAAATGACTGTTGGATGGGAATTATGACTTTTTCAACTAAAATAAGTGTGTTTAAAGTCATTTATGTGCCTGAAATTGGTCAAAATTTAAGCTTTTGAGTAAGCAAAAACTCTGTAAAAATGGCAATTTTGGTCACTTTGAGGGGTTAAAAAGTGGTTATTCAACATGAGGCACGATCCATTTGACATTTTGAATCATTTTTGGTACAGTCCCAAAAATCAATTTTCTGATGAAAAACGATGACTCCGGACCTGTCGAACGTTCCCAAAATGGTCAATATGGATGAAATTGTAACATTTAATCTTTTGACTCCAAATGACTGTTGGATGGGAATTATGACTTTTTCAACTAAAATAAGTGTGTTTAAAGTCATTTATGTGCCTGAAATTGGTCAAAATTGAAGCTTTTGAGTAAGCAAAACTCTGTAAAAATGGCAATGTTGGTCACTCTGAGGGGTTAAAAAGTGGTTATTCAACATGAGGTACGATCCATTTGACATTTTGAATCATTTTTGGTACAGTCCCAAAAATCCATTTTCTGATGAAAAACGATGACTCCGGACCTGTTGAACGTTTCCAAAATGGTCAATATGGATGAAATTTTAACATTTAATCTTTTGACTCCAAATGACTGTTGGATGGGAATTATGACTTTTTCAACTAAAATAAGTGTGTTTAAAGTCATTTAAGTGCCTGAAATTGGTCAAAATAAAGCTTTTGAATAAGCAAAAACTCTGTTAAAATTGCAATTTTGGTCACTCTGAGGGGTTAAAAAGTGGTTATTGAACATGAGGCACGATCCATTTGACATTTTTTATCATTTTTGGTACAGTCCCAAAAATCCATTTTCTGATGAAAAACGATGACTCCGGACCTGTCGAACGTTCCCAAAATGGTCAATATGGATGAAATTTTAACATTTCATCTTTTGACTCCAAATGACTGTTGGATGGGAATTATGACTTTTTCAACTAAAATAAGTGTGTTGAAAGTCATTTATGTGCCTGAAATTGGTAAAAATTGAAGCTTTTGAGTAAGCAAAAACTCTGTAAAAATGGCAATTTTGGTCACTTTGAGGGGTTAAAAAGTGGTTATTCAACATGAGGCATGATCCATTTGACATTTTGAATCATTTTTGGTACAGTCCCAAAAATCCATTTTCTGATGAAAAACGATGACTCCGGACCTGTCGAACGTTCCCAAAATGGTCAATATGGATGAAATTTTAACATTTAATCTTTTGACTCCAAATGACTGTTGGATGGGAATTATGACTTTTTCAACTAAAATAAGTGTGTTTAAAGTCATTTATGTGCCTGAAATTGGTCAAAATTGAAGCTTTTGAGTAAGCAAAACTCTGTAAAAATGGCAATTTTGGTCACTTTGAGGGGTTAAAAAGTGGTTATTCAACATGAGGCACGATCCATTTGACATTTTGAATCATTTTTGGTACAGTCCCAAAAATCCATTTTCTGATGAAAAACGATGACTCCGGACCTGTCGAACGTTCCCAAAATGGTCAATATGGATGAAATTTTAACATTTCATCTTTTGACTCCAAATGACTGTTGGATGGGAATTATGACTTTTTCAACTAAAATAAGTGTGTTGAAAGTCATTTATGTGCCTGAAATTGGTCAAAATTGAAGCTTTTGAGTAAGCAAAAACTCTGTAAAAATGGCAATTTTGGTCACTTTGAGGGGTTAAAAAGTGGTTATTCAACATGAGGCACGATCCATTTGACATTTTGAATCATTTTTGGTACGGTCCCAAAAATCCATTTTCTGATGAAAAACGATGACTCCGGACCTGTCGAACGTTCCCAAAATGGTCAATATGGATGAAATTTTAACATTTAATCTTTTGACTCCAAATGACTGTTGGATGGGAATTATGACTTTTTCAACAAAAATAAGTGTGTTTAAAGTCATTTATGTGCCTGAAATTGGTCAAAATTGAAGCTTTTGAGTAAGCAAAACTCTGTAAAAATGGCAATGTTGGTCACTCTGAGGGGTTAAAAAGTGGTTATTCAACATGAGGCACGATCCATTTGACATTTTGAATCATTTTTGGTACAGTCCCAAAAATCAATTTTCTGATGAAAAACGATGACTCCGGACCTGTCGAACGATTCCAAAATGTCAATATGGATGAAATTTTAACATTTAATCTTTTGACTCTAAATGACTGTTGGATGTGAATTATGACTTTTTCAACTAAAATAAGTGTGTTTAAAGACATTTATGTGCCTGAAATTGGTCAAAACTAAAGCTTTTGAATGAGCAAAAACTCTGTAAAAATGGCAATTTTGGTCACTCTGAGGGGTTAAAAAGTTGTTATTCAACATGAGGCACGATCCATTTGACATTTTGAATCATTTTTGGTACAGTCCCAAAAATCAATTTTCTGATGAAAAACGATGACTCCGGACCTGTCGAACGTTCCCAAAATGGTCAATATGGATGAAATTTTAACATTTCATCTTTTGACTCCAAATGACTGTTGGATGGGAATTATGACTTTTTCAACTAAAACAAGTGTGTTTAAAGTCATTTATGTGCCTGAAATTAGTCAAAATTAAAGCTTTTGAATAAGCAAAAACTCTGTAAAAATGGCAATTTTGGTCATTCTGAGGGGTTAAAAAGTGGTTATTCAACATGAGGCACGATCCATTTGACATTTTGAATCATTTTTGGTACAGTCCCAAAAATCCATTTTCTGATGAAAAACGATGACTCCGGACCTGTCGAACGTTCCCAAAATGGTCAATATGGATGAAATTATAACATTTAATCTTTTGACTCCAAATGACTGTTGGATGGGAATTATGACTTTTTCAACTAAAATAAGTGTGTTTAAAGTCATTTATGTGCCTGAAATTGGTCAAAATTGAAGCTTTTGAGTAAGCAAAAACTCTGTAAAAATGGCAATTTTGGTCACTTTGAGGGGTTAAAAAGTGGTTATTCAACATGAGGCACGATCCATTTGACATTTTGAATCATTTTTGGTACAGTCCCAAAAATCAATTTTCTGATGAAAAACGATGACTCCGGACCTGTCGAACGTTCCCAAAATGGTCAATATGGATGAAATTTTAACATTTAATCTTTTGACTCCAAATGACTGTTGGATGGGAATTATGACTTTTTCAACTAAAATAAGTGTGTTTAAAGTCATTTATGTGCCTGAAATTGGTCAAAATTGAAGCTTTTGAGTAAGCAAAACTCTGTAAAAATGGCAATGTTGGTCACTCTGAGGGGTTAAAAAGTGGTTATTCAACATGAGGTACGATCCATTTGACATTTTGAATCATTTTTGGTACAGTCCCAAAAATCCATTTTCTGATGAAAAACGATGACTCCGGACCTGTTGAACGTTTCCAAAATGGTCAATATGGATGAAATTTTAACATTTAATCTTTTGACTCCAAATGACTGTTGGATGGGAATTATGACTTTTTCAACTAAAATAAGTGTGTTTAAAGTCATTTAAGTGCCTGAAATTGGTCAAAATAAAGCTTTTGAATAAGCAAAAACTCTGTTAAAATTGCAATTTTGGTCACTCTGAGGGGTTAAAAAGTGATTATTGAACATGAGGCACGATCCATTTGACATTTTGAATCATTTTTGGTACAGTCCCAAAAATCCATTTTCTGATGAAAAACGATGACTCCGGACCTGTCGAACGTTCCCAAAATGGTCAATATGGATGAAATTTTAACATTTCATCTTTTGACTCCAAATGACTGTTGGATGGGAATTATGACTTTTTCAACTAAAATAAGTGTGTTGAAAGTCATTTATGTGCCTGAAATTGGTCAAAATTGAAGCTTTTGAGTAAGCAAAAACTCTGTAAAAATGGCAATTTTGGTCACTTTGAGGGGTTAAAAAGTGGTTATTCAACATGAGGCACGATCCATTTGACATTTTGAATCATTTTTGGTACAGTCCCAAAAATCCATTTTCTGATGAAAAACGATGACTCCGGACCTGTCGAACGTTCCCAAAATGGTCAATATGGATGAAATTTTAAAATTTCATCTTTTGACTCCAAATGACTGTTGGATGGGAATTATGACTTTTTCAACTAAAATAAGTGTGTTGAAAGTCATTTATGTGCCTGAAATTGGTCAAAATTGAAGCTTTTGAGTAAGCAAAAACTCTGTAAAAATGGCAATTTTGGTCACTTTGAGGGGTTAAAAAGTGGTTATTCAACATGAGGCACGATCCATTTGACATTTTGAATCATTTTTGGTACGGTCCCAAAAATCCATTTTCTGATGAAAAACGATGACTCCGGACCTGTCGAACGTTCCCAAAATGGTCAATATGGATGAAATTTTAACATTTAATCTTTTGACTCCAAATGACTGTTGGATGGGAATTATGACTTTTTCAACTAAAATAAGTGTGTTTAAAGTCATTTATGTGCCTGAAATTGGTCAAAATTGAAGCTTTTGAGTAAGCAAAACTCTGTAAAAATGGCAATGTTGGTCACTCTGAGGGGTTAAAAAGTGGTTATTCAACATGAGGCACGATCCATTTGACATTTTGAATCATTTTTGGTACAGTCCCAAAAATCCATTTTCTGATGAAAAACGATGACTCCGGACCTGTCGAACGTTCCCAAAATGGTCAATATGGATGAAATTTTAACATTTCATCTTTTGACTCCAAATGACTGTTGGATGGGAATTATGACTTTTTCAACTAAAATAAGTGTGTTTAAAGTCATTTATGTGCCTGAAATTAGTCAAAATTAAAGCTTTTGAATAAGCAAAAACTCTGTAAAAATGGCAATTTTGGTCACTCTGAGGGGTTAAAAAGTTGTTATTCAACATGAGGCACGATCCATTTGACATTTTGAATCATTTTTGGTACAGTCCCAAAAATCCATTTTCTGATGAAAAACGATGACTCCGGACCTGTCGAACGTTCCCAAAATGGTCAATATGGATGAAATTTTAACATTTCATCTTTTGACTCCAAATGACTGTTGGATGGGAATTATGACTTTTTCAACTAAAATAAGTGTGTTTAAAGTCATTTATGTGCCTGAAATTAGTCAAAATTAAAGCTTTTGAATAAGCAAAAACTCTGTAAAAATGGCAATTTTGGTCATTCTGAGGGGTTAAAAAGTGGTTATTCAACATGAGGCACGATCCATTTGACATTTTGAATCATTTTTGGTACAGTCCCAAAAATCCATTTTCTGATGAAAAACGATGACTCCGGACCTGTCGAACGTTCCCAAAATGGTCAATATGGATGAAATTTTAACATTTAATCTTTTGACTCCAAATGACTGTTGGATGGGAATTATGACTTTTTCAACTAAAATAAGTGTGTTTAAAGTCATTTATGTGCCTGAAATTGGTCAGAATTAAATCTTTTGAATAAGCAAAAACTCTGTAAAAATGGCAATTTTGGTCACTCTGAGGGGTTAAAAAGTGGTTATTCAACATGAGGCACGATCCATTTGACATTTTGAATCATTTTTGGTACAGTCCCAAAAATCCATTTTCTGATGAAAAACGATGACTCCGGACCTGTCGAACGTTCCCAAAATGGTCAATATGGATGAAATTTTAACATTTAATCTTTTGACTCCAAATGACTGTTGGATGGGAATTATGACTTTTTCAACTAAAATAAGTGTGTTTAAAGTCATTTATGTGCCTGAAATTGGTCAAAATTAAAGCTTTTGAGTAAGCAAAACTCTGTAAAAATGGCAATGTTGGTCACTCTGAGGGGTTAAAAAGTGGTTATTGAACATGAGGCACGATCCATTTGACATTTTGAATCATTTTTGGTACAGTCCCAAAAATCCATTTTCTGATGAAAAACGATGACTCCGGACCTGTCGAACGTTCCCAAAATGGTCAATATGGATGAAATTTTAACATTTCATCTTTTGACTCCAAATGACTGTTGGATGGGAATTATGACTTTTTCAACTAAAATAAGTGTGTTTAAAGTCATTTATGTGCCTGAAATTAGTCAAAATTAAAGCTTTTGAATAAGCAAAAACTCTGTAAAAATGGCAATTTTGGTCATTCTGAGGGGTTAAAAAGTGGTTATTCAACATGAGGCACGATCCATTTGACATTTTGAATCTTTTTTGGTACAGTCCCAAAAATCCATTTTCTGATGAAAAACGATGACTCCGGACCTGTCGAACGTTCCCAAAATGGTCAATATGGATAAAATTTTAACATTTAATCTTTTGACTCCAAATGACTGTTGGATGGGAATTATGACTTTTTCAACTAAAATAAGTGTGTTTAAAGTCATTTATGTGCCTGAAATTGGTCAAAATTGAAGCTTTTGAGTAAGCAAAACTCTGTAAAAATGGCAATGTTGGTCACTTTGAGGGGTTAAAAAGTGGTTATTCAACATGAGGTACGATCCATTTGACATTTTGAATCATTTTTGGTACAGTCCCAAAAATCCATTTTCTGATGAAAAACGATGACTCCGGACCTGTTGAACGTTTCCAAAATGGTCAATATGGATGAAATTTTAACATTTAATCTTTTGACTCCAAATGACTGTTGGATGGGAATTATGACTTTTTCAACTAAAATAAGTGTGTTTAAAGTCATTTATGTGCCTGAAATTGGTCAGAATTAAATCTTTTGAATAAGCAAAAACTCTGTAAAAATGGCAATTTTGGTCACTCTGAGGGGTTAAAAAGTGGTTATTCAACATGAGGCACGATCCATTTGACATTTTGAATCATTTTTGGTACAGTCCCAAAAATCCATTTTCTGATGAAAAACGATGACTCCGGACCTGTCGAACGTTCCCAAAATGGTCAATATGGATGAAATTTTAACATTTAATCTTTTGACTCCAAATGACTGTTGGATGGGAATTATGACTTTTTCAACTAAAATAAGTGTGTTTAAAGTCATTTATGTGCCTGAAATTGGTCAAAATTAAAGCTTTTGAGTAAGCAAAACTCTGTAAAAATGGCAATGTTGGTCACTCTGAGGGGTTAAAAAGTGGTTATTGAACATGAGGCACGATCCATTTGACATTTTGAATCATTTTTGGTACAGTCCCAAAAATCCATTTTCTGATGAAAAACGATGACTCCGGACCTGTCGAACGTTCCCAAAATGGTCAATATGGATGAAATTTTAACATTTCATCTTTTGACTCCAAATGACTGTTGGATGGGAATTATGACTTTTTCAACTAAAATAAGTGTGTTTAAAGTCATTTATGTGCCTGAAATTAGTCAAAATTAAAGCTTTTGAATAAGCAAAAACTCTGTAAAAATGGCAATTTTGGTCATTCTGAGGGGTTAAAAAGTGGTTATTCAACATGAGGCACGATCCATTTGACATTTTGAATCTTTTTTGGTACAGTCCCAAAAATCCATTTTCTGATGAAAAACGATGACTCCGGACCTGTCGAACGTTCCCAAAATGGTCAATATGGATAAAATTTTAACATTTAATCTTTTGACTCCAAATGACTGTTGGATGGGAATTATGACTTTTTCAACTAAAATAAGTGTGTTTAAAGTCATTTATGTGCCTGAAATTGGTCAAAATTGAAGCTTTTGAGTAAGCAAAACTCTGTAAAAATGGCAATGTTGGTCACTTTGAGGGGTTAAAAAGTGGTTATTCAACATGAGGTACGATCCATTTGACATTTTGAATCATTTTTGGTACAGTCCCAAAAATCCATTTTCTGATGAAAAACGATGACTCCGGACCTGTTGAACGTTTCCAAAATGGTCAATATGGATGAAATTTTAACATTTAATCTTTTGACTCCAAATGACTGTTGGATGGGAATTATGACTTTTTCAACTAAAATAAGTGTGTTTAAAGTCATTTATGTGCCTGAAATTGGTCAGAATTAAATCTTTTGAATAAGCAAAAACTCTGTAAAAATGGCAATTTTGGTCACTCTGAGGGGTTAAAAAGTGGTTATTCAACATGAGGCACGATCCATTTGACATTTTGAATCATTTTTGGTACAGTCCCAAAAATCCATTTTCTGATGAAAAACGATGACTCCGGACCTGTCGAACGTTCCCAAAATGGTCAATATGGATGAAATTTTAACATTTAATCTTTTGACTCCAAATGACTGTTGGATGGGAATTATGACTTTTTCAACTAAAATAAGTGTGTTTAAAGTCATTTATGTGCCTGAAATTGGTCAAAATTAAAGCTTTTGAGTAAGCAAAACTCTGTAAAAATGGCAATGTTGGTCACTCTGAGGGGTTAAAAAGTGGTTATTGAACATGAGGCACGATCCATTTGACATTTTGAATCATTTTTGGTACAGTCCCAAAAATCCATTTTCTGATGAAAAACGATGACTCCGGACCTGTCGAACGTTCCCAAAATGGTCAATATGGATGAAATTTTAACATTTCATCTTTTGACTCCAAATGACTGTTGGATGGGAATTATGACTTTTTCAACTAAAATAAGTGTGTTTAAAGTCATTTATGTGCCTGAAATTAGTCAAAATTAAAGCTTTTGAATAAGCAAAAACTCTGTAAAAATGGCAAATTTTGGTCATTCTGAGGGGTTAAAAAGTGGTTATTCAACATGAGGCACGATCCATTTGACATTTTGAATCTTTTTTGGTACAGTCCCAAAATCCATTTTCTGATGAAAAACGATGACTCCGGACCTGTCGAACGTTCCCAAAATGGTCAATATGGATGAAATTTTAACATTTAATCTTTTGACTCCAAATGACTGTTGGATGGGAATTATGACTTTTTCAACTAAAATAAGTGTGTTTAAAGTCATTTATGTGCCTGAAATTGGTCAAAATTGAAGCTTTTGAGTAAGCAAAACTCTGTAAAAATGGCAATGTTGGTCACTTTGAGGGGTTAAAAAGTGGTTATTCAACATGAGGTACGATCCATTTGACATTTTGAATCATTTTTGGTACAGTCCCAAAAATCCATTTTCTGATGAAAAACGATGACTCCGGACCTGTTGAACGTTTCCAAAATGGTCAATATGGATGAAATTTTAACATTTAATCTTTTGACTCCAAATGACTGTTGGATGGGAATTATGACTTTTTCAACTGAAATAAGTGTGTTTAAAGTCATTTAAGTGCCTGAAATTGGTCAAAATAAAGCTTTTGAATAAGCAAAAACTCTGTTAAAATTGCAATTTTTGGTCACTTTGAGGGGTTAAAAAGTGGTTATTGAACATGAGGCACGATCCATTTGACATTTTGAATCATTTTTGGTACAGTCCCAAAAATCCATTTTCTGATGAAAAACGATGACTCCGGACCTGTCGAACGTTCCCAAAATGGTCAATATGGATGAAATGTTAACATTTCATCTTTTGACTCCAAATGACTGTTGGATGGGAATTATGACTTTTTCAACTAAAATAAGTGTGTTGAAAGTCATTTATGTGCCTGAAATTGGTCAAAATTGAAGCTTTTGAGTAAGCAAAAACTCTGTAAAAATGGCAATTTTGGTCACTCTGAGGGGTTAAAAAGTGGTTATTCAACATGAGGCACGATCCATTTGACATTTTGAATCATTTTTGGTACAGTCCCAAAAATCCATTTTCTGATGAAAACGATGACTCCGGACCTGGTCGAACGTTCCCAAAATGTCAATATGGATGAAATTTTAACATTTAATCTTTTGACTCCAAATGACTGTTGGATGGGAATTATGACTTTTTCAACTAAAATAAGTGTGTTTAAAGACATTTATGTGCCTGAAATTGGTCAAAATTGAAGCTTTTGAGTAAGCAAAACTCTGTAAAAATGGCAATGTTGGTCACTCTGAGGGGTTAAAAAGTTGTTATTCAACATGAGGCACGATCCATTTGACATTTTGAATCATTTTTGGTACAGTCCCAAAAATCAATTTTCTGATGAAAAACGATGACTCCGGACCTGTCGAACGTTCCCAAAATGGTCAATATGGATGAAATTTTAACATTTCATCTTTTGACTCCAAATGACTGTTGGATGGGAATTATGACTTTTTCAACTAAAACAAGTGTGTTTAAAGTCATTTATGTGCCTGAAATTAGTCAAAATTAAAGCTTTTGAATAAGCAAAAACTCTGTAAAAATGGCAATTTTGGTCATTCTGAGGGGTTAAAAAGTGGTTATTCAACATGAGGCACGATCCATTTGACATTTTGAATCATTTTTGGTACAGTCCCAAAAATCCATTTTCTGATGAAAAACGATGACTCCGGACCTGTCGAACGTTCCCAAAATGGTCAATATGGATGAAATTATAACATTTAATCTTTTGACTCCAAATGACTGTTGGATGGGAATTATGACTTTTTCAACTAAAATAAGTGTGTTTAAAGTCATTTATGTGCCTGAAATTGGTCAAAATTGAAGCTTTTGAGTAAGCAAAAACTCTGTAAAAATGGCAATTTTGGTCACTTTGAGGGGTTAAAAAGTGGTTATTCAACATGAGGCACGATCCATTTGACATTTTGAATCATTTTTGGTACAGTCCCAAAAATCAATTTTCTGATGAAAAACGATGACTCCGGACCTGTCGAACGTTCCCAAAATGGTCAATATGGATGAAATTTTAACATTTAATCTTTTGACTCCAAATGACTGTTGGATGGGAATTATGACTTTTTCAACTAAAATAAGTGTGTTTAAAGTCATTTATGTGCCTGAAATTGGTCAAAATTGAAGCTTTTGAGTAAGCAAAACTCTGTAAAAATGGCAATGTTGGTCACTCTGAGGGGTTAAAAAGTGGTTATTCAACATGAGGTACGATCCATTTGACATTTTGAATCATTTTTGGTACAGTCCCAAAAATCCATTTTCTGATGAAAAACGATGACTCCGGACCTGTTGAACGTTTCCAAAATGGTCAATATGGATGAAATTTTAACATTTAATCTTTTGACTCCAAATGACTGTTGGATGGGAATTATGACTTTTTCAACTAAAATAAGTGTGTTTAAAGTCATTTAAGTGCCTGAAATTGGTCAAAATAAAGCTTTTGAATAAGCAAAAACTCTGTTAAAATTGCAATTTTGGTCACTCTGAGGGGTTAAAAAGTGGTTATTGAACATGAGGCACGATCCATTTGACATTTTGAATCATTTTTGGTACAGTCCCAAAAATCCATTTTCTGATGAAAAACGATGACTCCGGACCTGTCGAACGTTCCCAAAATGGTCAATATGGATGAAATTTTAACATTTCATCTTTTGACTCCAAATGACTGTTGGATGGGAATTATGACTTTTTCAACTAAAATAAGTGTGTTGAAAGTCATTTATGTGCCTGAAATTGGTCAAAATTGAAGCTTTTGAGTAAGCAAAAACTCTGTAAAAATGGCAATTTTGGTCACTTTGAGGGGTTAAAAAGTGGTTATTCAACATGAGGCACGATCCATTTGACATTTTGAATCATTTTTGGTACAGTCCCAAAAATCCATTTTCTGATGAAAAACGATGACTCCGGACCTGTCGAACGTTCCCAAAATGGTCAATATGGATGAAATTTTAACATTTCATCTTTTGACTCCAAATGACTGTTGGATGGGAATTATGACTTTTTCAACTAAAATAAGTGTGTTGAAAGTCATTTATGTGCCTGAAATTGGTCAAAATTGAAGCTTTTGAGTAAGCAAAAACTCTGTAAAAATGGCAATTTTGGTCACTTTGAGGGGTTAAAAAGTGGTTATTCAACATGAGGCACGATCCATTTGACATTTTGAATCATTTTTGGTACGGTCCCAAAAATCCATTTTCTGATGAAAAACGATGACTCCGGACCTGTCGAACGTTCCCAAAATGGTCAATATGGATGAAATTTTAACATTTAATCTTTTGACTCCAAATGACTGTTGGATGGGAATTATGACTTTTTCAACTAAAATAAGTGTGTTTAAAGTCATTTATGTGCCTGAAATTGGTCAAAATTGAAGCTTTTGAGTAAGCAAAACTCTGTAAAAATGGCAATGTTGGTCACTCTGAGGGGTTAAAAAGTGGTTATTCAACATGAGGCACGATCCATTTGACATTTTGAATCATTTTTGGTACAGTCCCAAAAATCCATTTTCTGATGAAAAACGATGACTCCGGACCTGTCGAACGTTCCCAAAATGGTCAATATGGATGAAATTTTAACATTTCATCTTTTGACTCCAAATGACTGTTGGATGGGAATTATGACTTTTTCAACTAAAATAAGTGTGTTTAAAGTCATTTATGTGCCTGAAATTAGTCAAAATTAAAGCTTTTGAATAAGCAAAAACTCTGTAAAAATGGCAATTTTGGTCACTCTGAGGGGTTAAAAAGTTGTTATTCAACATGAGGCACGATCCATTTGACATTTTGAATCATTTTTGGTACAGTCCCAAAAATCCATTTTCTGATGAAAAACGATGACTCCGGACCTGTCGAACGTTCCCAAAATGGTCAATATGGATGAAATTTTAACATTTCATCTTTTGACTCCAAATGACTGTTGGATGGGAATTATGACTTTTTCAACTAAAATAAGTGTGTTTAAAGTCATTTATGTGCCTGAAATTAGTCAAAATTAAAGCTTTTGAATAAGCAAAAACTCTGTAAAAATGGCAATTTTGGTCATTCTGAGGGGTTAAAAAGTGGTTATTCAACATGAGGCACGATCCATTTGACATTTTGAATCATTTTTGGTACAGTCCCAAAAATCCATTTTCTGATGAAAAACGATGACTCCGGACCTGTCGAACGTTCCCAAAATGGTCAATATGGATGAAATTTTAACATTTAATCTTTTGACTCCAAATGACTGTTGGATGGGAATTATGACTTTTTCAACTAAAATAAGTGTGTTTAAAGTCATTTATGTGCCTGAAATTGGTCAGAATTAAATCTTTTGAATAAGCAAAAACTCTGTAAAAATGGCAATTTTGGTCACTCTGAGGGGTTAAAAAGTGGTTATTCAACATGAGGCACGATCCATTTGACATTTTGAATCATTTTTGGTACAGTCCCAAAAATCCATTTTCTGATGAAAAACGATGACTCCGGACCTGTCGAACGTTCCCAAAATGGTCAATATGGATGAAATTTTAACATTTAATCTTTTGACTCCAAATGACTGTTGGATGGGAATTATGACTTTTTCAACTAAAATAAGTGTGTTTAAAGTCATTTATGTGCCTGAAATTGGTCAAAATTAAAGCTTTTGAGTAAGCAAAACTCTGTAAAAATGGCAATGTTGGTCACTCTGAGGGGTTAAAAAGTGGTTATTGAACATGAGGCACGATCCATTTGACATTTTGAATCATTTTTGGTACAGTCCCAAAAATCCATTTTCTGATGAAAAACGATGACTCCGGACCTGTCGAACGTTCCCAAAATGGTCAATATGGATGAAATTTTAACATTTCATCTTTTGACTCCAAATGACTGTTGGATGGGAATTATGACTTTTTCAACTAAAATAAGTGTGTTTAAAGTCATTTATGTGCCTGAAATTAGTCAAAATTAAAGCTTTTGAATAAGCAAAAACTCTGTAAAAATGGCAATTTTGGTCATTCTGAGGGGTTAAAAAGTGGTTATTCAACATGAGGCACGATCCATTTGACATTTTGAATCTTTTTTGGTACAGTCCCAAAAATCCATTTTCTGATGAAAAACGATGACTCCGGACCTGTCGAACGTTCCCAAAATGGTCAATATGGATGAAATTTTAACATTTAATCTTTTGACTCCAAATGACTGTTGGATGGGAATTATGACTTTTTCAACTAAAATAAGTGTGTTTAAAGTCATTTATGTGCCTGAAATTGGTCAAAATTGAAACTTTTGAGTAAGCAAAAACTCTGTAAAAATGGCAATTTTGGTCACTTTGAGGGGTTAAAAAGTGGTTATTCAACATGAGGCACGATCCATTTGACATTTTGAATCATTTTTGGTACAGTCCCAAAAATCAATTTTCTGATGAAAAACGATGACTCCGGACCTGTCGAACGTTCCCAAAATGGTCAATATGGATGAAATTTTAACATTTAATCTTTTGACTCCAAATGACTGTTGGATGGGAATTATGACTTTTTCAACTAAAATAAGTGTGTTTAAAGTCATTTATGTGCCTGAAATTGGTCAAAATTGAAGCTTTTGAGTAAGCAAAACTCTGTAAAAATGGCAATGTTGGTCACTCTGAGGGGTTAAAAAGTGGTTATTCAACATGAGGTACGATCCATTTGACATTTTGAATCATTTTTGGTACAGTCCCAAAAATCCATTTTCTGATGAAAAACGATGACTCCGGACCTGTTGAACGTTTCCAAAATGGTCAATATGGATGAAATTTTAACATTTAATCTTTTGACTCCAAATGACTGTTGGATGGGAATTATGACTTTTTCAACTGAAATAAGTGTGTTTAAAGTCATTTAAGTGCCTGAAATTGGTCAAAATAAAGCTTTTGAATAAGCAAAAACTCTGTTAAAATTGCAATTTTGGTCACTCTGAGGGGTTAAAAAGTGGTTATTGAACATGAGGCACGATCCATTTGACATTTTGAATCATTTTTGGTACAGTCCCAAAAATCCATTTTCTGATGAAAAACGATGACTCCGGACCTGTCGAACGTTCCCAAAATGGTCAATATGGATGAAATGTTAACATTTCATCTTTTGACTCCAAATGACTGTTGGATGGGAATTATGACTTTTTCAACTAAAATAAGTGTGTTGAAAGTCATTTATGTGCCTGAAATTGGTCAAAATTGAAGCTTTTGAGTAAGCAAAAACTCTGTAAAAATGGCAATTTTGGTCACTTTGAGGGGTTAAAAAGTGGTTATTCAACATGAGGCACGATCCATTTGACATTTTGAATCATTTTTGATACAGTCCCAAAAATCCATTTTCTGATGAAAAACGATGACTCCGGACCTGTCGAACGTTCCCAAAATGGTCAATATGGATGAAATTTTAACATTTAATCTTTTGACTCCAAATGACTGTTGGATGGGAATTATGACTTTTTCAACTAAAATAAGTGTGTTTAAAGTCATTTATGTGCCTGAAATTGGTCAAAATTGAAGCTTTTGAGTAAGCAAAACTCTGTAAAAATGGCAATGTTGGTCACTCTGAGGGGTTAAAAAGTGGTTATTCAACATGAGGCACGATCCATTTGACATTTTGAATCATTTTTGGTACAGTCCCAAAAATCCATTTTCTGATGAAAAACAATGACTCCGGACCTGTTGAACGTTTCCAAAATGGTCAATATGGATGAAATTTTAACATTTAATCTTTTGACTCCAAATGACTGTTGGATGGGAATTATGACTTTTTCAACTAAAATAAGTGTGCTTAAAGTCATTTAAGTGCCTGAAATTGGTCAAAATTAAAGCTTTTGAATAAGCAAAAACTCTGTAAAAATGGCAATTTTGGTCACTCTGAGGGGTTAAAAAGTGGTTATTGAACATGAGGCACGATCCATTTGACATTTTGAATCATTTTTGGTACAGTCCCAAAAATCCATTTTCTGATGAAAAACGATGACTCCGGACCTGTCGAACGTTCCCAAAATGGTCAATATGGATGAAATTTTAACATTTAATCTTTTGACTCCAAATGACTGTTGGATGGGAATTATGACTTTTTCAACTAAAATAAGTGTGTTTAAAGTCATTTATGTGCCTGAAATTGGTCAAAATTGAAGCTTTTGAGTAAGCAAAACTCTGTAAAAATGGCAATGTTGGTCACTCTGAGGGGTTAAAAAGTGGTTATTCAACATGAGGCACGATCCATTTGACATTTTGAATCATTTTTGGTACAGTCCCAAAAATCAATTTTCTGATGAAAAACGATGACTCCGGACCTGTCGAACGATTCCAAAATGTCAATATGGATGAAATTTTAACATTTAATCTTTTGACTCTAAATGACTGTTGGATGTGAATTATGACTTTTTCAACTAAAATAAGTGTGTTTAAAGTCATTTATGTGCCTGAAATTGGTCAAAACTAAAGCTTTTGAATGAGCAAAAACTCTGTAAAAATGGCAATTTTGGTCACTTTGAGGGGTTAAAAAGTGGTTATTCAACATGAGGCACGATCCATTTGACATTTTGAATCATTTTTGGTACAGTCCCAAAAATCAATTTTCTGATGAAAAACGATGACTCCGGACCTGTCGAACGTTCCCAAAATGGTCAATATGGATGAAATTTTAACATTTAATCTTTTGACTCCAAATGACTGTTGGATGGGAATTATGACTTTTTCAACTAAAATAAGTGTGTTTAAAGTCATTTATGTGCCTGAAATTGGTCAAAATTGAAGCTTTTGAGTAAGCAAAACTCTGTAAAAATGGCAATGTTGGTCACTCTGAGGGGTTAAAAAGTGGTTATTCAACATGAGGCACGATCCATTTGACATTTTGAATCATTTTTGGTACAGTCCCAAAAATCAATTTTCTGATGAAAAACGATGACTCCGGACCTGTCGAACGATTCCAAAATGTCAATATGGATGAAATTTTAACATTTAATCTTTTGACTCTAAATGACTGTTGGATGTGAATTATGACTTTTTCAACTAAAATAAGTGTGTTTAAAGTCATTTATGTGCCTGAAATTGGTCAAAACTAAAGCTTTTGAATGAGCAAAAACTCTGTAAAAATGGCAATTTTGGTCACTTTGAGGGGTTAAAAAGTGGTTATTCAACATGAGGCACGATCCATTTGACATTTTGAATCATTTTTGGTACAGTCCCAAAAATCAATTTTCTGATGAAAAACGATGACTCCGGACCTGTCGAACGTTCCCAAAATGGTCAATATGGATGAAATTGTAACATTTAATCTTTTGACTCCAAATGACTGTTGGATGGGAATTATGACTTTTTCAACTAAAATAAGTGTGTTTAAAGTCATTTATGTGCCTGAAATTGGTCAAAATTGAAGCTTTTGAGTAAGCAAAACTCTGTAAAAATGGCAATGTTGGTCACTCTGAGGGGTTAAAAAGTGGTTATTCAACATGAGGTACGATCCATTTGACATTTTGAATCATTTTTGGTACAGTCCCAAAAATCCATTTTCTGATGAAAAACGATGACTCCGGACCTGTTGAACGTTTCCAAAATGGTCAATATGGATGAAATTTTAACATTTAATCTTTTGACTCCAAATGACTGTTGGATGGGAATTATGACTTTTTCAACTAAAATAAGTGTGTTTAAAGTCATTTAAGTGCCTGAAATTGGTCAAAATAAAGCTTTTGAATAAGCAAAAACTCTGTTAAAATTGCAATTTTGGTCACTCTGAGGGGTTAAAAAGTGGTTATTGAACATGAGGCACGATCCATTTGACATTTTTAATCATTTTTGGTACAGTCCCAAAAATCCATTTTCTGATGAAAAACGATGACTCCGGACCTGTCGAACGTTCCCAAAATGGTCAATATGGATGAAATTTTAACATTTCATCTTTTGACTCCAAATGACTGTTGGATGGGAATTATGACTTTTTCAACTAAAATAAGTGTGTTGAAAGTCATTTATGTGCCTGAAATTGGTAAAAATTGAAGCTTTTGAGTAAGCAAAAACTCTGTAAAAATGGCAATTTTGGTCACTTTGAGGGGTTAAAAAGTGGTTATTCAACATGAGGCACGATCCATTTGACATTTTGAATCATTTTTGGTACAGTCCCAAAAATCCATTTTCTGATGAAAAACGATGACTCCGGACCTGTCGAACGTTCCCAAAATGGTCAATATGGATGAAATTTTAACATTTAATCTTTTGACTCCAAATGACTGTTGGATGGGAATTATGACTTTTTCAACTAAAATAAGTGTGTTTAAAGTCATTTATGTGCCTGAAATTGGTCAAAATTGAAGCTTTTGAGTAAGCAAAACTCTGTAAAAATGGCAATTTTGGTCACTTTGAGGGGTTAAAAAGTGGTTATTCAACATGAGGCACGATCCATTTGACATTTTGAATCATTTTTGGTACAGTCCCAAAAATCCATTTTCTGATGAAAAACGATGACTCCGGACCTGTCGAACGTTCCCAAAATGGTCAATATGGATGAAATTTTAACATTTCATCTTTTGACTCCAAATGACTGTTGGATGGGAATTATGACTTTTTCAACTAAAATAAGTGTGTTGAAAGTCATTTATGTGCCTGAAATTGGTCAAAATTGAAGCTTTTGAGTAAGCAAAAACTCTGTAAAAATGGCAATTTTGGTCACTTTGAGGGGTTAAAAAGTGGTTATTCAACATGAGGCACGATCCATTTGACATTTTGAATCATTTTTGGTACGGTCCCAAAAATCCATTTTCTGATGAAAAACGATGACTCCGGACCTGTCGAACGTTCCCAAAATGGTCAATATGGATGAAATTTTAACATTTAATCTTTTGACTCCAAATGACTGTTGGATGGGAATTATGACTTTTTCAACTAAAATAAGTGTGTTTAAAGTCATTTATGTGTCTGAAATTGGTCAAAATTGAAGCTTTTGAGTAAGCAAAACTCTGTAAAAATGGCAATGTTGGTCACTCTGAGGGGTTAAAAAGTGGTTATTCAACATGAGGCACGATCCATTTGACATTTTGAATCATTTTTGGTACAGTCCCAAAAATCAATTTTCTGATGAAAAACGATGACTCCGGACCTGTCGAACGATTCCAAAATGTCAATATGGATGAAATTTTAACATTTAATCTTTTGACTCTAAATGACTGTTGGATGTGAATTATGACTTTTTCAACTAAAATAAGTGTGTTTAAAGACATTTATGTGCCTGAAATTGGTCAAAACTAAAGCTTTTGAATGAGCAAAAACTCTGTAAAAATGGCAATTTTGGTCACTCTGAGGGGTTAAAAAGTTGTTATTCAACATGAGGCACGATCCATTTGACATTTTGAATCATTTTTGGTACAGTCCCAAAAATCAATTTTCTGATAAAAAACGATGACTCCGGACCTGTCGAACGTTCCCAAAATGGTCAATATGGATGAAATTTTAACATTTCATCTTTTGACTCCAAATGACTGTTGGATGGGAATTATGACTTTTTCAACTAAAACAAGTGTGTTTAAAGTCATTTATGTGCCTGAAATTAGTCAAAATTAAAGCTTTTGAATAAGCAAAAACTCTGTAAAAATGGCAATTTTGGTCATTCTGAGGGGTTAAAAAGTGGTTATTCAACATGAGGCACGATCCATTTGACATTTTGAATCATTTTTGGTACAGTCCCAAAAATCCATTTTCTGATGAAAAACGATGACTCCGGACCTGTCGAACGTTCCCAAAATGGTCAATATGGATGAAATTATAACATTTAATCTTTTGACTCCAAATGACTGTTGGATGGGAATTATGACTTTTTCAACTAAAATAAGTGTGTTTAAAGTCATTTATGTGCCTGAAATTGGTCAAAATTGAAGCTTTTGAGTAAGCAAAAACTCTGTAAAAATGGCAATTTTGGTCACTTTGAGGGGTTAAAAAGTGGTTATTCAACATGAGGCACGATCCATTTGACATTTTGAATCATTTTTGGTACAGTCCCAAAAATCAATTTTCTGATGAAAAACGATGACTCCGGACCTGTCGAACGTTCCCAAAATGGTCAATATGGATGAAATTTTAACATTTAATCTTTTGACTCCAAATGACTGTTGGATGGGAATTATGACTTTTTCAACTAAAATAAGTGTGTTTAAAGTCATTTATGTGCCTGAAATTGGTCAAAATTGAAGCTTTTGAGTAAGCAAAACTCTGTAAAAATGGCAATGTTGGTCACTCTGAGGGGTTAAAAAGTGGTTATTCAACATGAGGTACGATCCATTTGACATTTTGAATCATTTTTGGTACAGTCCCAAAAATCCATTTTCTGATGAAAAACGATGACTCCGGACCTGTTGAACGTTTCCAAAATGGTCAATATGGATGAAATTTTAACATTTAATCTTTTGACTCCAAATGACTGTTGGATGGGAATTATGACTTTTTCAACTAAAATAAGTGTGTTTAAAGTCATTTAAGTGCCTGAAATTGGTCAAAATAAAGCTTTTGAATAAGCAAAAACTCTGTTAAAATTGCAATTTTGGTCACTCTGAGGGGTTAAAAAGTGGTTATTGAACATGAGGCACGATCCATTTGACATTTTGAATCATTTTTGGTACAGTCCCAAAAATCCATTTTCTGATGAAAAACGATGACTCCGGACCTGTCGAACGTTCCCAAAATGGTCAATATGGATGAAATTTTAACATTTCATCTTTTGACTCCAAATGACTGTTGGATGGGAATTATGACTTTTTCAACTAAAATAAGTGTGTTGAAAGTCATTTATGTGCCTGAAATTGGTCAAAATTGAAGCTTTTGAGTAAGCAAAAACTCTGTAAAAATGGCAATTTTGGTCACTTTGAGGGGTTAAAAAGTGGTTATTCAACATGAGGCACGATCCATTTGACATTTTGAATCATTTTTGGTACGGTCCCAAAAATCCATTTTCTGATGAAAAACGATGACTCCGGACCTGTCGAACGTTCCCAAAATGGTCAATATGGATGAAATTTTAACATTTAATCTTTTGACTCCAAATGACTGTTGGATGGGAATTATGACTTTTTCAACTAAAATAAGTGTGTTGAAAGTCATTTATGTGCCTGAAATTGGTAAAAATTGAAGCTTTTGAGTAAGCAAAAACTCTGTAAAAATGGCAATTTTGGTCACTTTGAGGGGTTAAAAAGTGGTTATTCAACATGAGGCACGATCCATTTGACATTTTGAATCATTTTTGGTACAGTCCCAAAAATCCATTTTCTGATGAAAAACGATGACTCCGGACCTGTCGAACGTTCCCAAAATGGTCAATATGGATGAAATTTTAACATTTAATCTTTTGACTCCAAATGACTGTTGGATGGGAATTATGACTTTTTCAACTAAAATAAGTGTGTTTAAAGTCATTTATGTGCCTGAAATTGGTCAAAATTGAAGCTTTTGAGTAAGCAAAACTCTGTAAAAATGGCAATTTTGGTCACTTTGAGGGGTTAAAAAGTGGTTATTCAACATGAGGCACGATCCATTTGACATTTTGAATCATTTTTGGTACAGTCCCAAAAATCAATTTTCTGATGAAAAACGATGACTCCGGACCTGTCGAACGTTCCCAAAATGGTCAATATGGATGAAATTTTAACATTTCATCTTTTGACTCCAAATGACTGTTGGATGGGAATTATGACTTTTTCAACTAAAATAAGTGTGTTGAAAGTCAGTTATGTGCCTGAAATTGGTCAAAATTGAAGCTTTTGAGTAAGCAAAAACTCTGTAAAAATGGCAATTTTGGTCACTTTGAGGGGTTAAAAAGTGGTTATTCAACATGAGGCACGATCCATTTGACATTTTGAATCATTTTTGGTACAGTCCCAAAAATCCATTTTCTGATGAAAAACGATGACTCCGGACCTGTCGACGTTCCCAAAATGGTCAATATGGATGAAATTTTAACATTTCATCTTTTGACTCCAAATGACTGTTGGATGGGAATTATGACTTTTTCAACTAAAATAAGTGTGTTGAAAGTCATTTATGTGCCTGAAATTGGTAAAAATTGAAGCTTTTGAGTAAGCAAAAACTCTGTAAAAATGGCAATTTTGGTCACTTTGAGGGGTTAAAAAGTGGTTATTCAACATGAGGCACGATCCATTTGACATTTTGAATCATTTTTGGTACAGTCCCAAAAATCAATTTTCTGATGAAAAACGATGACTCCGGACCTGTCGAACGTTCCCAAAATGGTCAATATGGATGAAATTTTAACATTTAATCTTTTGACTCCAAATGACTGTTGGATGGGAATTATGACTTTTTCAACTAAAATAAGTGTGTTTAAAGTCATTTATGTGCCTGAAATTGGTCAAAATTGAAGCTTTTGAGTAAGCAAAAACTCTGTAAAAATGGCAATTTTGGTCACTTTGAGGGGTTAAAAAGTGGTTATTCAACATGAGGCACGATCCATTTGACATTTTGAATCATTTTTGGTACAGTCCCAAAAATCCATTTTCTGATGAAAAACGATGACTCCGGACCTGTCGAACGTTCCCAAAATGGTCAATATGGATGAAATTTTAACATTTAATCTTTTGACTCCAAATGACTGTTGGATGGGAATTATGACTTTTTCAACTAAAATAAGTGTGTTTAAAGTCATTTATGTGCCTGAAATTGGTCAAAATTGAAGCTTTTGAGTAAGCAAAACTCTGTAAAAATGGCAATTTTGGTCACTCTGAGGGGTTAAAAAGTGGTTATTCAACATGAGGCACGATCCATTTGACATTTTGAATCATTTTTGGTACAGTCCCAAAAATCCATTTTCTGATGAAAAACAATGACTCCGGACCTGTTGAACGTTTCCAAAATGGTCAATATGGATGAAATTTTAACATTTAATCTTTTGACTCCAAATGACTGTTGGATGGGAATTATGACTTTTTCAACTAAAATAAGTGTGCTTAAAGTCATTTAAGTGCCTGAAATTGGTCAAAATTAAAGCTTTTGAATAAGCAAAAACTCTGTAAAAATGGCAATTTTGGTCACTCTGAGGGGTTAAAAAGTGGTTATTGAACATGAGGCACGATCCATTTGACATTTTGAATCATTTTTGGTACAGTCCCAAAAATCCATTTTCTGATGAAAAACGATGACTCCGGACCTGTCGAACGTTCCCAAAATGGTCAATATGGATGAAATTTTAACATTTAATCTTTTGCCTCCAAATGACTGTTGGATGGGAATTATGACTTTTTCAACTAAAATAAGTGTGTTGAAAGTCATTTATGTGCCTGAAATTGGTCAAAATTGAAGCTTTTGAGTAAGCAAAAACTCTGTAAAAATGGCAATTTTGGTCACTTTGAGGGGTTAAAAAGTGGTTATTCAACATGAGGCACGATCCATTTGACATTTTGAATCATTTTTGGTACAGTCCCAAAAATCCATTTTCTGATGAAAAACGATGACTCCGGACCTGTCGAACGTTCCCAAAATGGTCAATATGGATGAAATTTTAACATTTAATCTTTTGACTCCAAATGACTGTTGGATGGGAATTATGACTTTTTCAACTAAAATAAGTGTGTTTAAAGTCATTTATGTGCCTGAAATTGGTCAAAATTGAAGCTTTTGAGTAAGCAAAACTCTGTAAAAATGGCAATGTTGGTCACTCTGAGGGGTTAAAAAGTGGTTATTCAACATGAGGCACGATCCATTTGACATTTTGAATCATTTTTGGTACAGTCCCAAAAATCCATTTTCCGATGAAAAACGATGACTACGGACCTGTCGAACGTTCCCAAAATGGTCAATATGGATGAAATTTTAACATTTCATCTTTTGACTCCAAATGACTGTTGGATGGGAATTATGACTTTTTCAACTAAAATAAGTGTGTTGAAAGTCATTTATGTGCCTGAAATTGGTCAAAATTGAAGCTTTTGAGTAAGCAAAAACTCTGTAAAAATGGCAATTTTGGTCACTTTGAGGGGTTAAAAAGTGGTTATTCAACATGAGGCACGATCCATTTGACATTTTGAATCATTTTTGGTACAGTCCCAAAAATCCATTTTCTGATGAAAAACGATGACTCCGGACCTGTCGAACGTTCCCAAAATGGTCAATATGGATGAAATTTTAACATTTCATCTTTTGACTCCAAATTACTGTTGGATGGGAATTATGACTTTTTCAACTAAAATAAGTGTGTTGAAAGTCATTTATGTGCCTGAAATTGGTCAAAATTGAAGCTTTTGAGTAAGCAAAAACTCTGTAAAAATGGCAATTTTGGTCACTTTGAGGGGTTAAAAAGTGGTTATTCAACATGAGGCACGATCCATTTGACATTTTGAATCATTTTTGGTACAGTCCCAAAAATCCATTTTCTGATGAAAAACGATGACTCCGGACCTGTCGAACGTTCCCAAAATGGTCAATATGGATGAAATTTTAACATTTAATCTTTTGACTCCAAATGACTGTTGGATGGGAATTATGACTTTTTCAACTAAAATAAGTGTGTTTAAAGTCATTTATGTGCCTGAAATTGGTCAAAATTGAAGCTTTTGAGTAAGCAAAACTCTGTAAAAATGGCAATGTTGGTCACTCTGAGGGGTTAAAAAGTGGTTATTGAACATGAGGCACGATCCATTTGACATTTTGAATAATTTTTGGTACAGTCCCAAAAATCCATTTTCTGATGAAAAACGATGACTCCGGACCTGTCGAACGATTCCAAAATGTCAATATGGATGAAATTTTAACATTTAATCTTTTGACTCTAAATGACTGTTGGATGTGAATTATGACTTTTTCAACTAAAATAAGTGTGTTTAAAGACATTTATGTGCCTGAAATTGGTCAAAACTAAAGCTTTTGAATAAGCAAAAACTCTGTAAAAATGGCAATTTTGGTCACTCTGAGGGGTTAAAAAGTTGTTATTCAACATGAGGCACGATCCATTTGACATTTTGAATCATTTTTGGTACAGTCCCAAAAATCCATTTTCTGATGAAAAACGATGACTCCGGACCTGTCGAACGTTCCCAAAATGGTCAATATGGATGAAATTTTAACATTTCATCTTTTGACTCCAAATGACTGTTGGATGGGAATTATGACTTTTTCAACTAAAATAAGTGTGTTTAAAGTCATTTATGTGCCTGAAATTAGTCAAAATTAAAGCTTTTGAATAAGCAAAAACTGTGTAAAAATGGCAATTTTGGTCATTCTGAGGGGTTAAAAAGTGGTTATTCAACATGAGGCACGATCCATTTGACATTTTGAATCATTTTTGGTACAGTCCCAAAAATCCATTTTCTGATGAAAAACGATGACTCCGGACCTGTCGAACGTTCCCAAAATGGTCAATATGGATGAAATGTTAACATTTAATCTTTTGACTCCAAATGACTGTTGGATGGGAATTATGACTTTTTCAACTAAAATAAGTGTGTTTAAAGTCATTTATGTGCCTGAAATTGGTCAAAATTGAAGCTTTTGAGTAAGCAAAAACTCTGTAAAAATGGCAATTTTGGTCACTTTGAGGGGTTAAAAAGTGGTTATTCAACATGAGGCACGATCCATTTGACATTTTGAATCATTTTTGGTACAGTCCCAAAAATCCATTTTCTGATGAAAAACGATGACTCCGGACCTGTTGAACGTTTCCAAAATGGTCAATATGGATGAAATTTTAACATTTAATCTTTTGACTCCAAATGACTGTTGGATGGGAATTATGACTTTTTCAACTAAAATAAGTGTGTTTAAAGTCATTTAAGTGCCTGAAATTGGTCAAAATTAAAGCTTTTGAATAAGCAAAAACTCTGTGAAAATGGCAATTTTGGTAACTCCAAGGGGTTAAAAAGTGGTTATTGAACATGAGGCACGATCCATTTGACATTTTGAATCATTTTTGGTACAGTCCCAAAAATCCATTTTCTGATGAAAAACGATGACTCCGGACCTGTCGAACGTTCCCAAAATGGTCAATATGGATGAAATTTTAACATTTAATCTTTTGACTCCAAATGACTGTTGGATGGGAATTATGACTTTTTCAACTAAAATAAGTGTGTTTAAAGTCATTTATGTGCCTGAAATTGGTCAAAATTAAAGCTTTTGAATAAGCAAAAACTCTGTAAAAATGGCAATTTTGGTCACTCTGAGGGGTTAAAAAGTGGTTATTCAACATGAGGCACGATCCATTTGACATTTTGAATCATTTTTGGTACAGTCCCAAAAATCCATTTTCTGATGAAAAACGATGACTCCGGACCTGTCGAACGTTCCCAAAATGGTCAATATGGATGAAATTTTAACATTTCATCTTTTGACTCCAAATGACTGTTGGATGGGAATTATGACTTTTTCAACTAAAATAAGTGTGTTGAAAGTCATTTATGTGCCTGAAATTGGTCAAAATTGAAGCTTTTGAGTAAGCAAAACTCTGTAAAAATGGCAATGTTGGTCACTCTGAGGGGTTAAAAAGTGGTTATTCAACATGAGGCACGATCCATTTGACATTTTGAATCATTTTTGGTACAGTCCCAAAAATCCATTTTCTGATGAAAAACGATGACTCCGGACCTGTCGAACGTTCCCAAAATGGTCAATATGGATGAAATTTTAACATTTAATCTTTTGACTCCAAATGACTGTTGGATGGGAATTATGACTTTTTCAACTAAAATAAGTGTGTTTAAAGTCATTTATGTGGCTGAAATAGGTCAAAATTGAAGCTTTTGAGTAAGCAAAACTCTGTAAAAATGGCAATGTTGGTCACTCTGAGGGGTTAAAAAGTGGTTATTCAACATGAGGTACGATCCATTTGACATTTTGAATCATTTTTGGTACAGTCCCAAAAATCAATTTTCTGATGAAAAACGATGACTCCGGACCTGTTGAACGTTTCCAAAATGGTCAATATGGATGAAATTTTAACATTTAATCTTTTGACTCCAAATGACTGTTGGATGGGAATTATGACTTTTTCAACTAAAATAAGTGTGTTTAAAGTCATTTAAGTGCCTAAAATTGGTCAAAATTAAAGCTTTTGAATAAGCAAAAACTCTGTAAAAATGGCAATTTTGGTCACTCTGAGGGGTTAAAAAGTGGTTATTGAACATGAGGCACGATCCATTTGACATTTTGAATCATTTTTGGTACAGTCCCAAAAATCCATTTTCTGATGAAAAACGATGACTCCGGACCTGTCGAACGTTCCCAAAATGGTCAATATGGATGAAATTTTAACATTTCATCTTTTGACTCCAAATGACTGTTGGATGGGAATTATGACTTTTTCAACTAAAATAAGTGTGTTGAAAGTCATTTATATGCCTGAAATTGGTCACAATTGAAGCTTTTGAGTAAGCAAAAACTCTGTAAAAATGGCAATGTTGGTCACTCTGAGGGGTTAAAAAGTGGTTATTCAACATGAGGCACGATCCATTTGACATTTTGAATCATTTTTGGTACAGTCCCAAAAATCCATTTTCCGATGAAAAACGATGACTCCGGACCTGTCGAACATTCCCAAAATGGTCAATATGGATGAAATTTTAACATTTAATCTTTTGACTCCAAATGACTGTTGGATGGGAATTATGACTTTTTCAACTAAAATAAGTGTGTTTAAAGTCATTTATGTGCCTGAAATTGGTCAGAATTAAATCTTTTGAATAAGCAAAAACTCTGTAAAAATGGCAATTTTGGTCACTCTGAGGGGTTAAAAAGTGGTTATTCAACATGAGGCACGATCCATTTGACATTTTGAATCATTTTTGGTACAGTCCCAAAAATCCATTTTCTGATGAAAAACGATGACTCCGGACCTGTCGAACGTTCCCAAAATGGTCAATATGGATGAAATTTTAACATTTAATCTTTTGACTCCAAATGACTGTTGGATGGGAATTATGACTTTTTCAACTAAAATAAGTGTGTTTAAAGTCATTTATGTGCCTGAAATTGGTCAGAATTAAATCTTTTGAATAAGCAAAAACTCTGTAAAAATGGCAATTTTGGTCACTCTGAGGGGTTAAAAAGTGGTTATTCAACATGAGGCACGATCCATTTGACATTTTGAATCATTTTTGGTACAGTCCCAAAAATCCATTTTCTGATGAAAAACGATGACTCCGGACCTGTCGAACGTTCCCAAAATGGTCAATATGGATGAAATTTTAACATTTCATCTTTTGACTCCAAATGACTGTTGGATGGGAATTATGACTTTTTCAACTAAAATAAGTGTGTTGAAAGTCATTTATGTGCCTGAAATTGGTCAAAATTGAAGCTTTTGAGTAAGCAAAAACTCTGTAAAAATGGCAATTTTGGTCACTTTGAGGGGTTAAAAAGTGGTTATTCAACATGAGGCACGATCCATTTGACATTTTGAATCATTTTTGGTACAGTCCCAAAAATCCATTTTCTGATGAAAAACGATGACTCCGGACCTGTCGAACGTTCCCAAAATGGTCAATATGGATGAAATTTTAACATTTAATCTTTTGACTCCAAATGACTGTTGGATGGGAATTATGACTTTTTCAACTAAAATAAGTGTGTTTAAAGTCATTTATGTGCCTGAAATTGGTCAAAATTGAAGCTTTTGAGTAAGCAAAACTCTGTAAAAATGGCAATGTTGGTCACTCTGAGGGGTTAAAAAGTGGTTATTGAACATGAGGCACGATCCATTTGACATTTTGAATCATTGTTGGTACATCCCAAAAATCCATTTTCTGATGAAAAACGATGACTCCGGACCTGTCGAACGTTCCCAAAATGGTCAATATGGATGAAATTTTAACATTTAATCTTTTGACTCCAAATGACTGTTGGATGGGAATTATGACTTTTTCAACTAAAATAAGTGTGTTTAAAGTCATTTATGTGCCTGAAATTGGTCAGAATTAAATCTTTTGAATAAGCAAAAACTCTGTAAAAATGGCAATTTTGGTCACTCTGAGGGGTTAAAAAGTGGTTATTCAACATGAGGCACGATCCATTTGACATTTTGAATCATTTTTGGTACAGTCCCAAAAATCCATTTTCTGATGAAAAACGATGACTCCGGACCTGTCGATTGTTCCCAAAATGGTCAATATGGATGAAATTTTAACATTTCATCTTTTGACTCCAAATGACTGTTGGATGGGAATTATGACTTTTTCAACTAAAATAAGTGTGTTGAAAGTCATTTATGTGCCTGAAATTGGTCAAAATTGAAGCTTTTGAGTAAGCAAAAACTCTGTAAAATGGCAATTTTGGTCACTTTGAGGGGTTAAAAAGTGGTTATTCAACATGAGGCACGATCCATTTGACATTTTGAATCATTTTTGGTACAGTCCTAAAAATCCATTTTCTGATGAAAAACGATGACTGTCCTGTCGAACGTTCCCAAAATGGTTAATATGGATGAAATTTTAACATTTAATCTTTTGACTCCAAATGACTGTTGGATGGGAATTATGACTTTTTCAACTAAAATAAGTGTGTTTAAAGTCATTTATGTGCCTGAAATTGGTCAAAATTGAAGCTTTGAGTAAGCAAAACTCTGTAAAAATGGCAATGTTGGTCACTCTGAGGGGTTAAAAAGTGGTTATTCAACATGAGGCACGATCCATTTGACATTTTGAATCATTTTTGGTACAGTTCCAAAAATCCATTTTCTGATGAAAAACGATGACTCCGGACCTGTCGAACGATTCCAAAATGTCAATATGGATGAAATTTTAACATTTAATCTTTTGACTCTAAATGACTGTTGGATGTGAATTATGACTTTTTCAACTAAAATAAGTGTGTTTAAAGACATTTATGTGCCTGAAATTGGTCAAAACTAAAGCTTTTGAATAAGCAAAAACTCTGTAAAAATGGCAATTTTGGTCACTCTGAGGGGTTAAAAAGTTGTTATTCAACATGAGGCACGATCCATTTGACATTTTGAATCATTCTTGGTACAGTCCCAAAAATCAATTTTCTGATGAAAAACGATGACTCCGGACCTGTCGAACGTTCCCAAAATGGTCAATATGGATGAAATTTTAACATTTAATCTTTTGACTCCAAATGACTGTTGGATGGGAATTATGACTTTTTCAACTAAAATAAGTGTGTTTAAAGTCATTTATGTGCCTGAAATTGGTCAAAATTGAAGCTTTTGAGTAAGCAAAAACTCTGTAAAAATGGCAATTTTGGTCACTTTGAGGGGTTAAAAAGTGGTTATTCAACACGAGGCACGATCCATTTGACATTTTGAATCATTTTTGGTACATTCCCAAAAATCAATTTTCTGATGAAAAACGATGACTCCGGACCTGTCGAACGTTCCCAAAATGGTCAATATGGATGAAATTTTAACATTTAATCTTTTGACTCCAAATGACTGTTGGATGGGAATTATGACTTTTTCAACTAAAATAAGTGTGTTTAAAGTCATTTATGTGCCTGAAATTGGTCAAAATTGAAGCTTTTGAGTAAGCAAAACTCTGTAAAAATGGCAATGTTGGTCACTCTGAGGGGTTAAAAAGTGGTTATTCAACATGAGGTACGATCCATTTGACATTTTGAATCATTTTTGGTACAGTCCCAAAAATCCATTTTCTGATGAAAAACGATGACTCCGGACCTGTTGAACGTTTCCAAAATGGTCAATATGGATGAAATTTTAACATTTAATCTTTTGACTCCAAATGACTGTTGGATGGGAATTATGACTTTTTCAACTAAAATAAGTGTGTTTAAAGTCATTTAAGTGCCTGAAATTGGTCAAAATTAAAGCTTTTGAATAAGCAAAAACTCTGTAAAAATGGCAATTTTGGTCACTCTGAGGGGTTAAAAAGTGGTTATTGAACATGAGGCACGATCCATTTGACATTTTGAATCATTTTTGGTACAGTCCCAAAAATCCATTTTCTGATGAAAAACGATGACTCCGGACCTGTCGAACGTTCCCAAAATGGTCAATATGGATGAAATTTTAACATTTAATCTTTTGACTCCAAATGACTGTTGGATGGGAATTATGACTTTTTCAACTAAAATAAGTGTGTTTAAAGTCATTTATGTGCCTTAAATTGGTCAAAATTAAAGCTTTTGAATAAGCAAAAACTCTGTAAAAATGGCAATGTTGGTCACTCTGAGGGGTTAAAAAGTGGTTATTCAACATGAGGCACGATCCATTTGACATTTTGAATCATTTTTGGTACAGTCCCAAAAATCCATTTTCTGATGAAAAACGATGACTCCGGACCTGTCGAACGTTCCCAAAATGGTCAATATGGATGAAATTTTAACATTTCATCTTTTGACTCCAAATGACTGTTGGATGTGAATTATGACCTTTCAACAAAAATAAGTGTGTTTAAAGTCATTTCTGTGCCTGAAATTGGTCAAAATTGAAGCTTTTGAGTAAGCAAAACTCTGTAAAAATGGCAATGTTGGTCACTCTGAGGGGTTAAAAAGTGGTTATTCAACACGAGGCACGATCCATTTGACATTTTGAATCATTTTTGGTACAGTCCCAAAAATCCATTTTCTGATGAAAAACGATGACTCCGGACCTGTCGAACGTTCCCAAAATGATCAATATGGATGAAATTTTAACATTTAATCTTTTGACTCTAAATGACTGTTGGATGTGAATTATGACTTTTTCAACTAAAATAAGTGTGTTTAAAATCATTTATGTGCCTGAAATTGGTCAAAATTTAAGCTTTTGAGTAAGAAAAACTCTGTAAAAATGGCAATGTTGGTCACTCTGAGGGGTTAAAAAGTGGTTATTCAACATGAGGCGCGATCCATTTGACATTTTGAATCATTTTTGGTACAGTCCCAAAAATCCATTTTCTGATGAAAAACGATGACTCCGGACCTGTCGAACGTTCCCAAAATGGTCAATATGGATGAAATTTTAACATTTCATCTTTTGACTCCAAATGACTGTTGGATGGGAATTATGACTTTTTCAACTAAAATAAGTGTGTTGAAAGTCATTTATGTGCCTGAAATTGGTCAAAATTGAAGCTTTTGAGTAAGCAAAACTCTGTAAAAATGGCAATGTTGGTCACTCTGAGGGGTTAAAAAGTTGTTATTCAACATGAGGCACGATCCATTTGACATTTTGAATCATTTTTGGTACAGTCCCAAAAATCCATTTTCTGATGAAAAACGATGACTCCGGACCTGTCGAACGTTCCCAAAATGGTCAATATGGATGAAATTTTAACATTTCATCTTTTGACTCTAAATGACTGTTGGATGTGAATTATGACTTTTTCAACTAAAATTAGTGTGTTTAAAGTCATTTATGTGCCTGAAATTGGTCAAAATTGAAGCTTTTGAGTAAGCAAAACTCTGTAAAAATGGCCATTTTGGTCACTCTGAGGGGTTAAAAAGTGGTTATTCAACATGAGGCACGATCTATTTGACATTTTGAATCATTTTTGGTACAGTCCCAAAAATCCTTTTTCTGATGAAAAACGATGACTCCGGACCTGTCGAACGATTCCAAAATGGTCAATATGGATGAAATTTTAACATTTAATCTTTTGACTCTAAATGACTGTTGGATGTGAATTATGACTTTTTCAACTAAAATAAGTGTGTTTAAAATCATTTATGTGCCTGAAATTGGTCAAAATTGAAGCTTTTGAGTAAGAAAAACTCTGTAAAAATGGCAATGTTGGTCACTCTGAAGGGTTAAAAAGTGGTTATTCAACACGAGGCACGATCCATTTGACATTTTGAATCATTTTTGGTACAGTCCTAAAAATCAATTTTCTGATGAAAAACGATGACTCCGGACCTGTCGAACATTCCCAAAATGGTCAATATGGATGAAATTTTAACATTTAATCTTTTGACTCCAAATGACTGTTGGATGTGAATTATGACCTTTCAACAAAAATAAGTGTGTTTAAAGTCATTTCTGTGCCTGAAATTGGTCAAAATTGAAGCTTTTGAGTAAGCAAAACTCTGTAAAAATGGCAATGTTGGTCACTCTGAGGGGTTAAAAAGTGGTTATTCAACACGAGGCACGATCCATTTGACATTTTGAATCATTTTTGGTACAGTCCCAAAAATCCATTTTCTGATGAAAAACGATGACTCCGGACCTGTCGAACGTTCCCAAAATGATCAATATGGATGAAATTTTAACATTTAATCTTTTGACTCTAAATGACTGTTGGATGTGAATTATGACTTTTTCAACTAAAATAAGTGTGTTTAAAATCATTTATGTGCCTGAAATTGGTCAAAATTGAAGCTTTTGAGTAAGAAAAACTCTGTAAAAATGGCAATGTTGGTCACTCTGAAGGGTTAAAAAGTGGTTATTCAACACGAGGCACGATCCATTTGACATTTTGAATCATTTTTGGTACAGTCCTAAAAATCAATTTTCTGATGAAAAACGATGACTCCGGACCTGTCGAACATTCCCAAAATGGTCAATATGGATGAAATTTTAACATTTAATCTTTTGACTCCAAATGACTGTTGGATGTGAATTATGACCTTTCAACAAAAATAAGTGTGTTTAAAGTCATTTCTGTGCCTGAAATTGGTCAAAATTGAAGCTTTTGAGTAAGCAAAACTCTGTAAAAATGGCAATGTTGGTCACTCTGAGGGGTTAAAAAGTGGTTATTCAACACGAGGCACGATCCATTTGACATTTTGAATCATTTTTGGTACAGTCCCAAAAATCCATTTTCTGATGAAAAACGATGACTCCGGACCTGTCGAACGTTCCCAAAATGGTCAATATGGATGAAATTTTAACATTTAATCTTTTGACTCCAAATGACTGTTGGATGGGAATTATGACTTTTTCAACTGAAATAAGTGTGTTTAAAGTCATTTATGTGCCTGAAATTGGTCAAAATTGAAGCTTTTGAGTAAGCAAAAACTCTGTAAAAATGGCAATTTTGGTCACTCTGAGGGGTTAAAAAGTGGTTATTCAACATGAGGCACGATCCATTTGACATTTTGAATCATTTTTGGTACAGTCCCAAAAATCAATTTTCTGATGAAAAACGATGACTCCGGACCTGTCGAACGATTCCAAAATGGTCAATATGGACGAAATTTTAACATTTAATCTTTTGACTCTAAATGACTGTTGGATGTGAATTATGACTTTTTCAACTAAAATAAGTTTGTTTAAAGTCATTTATGTGCCTGAAATCGGCCAAAATTGAAGCTTTTGAGTAAGCAAAACTCTGTAAAAATGGCAATGTTGGTCACTCTGAGGGTTTAAAAAGTGGTTATTCAACACGAGGCACGATCCATTTGACATTTTGAATCATTTTTGGTACAGTCCCAAAAATCCATTTTCTGATGAAAAACGATGACTCCGGACCTGTCGAACGTTTCCAAAATGGTCAATATGGATGAAATTTTAACATTTAATCTTTTGACTCTAAATGACTGTTGGATGTGAATTATGACTTTTTCAACTAAAATAAGTGTGTTTAAAATCATTTATGTGCCTGAAATTGGTCAAAACTGAAGCTTTTGAGTAAGAAAAACTCTGTAAAAATGGCAATGTTGGTCACTCTGAAGGGTTAAAAAATGGTTATTCAACACGAGGCACGATCCATTTGACATTTTGAATCATTTTTGGTACAGTCCTAAAAATCAATTTTCTGATGAAAAACGATGACTCCGGACCTGTCGAACATTCCCAAAATGGTCAATATGGATGAAATTTTAACATTTAATCTTTTGACTCCAAATGACTGTTGGATGTGAATTATGACCTTTCAACAAAAATAAGTGTGTTTAAAGTCATTTCTGTGCCTGAAATTGGTCAAAATTGAAGCTTTTGAGTAAGCAAAACTCTGTAAAAATGGCAATGTTGGTCACTCTGAGGGGTTAAAAAGTGGTTATTCAACACGAGGCACGATCCATTTGACATTTTGAATAATTTTTGGTACAGTCCCAAAAATCCATTTTCTGATGAAAAACGATGACTCCGGACCTGTCGAACGTTCCCAAAATGATCAATATGGATGAAATTTTAACATTTAATCTTTTGACTCTAAATTACTGTTGGATGTGAATTATGACTTTTTCAACTAAAATAAGTGTGTTTAAAATCATTTATGTGCCTGAAATTGGTCAAAACTAAAGCTTTTGAATAAGCAAAAACTCTGTAAAAATGGCAATTTTGGTCACTCTGAGGGGTTAAAAAGTTGTTATTCAAAATGAGGCACGATCCATTTGACATTTTGAATCATTTTTGGTACAGTCCCAAAAATCCATTTTCTGATGAAAAACGATGACTCCGGACCTGTCGAACGTTCCCAAAATGGTCAATATGGATGAAATTTTAACATTTCATCTTTTGACTCCAAATGACTGTTGGATGGGAATTATGACTTTTTCAACTAAAATAAGTGTGTTTAAAGTCATTTATGTGCCTGAAATTAGTCAAAATTAAAGCTTTTGAATAAGCAAAAACTGTGTAAAAATGGCAATTTTGGTCATTCTGAGGGGTTAAAAAGTGGTTATTCAACATGAGGCACGATCCATTTGACATTTTGAATCATTTTTGGTACAGTCCCAAAAATCCATTTTCTGATGAAAAACGATGACTCCGGACCTGTCGAATGTTCCCAAAATGGTCAATATGGATGAAATTTTAACATTTAATCTTTTGACTCCAAATGACTGTTGGATGGGAATTATGACTTTTTCAACTAAAATAAGTGTGTTTAAAGTCATTTATGTGCCTGAAATTGGTCAAAATTGAAGCTTTTGAGTAAGCAAAAACTCTGTAAAAATGGCAATTTTGGTCACTTTGAGGGGTTAAAAAGTGGTTATTCAACATGAGGCACGATCCATTTGACATTTTGAATCATTTTTGGTACAGTCCCAAAAATCAATTTTCTGATGAAAAACGATGACTCCGGACCTGTCGAACGTTCCCAAAATGGTCAATATGGATGAAATTTTAACATTTAATCTTTTGACTCCAAATGACTGTTGGATGGGAATTATGACTTTTTCAACTAAAATAAGTGTGTTTAAAGTCATTTATGTGCCTGAAATTGGTCAAAATTGAAGCTTTTGAGTAAGCAAAACTCTGTAAAAATGGCAATGTTGGTCACTCTGAGGAGTTAAAAAGTGGTTATTCAACATGAGGTACGATCCATTTGACATTTTGAATCATTTTTGGTACAGTCCCAAAAATCCATTTTCTGATGAAAAACGATGACTCCGGACCTGTTGAACGTTTCCAAAATGGTCAATATGGATGAAATTTTAACATTTAATCTTTTGACTCCAAATGACTGTTGGATGGGAATTATGACTTTTTCAACTAAAATAAGTGTGTTGAAAGTCATTTATATGCCTGAAATTGGTCACAATTGAAGCTTTTGAGTAAGCAAAAACTCTGTAAAAATGGCAATGTTGGTCACTCTGAGGGGTTAAAAAGTGGTTATTCAACATGAGGCACGATCCATTTGACATTTTGAATCATTTTTGGTACAGTCCCAAAAATCCATTTTCCGATGAAAAACGATGACTCCGGACCTGTCGAACATTCCCAAAATGGTCAATATGGATGAAATTTTAACATTTAATCTTTTGACTCCAAATGACTGTTGGATGGGAATTATGACTTTTTCAACTAAAATAAGTGTGTTTAAAGTCATTTATGTGCCTGAAATTGGTCAGAATTAAATCTTTTGAATAAGCAAAAACTCTGTAAAAATGGCAATTTTGGTCACTCTGAGGGGTTAAAAAGTGGTTATTGAACATGAGGCACGATCCATTTGACATTTTGAATCATTTTTGGTACAGTCCCAAAAATCCATTTTCTGATGAAAAACGATGACTCCGGACCTGTCGAACGTTCCCAAAATGGTCAATATGGATGAAATTTTAACATTTAATCTTTTGACTCCAAATGACTGTTGGATGGGAATTATGACTTTTTCAACTAAAATAAGTGTGTTTAAAGTCATTTATGTGCCTGAAATTGGTCAGAATTAAATCTTTTGAATAAGCAAAAACTCTGTAAAAATGGCAATTTTGGTCACTCTGAGGGGTTAAAAAGTGGTTATTCAACATGAGGCACGATCCATTTGACATTTTGAATCATTTTTGGTACAGTCCCAAAAATCAATTTTCTGATGAAAAACGATGACTCCGGACCTGTCGAACGTTCCCAAAATGGTCAATATGGATGAAATTTTAACATTTCATCTTTTGACTCCAAATGACTGTTGGATGGGAATTATGACTTTTTCAACTAAAATAAGTGTGTTGAAAGTCATTTATGTGCCTGAAATTGGTCAAAACTAAAGCTTTTGAATAAGCAAAAACTCTGTAAAAATGGCAATTTTGGTCACTCTGAGGGGTTAAAAAGTTGTTATTCAACATGAGGCACGATCCATTTGACATTTTGAATCATTCTTGGTACAGTCCCAAAAATCAATTTTCTGATGAAAAACGATGACTCCGGACCTGTCGAACGTTCCCAAAATGGTCAATATGGATGAAATTTTAACATTTAATCTTTTGACTCCAAATGACTGTTGGATGGGAATTATGACTTTTTCAACTAAAATAAGTGTGTTTAAAGTCATTTATGTGCCTGAAATTGGTCAAAATTGAAGCTTTTGAGTAAGCAAAAACTCTGTAAAAATGGCAATTTTGGTCACTTTGAGGGGTTAAAAAGTGGTTATTCAACATGAGGCACGATCCATTTGACATTTTGAATCATTTTTGGTACATTCCCAAAAATCAATTTTCTGATGAAAAACGATGACTCCGGACCTGTCGAACGTTCCCAAAATGGTCAATATGGATGAAATTTTAACATTTAATCTTTTGACTCCAAATGACTGTTGGATGGGAATTATGACTTTTTCAACTAAAATAAGTGTGTTTAAAGTCATTTATGTGCCTGAAATTGGTCAAAATTGAAGCTTTTGAGTAAGCAAAACTCTGTAAAAATGGCAATGTTGGTCACTCTGAGGGGTTAAAAAGTGGTTATTCAACATGAGGTACGATCCATTTGACATTTTGAATCATTTTTGGTACAGTCCCAAAAATCCATTTTCTGATGAAAAACGATGACTCCGGACCTGTTGAACGTTTCCAAAATGGTCAATATGGATGAAATTTTAACATTTAATCTTTTGACTCCAAATGACTGTTGGATGGGAATTATGACTTTTTCAACTAAAATAAGTGTGTTTAAAGTCATTTAAGTGCCTGAAATTGGTCAAAATTAAAGCTTTTGAATAAGCAAAAACTCTGTAAAAATGGCAATTTTGGTCACTCTGAGGGGTTAAAAAGTGGTTATTGAACATGAGGCACGATCCATTTGACATTTTGAATCATTTTTGGTACAGTCCCAAAAATCCATTTTCTGATGAAAAACGATGACTCCGGACCTGTCGAACGTTCCCAAAATGGTCAATATGGATGAAATTTTAACATTTAATCTTTTGACTCCAAATGACTGTTGGATGGGAATTATGACTTTTTCAACTAAAATAAGTGTGTTTAAAGTCATTTATGTGCCTTAAATTGGTCAAAATTAAAGCTTTTGAATAAGCAAAAACTCTGTAAAAATGGCAATGTTGGTCACTCTGAGGGGTTAAAAAGTGGTTATTCAACATGAGGCACGATCCATTTGACATTTTGAATCATTTTTGGTACAGTCCCAAAAATCCATTTTCTGATGAAAAACGATGACTCCGGACCTGTCGAACGTTCCCAAAATGGTCAATATGGATGAAATTTTAACATTTCATCTTTTGACTCCAAATGACTGTTGGATGTGAATTATGACCTTTCAACAAAAATAAGTGTGTTTAAAGTCATTTCTGTGCCTGAAATTGGTCAAAATTGAAGCTTTTGAGTAAGCAAAACTCTGTAAAAATGGCAATGTTGGTCACTCTGAGGGGTTAAAAAGTGGTTATTCAACACGAGGCACGATCCATTTGACATTTTGAATCATTTTTGGTACAGTCCCAAAAATCCATTTTCTGATGAAAAACGATGACTCCGGACCTGTCGAACGTTCCCAAAATGATCAATATGGATGAAATTTTAACATTTAATCTTTTGACTCTAAATGACTGTTGGATGTGAATTATGACTTTTTCAACTAAAATAAGTGTGTTTAAAATCATTTATGTGCCTGAAATTGGTCAAAATTGAAGCTTTTGAGTAAGAAAAACTCTGTAAAAATGGCAATGTTGGTCACTCTGAGGGGTTAAAAAGTGGTTATTCAACATGAGGCGCGATCCATTTGACATTTTGAATCATTTTTGGTACAGTCCCAAAAATCCATTTTCTGATGAAAAACGATGACTCCGGACCTGTCGAACGTTCCCAAAATGGTCAATATGGATGAAATTTTAACATTTCATCTTTTGACTCCAAATGACTGTTGGATGGGAATTATGACTTTTTCAACTAAAATAAGTGTGTTGAAAGTCATTTATGTGCCTGAAATTGGTCAAAATTGAAGCTTTTGAGTAAGCAAAACTCTGTAAAAATGGCAATGTTGGTCACTCTGAGGGGTTAAAAAGTTGTTATTCAACATGAGGCACGATCCATTTGACATTTTGAATCATTTTTGGTACAGTCCCAAAAATCCATTTTCTGATGAAAAACGATGACTCCGGACCTGTCGAACGTTCCCAAAATGGTCAATATGGATGAAATTTTAACATTTCATCTTTTGACTCTAAATGACTGTTGGATGTGAATTATGACTTTTTCAACTAAAATTAGTGTGTTTAAAGTCATTTATGTGCCTGAAATTGGTCAAAATTGAAGCTTTTGAGTAAGCAAAACTCTGTAAAAATGGCCATTTTGGTCACTCTGAGGGGTTAAAAAGTGGTTATTCAACATGAGGCACGATCTATTTGACATTTTGAATCATTTTTGGTACAGTCCCAAAAATCCTTTTTCTGATGAAAAACGATGACTCCGGACCTGTCGAACGATTCCAAAATGGTCAATATGGATGAAATTTTAACATTTAATCTTTTGACTCTAAATGACTGTTGGATGTGAATTATGACTTTTTCAACTAAAATAAGTGTGTTTAAAGTCATTTATGTGCCTGAAATCGGCAAAAATTGAAGCTTTTGAGTAAGCAAAACTCTGTAAAAATGGCAATGTTGGTCACTCTGAGGGTTTAAAAAGTGGTTATTCAACACGAGGCACGATCCATTTGACATTTTGAATCATTTTTGGTACAGTCCCAAAAATCCATTTTCTGATGAAAAACGATGACTCCGGACCTGTCGAACGTTTCCAAAATGGTCAATATGGATGAAATTTTAACATTTAATCTTTTGACTCTAAATGACTGTTGGATGTGAATTATGACTTTTTCAACTAAAATAAGTGTGTTTAAAATCATTTATGTGCCTGAAATTGGTCAAAATTGAAGCTTTTGAGTAAGAAAAACTCTGTAAAAATGGCAATGTTGGTCACTCTGAAGGGTTAAAAAGTGGTTATTCAACACGAGGCACGATCCATTTGACATTTTGAATCATTTTTGGTACAGTCCTAAAAATCAATTTTCTGATGAAAAACGATGACTCCGGACCTGTCGAACATTCCCAAAATGGTCAATATGGATGAAATTTTAACATTTAATCTTTTGACTCCAAATGACTGTTGGATGTGAATTATGACCTTTCAACAAAAATAAGTGTGTTTAAAGTCATTTCTGTGCCTGAAATTGGTCAAAATTGAAGCTTTTGAGTAAGCAAAACTCTGTAAAAATGGCAATGTTGGTCACTCTGAGGGGTTAAAAAGTGGTTATTCAACACGAGGCACGATCCATTTGACATTTTGAATCATTTTTGGTACAGTCCCAAAAATCCATTTTCTGATGAAAAACGATGACTCCGGACCTGTCGAACGTTCCCAAAATGATCAATATGGATGAAATTTTAACATTTAATCTTTTGACTCTAAATGACTGTTGGATGTGAATTATGACTTTTTCAACTAAAATAAGTGTGTTTAAAATCATTTATGTGCCTGAAATTGGTCAAAATTGAAGCTTTAGAGTAAGAAAAACTCTGTAAAAATGGCAATGTTGGTCACTCTGAAGGGTTAAAAAGTGGTTATTCAACACGAGGCACGATCCATTTGACATTTTGAATCATTTTTGGTACAGTCCTAAAAATCAATTTTCTGATGAAAAACGATGACTCCGGACCTGTCGAACATTCCCAAAATGGTCAATATGGATGAAATTTTAACATTTAATCTTTTGACTCCAAATGACTGTTGGATGTGAATTATGACCTTTCAACAAAAATAAGTGTGTTTAAAGTCATTTCTGTGCCTGAAATTGGTCAAAATTGAAGCTTTTGAGTAAGCAAAACTCTGTAAAAATGGCAATGTTGGTCACTCTGAGGGGTTAAAAAGTGGTTATTCAACACGAGGCACGATCCATTTGACATTTTGAATCATTTTTGGTACAGTCCCAAAAATCCATTTTCTGATGAAAAACGATGACTCCGGACCTGTCGAACGTTCCCAAAATGGTCAATATGGACGAAATTTTAACATTTAATCTTTTGACTCTAAATGACTGTTGGATGTGAATTATGACTTTTTCAACTAAAATAAGTTTGTTTAAAGTCATTTATGTGCCTGAAATCGGCCAAAATTGTAGCTTTTGAGTAAGCAAAACTCTGTAAAAATGGCAATGTTGGTCACTCTGAGGGTTTAAAAAGTGGTTATTCAACACGAGGCACGATCCATTTGACATTTTGAATCATTTTTGGTACAGTCCCAAAAATCCATTTTCTGATGAAAAACGATGACTCCGGACCTGTCGAACGTTTCCAAAATGGTCAATATGGATGAAATTTTAACATTTAATCTTTTGACTCTAAATGACTGTTGGATGTGAATTATGACTTTTTCAACTAAAATAAGTGTGTTTAAAATCATTTATGTGCCTGAAATTGGTCAAAACTGAAGCTTTTGAGTAAGAAAAACTCTGTAAAAATGGCAATGTTGGTCACTCTGAAGGGTTAAAAAATGGTTATTCAACACGAGGCACGATCCATTTGACATTTTGAATCATTTTTGGTACAGTCCTAAAAATCAATTTTCTGATGAAAAACGATGACTCCGGACCTGTCGAACATTCCCAAAATGGTCAATATGGATGAAATTTTAACATTTAATCTTTTGACTCCAAATGACTGTTGGATGTGAATTATGACCTTTCAACAAAAATAAGTGTGTTTAAAGTCATTTCTGTGCCTGAAATTGGTCAAAATTGAAGCTTTTGAGTAAGCAAAACTCTGTAAAAATGGCAATGTTGGTCACTCTGAGGGGTTAAAAAGTGGTTATTCAACACGAGGCACGATCCATTTGACATTTTGAATAATTTTTGGTACAGTCCCAAAAATCCATTTTCTGATGAAAAACGATGACTCCGGACCTGTCGAACGTTCCCAAAATGGTCAATATGGATGAAATTTTAACATTTCATCTTTTGACTCCAAATGACTGTTGGATGGGAATTATGACTTTTTCAACTAAAATAAGTGTGTTGAAAGTCATTTATATGCCTGAAATTGGTCACAATTGAAGCTTTTGAGTAAGCAAAAACTCTGTAAAAATGGCAATGTTGGTCACTCTGAGGGGTTAAAAAGTGGTTATTCAACATGAGGCACGATCCATTTGACATTTTGAATCATTTTTGGTACAGTCCCAAAAATCCATTTTCCGATGAAAAACGATGACTCCGGACCTGTCGAACATTCCCAAAATGGTCAATATGGATGAAATTTTAACATTTAATCTTTTGACTCCAAATGACTGTTGGATGGGAATTATGACTTTTTCAACTAAAATAAGTGTGTTTAAAGTCATTTATGTGCCTGAAATTGGTCAGAATTAAATCTTTTGAATAAGCAAAAACTCTGTAAAAATGGCAATTTTGGTCACTCTGAGGGGTTAAAAAGTGGTTATTCAACATGAGGCACGATCCATTTGACATTTTGAATCATTTTTGGTACAGTCCCAAAAATCCATTTTCTGATGAAAAACGATGACTCCGGACCTGTCGAACGTTCCCAAAATGGTCAATATGGATGAAATTTTAACATTTAATCTTTTGACTCCAAATGACTGTTGGATGGGAATTATGACTTTTTCAACTAAAATAAGTGTGTTTAAAGTCATTTATGTGCCTGAAATTGGTCAGAATTAAATCTTTTGAATAAGCAAAAACTCTGTAAAAATGGCAATTTTGGTCACTCTGAGGGGTTAAAAAGTGGTTATTCAACATGAGGCACGATCCATTTGACATTTTGAATCATTTTTGGTACAGTCCCAAAAATCCATTTTCTGATGAAAAACGATGACTCCGGACCTGTCGAACGTTCCCAAAATGGTCAATATGGATGAAATTTTAACATTTCATCTTTTGACTCCAAATGACTGTTGGATGGGAATTATGACTTTTTCAACTAAAATAAGTGTGTTGAAAGTCATTTATGTGCCTGAAATTGGTCAAAATTGAAGCTTTTGAGTAAGCAAAAACTCTGTAAAAATGGCAATTTTGGTCACTTTGAGGGGTTAAAAAGTGGTTATTCAACATGAGGCACGATCCATTTGACATTTTGAATCATTTTTGGTACAGTCCCAAAAATCCATTTTCTGATGAAAAACGATGACTCCGGACCTGTCGAACGTTCCCAAAATGGTCAATATGGATGAAATTTTAACATTTAATCTTTTGACTCCAAATGACTGTTGGATGGGAATTATGACTTTTTCAACTAAAATAAGTGTGTTTAAAGTCATTTATGTGCCTGAAATTGGTCAAAATTGAAGCTTTTGAGTAAGCAAAACTCTGTAAAAATGGCAATGTTGGTCACTCTGAGGGGTTAAAAAGTGGTTATTGAACATGAGGCACGATCCATTTGACATTTTGAATCATTGTTGGTACATCCCAAAAATCCATTTTCTGATGAAAAACGATGACTCCGGACCTGTCGAACGTTCCCAAAATGGTCAATATGGATGAAATTTTAACATTTAATCTTTTGACTCCAAATGACTGTTGGATGGGAATTATGACTTTTTCAACTAAAATAAGTGTGTTTAAAGTCATTTATGTGCCTGAAATTGGTCAGAATTAAATCTTTTGAATAAGCAAAAACTCTGTAAAAATGGCAATTTTGGTCACTCTGAGGGGTTAAAAAGTGGTTATTCAACATGAGGCACGATCCATTTGACATTTTGAATCATTTTTGGTACAGTCCCAAAAATCCATTTTCTGATGAAAAACGATGACTCCGGACCTGTCGATTGTTCCCAAAATGGTCAATATGGATGAAATTTTAACATTTCATCTTTTGACTCCAAATGACTGTTGGATGGGAATTATGACTTTTTCAACTAAAATAAGTGTGTTGAAAGTCATTTATGTGCCTGAAATTGGTCAAAATTGAAGCTTTTGAGTAAGCAAAAACTCTGTAAAATGGCAATTTTGGTCACTTTGAGGGGTTAAAAAGTGGTTATTCAACATGAGGCACGATCCATTTGACATTTTGAATCATTTTTGGTACAGTCCTAAAAATCCATTTTCTGATGAAAAACGATGACTGTCCTGTCGAACGTTCCCAAAATGGTTAATATGGATGAAATTTTAACATTTAATCTTTTGACTCCAAATGACTGTTGGATGGGAATTATGACTTTTTCAACTAAAATAAGTGTGTTTAAAGTCATTTATGTGCCTGAAATTGGTCAAAATTGAAGCTTTGAGTAAGCAAAACTCTGTAAAAATGGCAATGTTGGTCACTCTGAGGGGTTAAAAAGTGGTTATTCAACATGAGGCACGATCCATTTGACATTTTGAATCATTTTTGGTACAGTTCCAAAAATCCATTTTCTGATGAAAAACGATGACTCCGGACCTGTCGAACGATTCCAAAATGTCAATATGGATGAAATTTTAACATTTAATCTTTTGACTCTAAATGACTGTTGGATGTGAATTATGACTTTTTCAACTAAAATAAGTGTGTTTAAAGACATTTATGTGCCTGAAATTGGTCAAAACTAAAGCTTTTGAATAAGCAAAAACTCTGTAAAAATGGCAATTTTGGTCACTCTGAGGGGTTAAAAAGTTGTTATTCAACATGAGGCACGATCCATTTGACATTTTGAATCATTCTTGGTACAGTCCCAAAAATCAATTTTCTGATGAAAAACGATGACTCCGGACCTGTCGAACGTTCCCAAAATGGTCAATATGGATGAAATTTTAACATTTAATCTTTTGACTCCAAATGACTGTTGGATGGGAATTATGACTTTTTCAACTAAAATAAGTGTGTTTAAAGTCATTTATGTGCCTGAAATTGGTCAAAATTGAAGCTTTTGAGTAAGCAAAAACTCTGTAAAAATGGCAATTTTGGTCACTTTGAGGGGTTAAAAAGTGGTTATTCAACACGAGGCACGATCCATTTGACATTTTGAATCATTTTTGGTACATTCCCAAAAATCAATTTTCTGATGAAAAACGATGACTCCGGACCTGTCGAACGTTCCCAAAATGGTCAATATGGATGAAATTTTAACATTTAATCTTTTGACTCCAAATGACTGTTGGATGGGAATTATGACTTTTTCAACTAAAATAAGTGTGTTTAAAGTCATTTATGTGCCTGAAATTGGTCAAAATTGAAGCTTTTGAGTAAGCAAAACTCTGTAAAAATGGCAATGTTGGTCACTCTGAGGGGTTAAAAAGTGGTTATTCAACATGAGGTACGATCCATTTGACATTTTGAATCATTTTTGGTACAGTCCCAAAAATCCATTTTCTGATGAAAAACGATGACTCCGGACCTGTTGAACGTTTCCAAAATGGTCAATATGGATGAAATTTTAACATTTAATCTTTTGACTCCAAATGACTGTTGGATGGGAATTATGACTTTTTCAACTAAAATAAGTGTGTTTAAAGTCATTTAAGTGCCTGAAATTGGTCAAAATTAAAGCTTTTGAATAAGCAAAAACTCTGTAAAAATGGCAATTTTGGTCACTCTGAGGGGTTAAAAAGTGGTTATTGAACATGAGGCACGATCCATTTGACATTTTGAATCATTTTTGGTACAGTCCCAAAAATCCATTTTCTGATGAAAAACGATGACTCCGGACCTGTCGAACGTTCCCAAAATGGTCAATATGGATGAAATTTTAACATTTAATCTTTTGACTCCAAATGACTGTTGGATGGGAATTATGACTTTTTCAACTAAAATAAGTGTGTTTAAAGTCATTTATGTGCCTTAAATTGGTCAAAATTAAAGCTTTTGAATAAGCAAAAACTCTGTAAAAATGGCAATGTTGGTCACTCTGAGGGGTTAAAAAGTGGTTATTCAACATGAGGCACGATCCATTTGACATTTTGAATCATTTTTGGTACAGTCCCAAAAATCCATTTTCTGATGAAAAACGATGACTCCGGACCTGTCGAACGTTCCCAAAATGGTCAATATGGATGAAATTTTAACATTTCATCTTTTGACTCCAAATGACTGTTGGATGTGAATTATGACCTTTCAACAAAAATAAGTGTGTTTAAAGTCATTTCTGTGCCTGAAATTGGTCAAAATTGAAGCTTTTGAGTAAGCAAAACTCTGTAAAAATGGCAATGTTGGTCACTCTGAGGGGTTAAAAAGTGGTTATTCAACACGAGGCACGATCCATTTGACATTTTGAATCATTTTTGGTACAGTCCCAAAAATCCATTTTCTGATGAAAAACGATGACTCCGGACCTGTCGAACGTTCCCAAAATGATCAATATGGATGAAATTTTAACATTTAATCTTTTGACTCTAAATGACTGTTGGATGTGAATTATGACTTTTTCAACTAAAATAAGTGTGTTTAAAATCATTTATGTGCCTGAAATTGGTCAAAATTTAAGCTTTTGAGTAAGAAAAACTCTGTAAAAATGGCAATGTTGGTCACTCTGAGGGGTTAAAAAGTGGTTATTCAACATGAGGCGCGATCCATTTGACATTTTGAATCATTTTTGGTACAGTCCCAAAAATCCATTTTCTGATGAAAAACGATGACTCCGGACCTGTCGAACGTTCCCAAAATGGTCAATATGGATGAAATTTTAACATTTCATCTTTTGACTCCAAATGACTGTTGGATGGGAATTATGACTTTTTCAACTAAAATAAGTGTGTTGAAAGTCATTTATGTGCCTGAAATTGGTCAAAATTGAAGCTTTTGAGTAAGCAAAACTCTGTAAAAATGGCAATGTTGGTCACTCTGAGGGGTTAAAAAGTTGTTATTCAACATGAGGCACGATCCATTTGACATTTTGAATCATTTTTGGTACAGTCCCAAAAATCCATTTTCTGATGAAAAACGATGACTCCGGACCTGTCGAACGTTCCCAAAATGGTCAATATGGATGAAATTTTAACATTTCATCTTTTGACTCTAAATGACTGTTGGATGTGAATTATGACTTTTTCAACTAAAATTAGTGTGTTTAAAGTCATTTATGTGCCTGAAATTGGTCAAAATTGAAGCTTTTGAGTAAGCAAAACTCTGTAAAAATGGCCATTTTGGTCACTCTGAGGGGTTAAAAAGTGGTTATTCAACATGAGGCACGATCTATTTGACATTTTGAATCATTTTTGGTACAGTCCCAAAAATCCTTTTTCTGATGAAAAACGATGACTCCGGACCTGTCGAACGATTCCAAAATGGTCAATATGGATGAAATTTTAACATTTAATCTTTTGACTCTAAATGACTGTTGGATGTGAATTATGACTTTTTCAACTAAAATAAGTGTGTTTAAAATCATTTATGTGCCTGAAATTGGTCAAAATTGAAGCTTTTGAGTAAGAAAAACTCTGTAAAAATGGCAATGTTGGTCACTCTGAAGGGTTAAAAAGTGGTTATTCAACACGAGGCACGATCCATTTGACATTTTGAATCATTTTTGGTACAGTCCTAAAAATCAATTTTCTGATGAAAAACGATGACTCCGGACCTGTCGAACATTCCCAAAATGGTCAATATGGATGAAATTTTAACATTTAATCTTTTGACTCCAAATGACTGTTGGATGTGAATTATGACCTTTCAACAAAAATAAGTGTGTTTAAAGTCATTTCTGTGCCTGAAATTGGTCAAAATTGAAGCTTTTGAGTAAGCAAAACTCTGTAAAAATGGCAATGTTGGTCACTCTGAGGGGTTAAAAAGTGGTTATTCAACACGAGGCACGATCCATTTGACATTTTGAATCATTTTTGGTACAGTCCCAAAAATCCATTTTCTGATGAAAAACGATGACTCCGGACCTGTCGAACGTTCCCAAAATGATCAATATGGATGAAATTTTAACATTTAATCTTTTGACTCTAAATGACTGTTGGATGTGAATTATGACTTTTTCAACTAAAATAAGTGTGTTTAAAATCATTTATGTGCCTGAAATTGGTCAAAATTGAAGCTTTTGAGTAAGAAAAACTCTGTAAAAATGGCAATGTTGGTCACTCTGAAGGGTTAAAAAGTGGTTATTCAACACGAGGCACGATCCATTTGACATTTTGAATCATTTTTGGTACAGTCCTAAAAATCAATTTTCTGATGAAAAACGATGACTCCGGACCTGTCGAACATTCCCAAAATGGTCAATATGGATGAAATTTTAACATTTAATCTTTTGACTCCAAATGACTGTTGGATGTGAATTATGACCTTTCAACAAAAATAAGTGTGTTTAAAGTCATTTCTGTGCCTGAAATTGGTCAAAATTGAAGCTTTTGAGTAAGCAAAACTCTGTAAAAATGGCAATGTTGGTCACTCTGAGGGGTTAAAAAGTGGTTATTCAACACGAGGCACGATCCATTTGACATTTTGAATCATTTTTGGTACAGTCCCAAAAATCCATTTTCTGATGAAAAACGATGACTCCGGACCTGTCGAACGTTCCCAAAATGGTCAATATGGATGAAATTTTAACATTTAATCTTTTGACTCCAAATGACTGTTGGATGGGAATTATGACTTTTTCAACTGAAATAAGTGTGTTTAAAGTCATTTATGTGCCTGAAATTGGTCAAAATTGAAGCTTTTGAGTAAGCAAAAACTCTGTAAAAATGGCAATTTTGGTCACTCTGAGGGGTTAAAAAGTGGTTATTCAACATGAGGCACGATCCATTTGACATTTTGAATCATTTTTGGTACAGTCCCAAAAATCAATTTTCTGATGAAAAACGATGACTCCGGACCTGTCGAACGATTCCAAAATGGTCAATATGGACGAAATTTTAACATTTAATCTTTTGACTCTAAATGACTGTTGGATGTGAATTATGACTTTTTCAACTAAAATAAGTTTGTTTAAAGTCATTTATGTGCCTGAAATCGGCCAAAATTGAAGCTTTTGAGTAAGCAAAACTCTGTAAAAATGGCAATGTTGGTCACTCTGAGGGTTTAAAAAGTGGTTATTCAACACGAGGCACGATCCATTTGACATTTTGAATCATTTTTGGTACAGTCCCAAAAATCCATTTTCTGATGAAAAACGATGACTCCGGACCTGTCGAACGTTTCCAAAATGGTCAATATGGATGAAATTTTAACATTTAATCTTTTGACTCTAAATGACTGTTGGATGTGAATTATGACTTTTTCAACTAAAATAAGTGTGTTTAAAATCATTTATGTGCCTGAAATTGGTCAAAACTGAAGCTTTTGAGTAAGAAAAACTCTGTAAAAATGGCAATGTTGGTCACTCTGAAGGGTTAAAAAATGGTTATTCAACACGAGGCACGATCCATTTGACATTTTGAATCATTTTTGGTACAGTCCTAAAAATCAATTTTCTGATGAAAAACGATGACTCCGGACCTGTCGAACATTCCCAAAATGGTCAATATGGATGAAATTTTAACATTTAATCTTTTGACTCCAAATGACTGTTGGATGTGAATTATGACCTTTCAACAAAAATAAGTGTGTTTAAAGTCATTTCTGTGCCTGAAATTGGTCAAAATTGAAGCTTTTGAGTAAGCAAAACTCTGTAAAAATGGCAATGTTGGTCACTCTGAGGGGTTAAAAAGTGGTTATTCAACACGAGGCACGATCCATTTGACATTTTGAATAATTTTTGGTACAGTCCCAAAAATCCATTTTCTGATGAAAAACGATGACTCCGGACCTGTCGAACGTTCCCAAAATGATCAATATGGATGAAATTTTAACATTTAATCTTTTGACTCTAAATTACTGTTGGATGTGAATTATGACTTTTTCAACTAAAATAAGTGTGTTTAAAATCATTTATGTGCCTGAAATTGGTCAAAACTAAAGCTTTTGAATAAGCAAAAACTCTGTAAAAATGGCAATTTTGGTCACTCTGAGGGGTTAAAAAGTTGTTATTCAAAATGAGGCACGATCCATTTGACATTTTGAATCATTTTTGGTACAGTCCCAAAAATCCATTTTCTGATGAAAAACGATGACTCCGGACCTGTCGAACGTTCCCAAAATGGTCAATATGGATGAAATTTTAACATTTCATCTTTTGACTCCAAATGACTGTTGGATGGGAATTATGACTTTTTCAACTAAAATAAGTGTGTTTAAAGTCATTTATGTGCCTGAAATTAGTCAAAATTAAAGCTTTTGAATAAGCAAAAACTGTGTAAAAATGGCAATTTTGGTCATTCTGAGGGGTTAAAAAGTGGTTATTCAACATGAGGCACGATCCATTTGACATTTTGAATCATTTTTGGTACAGTCCCAAAAATCCATTTTCTGATGAAAAACGATGACTCCGGACCTGTCGAATGTTCCCAAAATGGTCAATATGGATGAAATTTTAACATTTAATCTTTTGACTCCAAATGACTGTTGGATGGGAATTATGACTTTTTCAACTAAAATAAGTGTGTTTAAAGTCATTTATGTGCCTGAAATTGGTCAAAATTGAAGCTTTTGAGTAAGCAAAAACTCTGTAAAAATGGCAATTTTGGTCACTTTGAGGGGTTAAAAAGTGGTTATTCAACATGAGGCACGATCCATTTGACATTTTGAATCATTTTTGGTACAGTCCCAAAAATCAATTTTCTGATGAAAAACGATGACTCCGGACCTGTCGAACGTTCCCAAAATGGTCAATATGGATGAAATTTTAACATTTAATCTTTTGACTCCAAATGACTGTTGGATGGGAATTATGACTTTTTCAACTAAAATAAGTGTGTTTAAAGTCATTTATGTGCCTGAAATTGGTCAAAATTGAAGCTTTTGAGTAAGCAAAACTCTGTAAAAATGGCAATGTTGGTCACTCTGAGGAGTTAAAAAGTGGTTATTCAACATGAGGTACGATCCATTTGACATTTTGAATCATTTTTGGTACAGTCCCAAAAATCCATTTTCTGATGAAAAACGATGACTCCGGACCTGTTGAACGTTTCCAAAATGGTCAATATGGATGAAATTTTAACATTTAATCTTTTGACTCCAAATGACTGTTGGATGGGAATTATGACTTTTTCAACTAAAATAAGTGTGTTGAAAGTCATTTATATGCCTGAAATTGGTCACAATTGAAGCTTTTGAGTAAGCAAAAACTCTGTAAAAATGGCAATGTTGGTCACTCTGAGGGGTTAAAAAGTGGTTATTCAACATGAGGCACGATCCATTTGACATTTTGAATCATTTTTGGTACAGTCCCAAAAATCCATTTTCCGATGAAAAACGATGACTCCGGACCTGTCGAACATTCCCAAAATGGTCAATATGGATGAAATTTTAACATTTAATCTTTTGACTCCAAATGACTGTTGGATGGGAATTATGACTTTTTCAACTAAAATAAGTGTGTTTAAAGTCATTTATGTGCCTGAAATTGGTCAGAATTAAATCTTTTGAATAAGCAAAAACTCTGTAAAAATGGCAATTTTGGTCACTCTGAGGGGTTAAAAAGTGGTTATTGAACATGAGGCACGATCCATTTGACATTTTGAATCATTTTTGGTACAGTCCCAAAAATCCATTTTCTGATGAAAAACGATGACTCCGGACCTGTCGAACGTTCCCAAAATGGTCAATATGGATGAAATTTTAACATTTAATCTTTTGACTCCAAATGACTGTTGGATGGGAATTATGACTTTTTCAACTAAAATAAGTGTGTTTAAAGTCATTTATGTGCCTGAAATTGGTCAGAATTAAATCTTTTGAATAAGCAAAAACTCTGTAAAAATGGCAATTTTGGTCACTCTGAGGGGTTAAAAAGTGGTTATTCAACATGAGGCACGATCCATTTGACATTTTGAATCATTTTTGGTACAGTCCCAAAAATCAATTTTCTGATGAAAAACGATGACTCCGGACCTGTCGAACGTTCCCAAAATGGTCAATATGGATGAAATTTTAACATTTCATCTTTTGACTCCAAATGACTGTTGGATGGGAATTATGACTTTTTCAACTAAAATAAGTGTGTTGAAAGTCATTTATGTGCCTGAAATTGGTCAAAACTAAAGCTTTTGAATAAGCAAAAACTCTGTAAAAATGGCAATTTTGGTCACTCTGAGGGGTTAAAAAGTTGTTATTCAACATGAGGCACGATCCATTTGACATTTTGAATCATTCTTGGTACAGTCCCAAAAATCAATTTTCTGATGAAAAACGATGACTCCGGACCTGTCGAACGTTCCCAAAATGGTCAATATGGATGAAATTTTAACATTTAATCTTTTGACTCCAAATGACTGTTGGATGGGAATTATGACTTTTTCAACTAAAATAAGTGTGTTTAAAGTCATTTATGTGCCTGAAATTGGTCAAAATTGAAGCTTTTGAGTAAGCAAAAACTCTGTAAAAATGGCAATTTTGGTCACTTTGAGGGGTTAAAAAGTGGTTATTCAACACGAGGCACGATCCATTTGACATTTTGAATCATTTTTGGTACATTCCCAAAAATCAATTTTCTGATGAAAAACGATGACTCCGGACCTGTCGAACGTTCCCAAAATGGTCAATATGGATGAAATTTTAACATTTAATCTTTTGACTCCAAATGACTGTTGGATGGGAATTATGACTTTTTCAACTAAAATAAGTGTGTTTAAAGTCATTTATGTGCCTGAAATTGGTCAAAATTGAAGCTTTTGAGTAAGCAAAACTCTGTAAAAATGGCAATGTTGGTCACTCTGAGGGGTTAAAAAGTGGTTATTCAACATGAGGTACGATCCATTTGACATTTTGAATCATTTTTGGTACAGTCCCAAAAATCCATTTTCTGATGAAAAACGATGACTCCGGACCTGTTGAACGTTTCCAAAATGGTCAATATGGATGAAATTTTAACATTTAATCTTTTGACTCCAAATGACTGTTGGATGGGAATTATGACTTTTTCAACTAAAATAAGTGTGTTTAAAGTCATTTAAGTGCCTGAAATTGGTCAAAATTAAAGCTTTTGAATAAGCAAAAACTCTGTAAAAATGGCAATTTTGGTCACTCTGAGGGGTTAAAAAGTGGTTATTGAACATGAGGCACGATCCATTTGACATTTTGAATCATTTTTGGTACAGTCCCAAAAATCCATTTTCTGATGAAAAACGATGACTCCGGACCTGTCGAACGTTCCCAAAATGGTCAATATGGATGAAATTTTAACATTTAATCTTTTGACTCCAAATGACTGTTGGATGGGAATTATGACTTTTTCAACTAAAATAAGTGTGTTTAAAGTCATTTATGTGCCTTAAATTGGTCAAAATTAAAGCTTTTGAATAAGCAAAAACTCTGTAAAAATGGCAATGTTGGTCACTCTGAGGGGTTAAAAAGTGGTTATTCAACATGAGGCACGATCCATTTGACATTTTGAATCATTTTTGGTACAGTCCCAAAAATCCATTTTCTGATGAAAAACGATGACTCCGGACCTGTCGAACGTTCCCAAAATGGTCAATATGGATGAAATTTTAACATTTCATCTTTTGACTCCAAATGACTGTTGGATGTGAATTATGACCTTTCAACAAAAATAAGTGTGTTTAAAGTCATTTCTGTGCCTGAAATTGGTCAAAATTGAAGCTTTTGAGTAAGCAAAACTCTGTAAAAATGGCAATGTTGGTCACTCTGAGGGGTTAAAAAGTGGTTATTCAACACGAGGCACGATCCATTTGACATTTTGAATCATTTTTGGTACAGTCCCAAAAATCCATTTTCTGATGAAAAACGATGACTCCGGACCTGTCGAACGTTCCCAAAATGATCAATATGGATGAAATTTTAACATTTAATCTTTTGACTCTAAATGACTGTTGGATGTGAATTATGACTTTTTCAACTAAAATAAGTGTGTTTAAAATCATTTATGTGCCTGAAATTGGTCAAAATTGAAGCTTTTGAGTAAGAAAAACTCTGTAAAAATGGCAATGTTGGTCACTCTGAGGGGTTAAAAAGTGGTTATTCAACATGAGGCGCGATCCATTTGACATTTTGAATCATTTTTGGTACAGTCCCAAAAATCCATTTTCTGATGAAAAACGATGACTCCGGACCTGTCGAACGTTCCCAAAATGGTCAATATGGATGAAATTTTAACATTTCATCTTTTGACTCCAAATGACTGTTGGATGGGAATTATGACTTTTTCAACTAAAATAAGTGTGTTGAAAGTCATTTATGTGCCTGAAATTGGTCAAAATTGAAGCTTTTGAGTAAGCAAAACTCTGTAAAAATGGCAATGTTGGTCACTCTGAGGGGTTAAAAAGTTGTTATTCAACATGAGGCACGATCCATTTGACATTTTGAATCATTTTTGGTACAGTCCCAAAAATCCATTTTCTGATGAAAAACGATGACTCCGGACCTGTCGAACGTTCCCAAAATGGTCAATATGGATGAAATTTTAACATTTCATCTTTTGACTCTAAATGACTGTTGGATGTGAATTATGACTTTTTCAACTAAAATTAGTGTGTTTAAAGTCATTTATGTGCCTGAAATTGGTCAAAATTGAAGCTTTTGAGTAAGCAAAACTCTGTAAAAATGGCCATTTTGGTCACTCTGAGGGGTTAAAAAGTGGTTATTCAACATGAGGCACGATCTATTTGACATTTTGAATCATTTTTGGTACAGTCCCAAAAATCCTTTTTCTGATGAAAAACGATGACTCCGGACCTGTCGAACGATTCCAAAATGGTCAATATGGATGAAATTTTAACATTTAATCTTTTGACTCTAAATGACTGTTGGATGTGAATTATGACTTTTTCAACTAAAATAAGTGTGTTTAAAGTCATTTATGTGCCTGAAATCGGCAAAAATTGAAGCTTTTGAGTAAGCAAAACTCTGTAAAAATGGCAATGTTGGTCACTCTGAGGGTTTAAAAAGTGGTTATTCAACACGAGGCACGATCCATTTGACATTTTGAATCATTTTTGGTACAGTCCCAAAAATCCATTTTCTGATGAAAAACGATGACTCCGGACCTGTCGAACGTTTCCAAAATGGTCAATATGGATGAAATTTTAACATTTAATCTTTTGACTCTAAATGACTGTTGGATGTGAATTATGACTTTTTCAACTAAAATAAGTGTGTTTAAAATCATTTATGTGCCTGAAATTGGTCAAAATTGAAGCTTTTGAGTAAGAAAAACTCTGTAAAAATGGCAATGTTGGTCACTCTGAAGGGTTAAAAAGTGGTTATTCAACACGAGGCACGATCCATTTGACATTTTGAATCATTTTTGGTACAGTCCTAAAAATCAATTTTCTGATGAAAAACGATGACTCCGGACCTGTCGAACATTCCCAAAATGGTCAATATGGATGAAATTTTAACATTTAATCTTTTGACTCCAAATGACTGTTGGATGTGAATTATGACCTTTCAACAAAAATAAGTGTGTTTAAAGTCATTTCTGTGCCTGAAATTGGTCAAAATTGAAGCTTTTGAGTAAGCAAAACTCTGTAAAAATGGCAATGTTGGTCACTCTGAGGGGTTAAAAAGTGGTTATTCAACACGAGGCACGATCCATTTGACATTTTGAATCATTTTTGGTACAGTCCCAAAAATCCATTTTCTGATGAAAAACGATGACTCCGGACCTGTCGAACGTTCCCAAAATGATCAATATGGATGAAATTTTAACATTTAATCTTTTGACTCTAAATGACTGTTGGATGTGAATTATGACTTTTTCAACTAAAATAAGTGTGTTTAAAATCATTTATGTGCCTGAAATTGGTCAAAATTGAAGCTTTAGAGTAAGAAAAACTCTGTAAAAATGGCAATGTTGGTCACTCTGAAGGGTTAAAAAGTGGTTATTCAACACGAGGCACGATCCATTTGACATTTTGAATCATTTTTGGTACAGTCCTAAAAATCAATTTTCTGATGAAAAACGATGACTCCGGACCTGTCGAACATTCCCAAAATGGTCAATATGGATGAAATTTTAACATTTAATCTTTTGACTCCAAATGACTGTTGGATGTGAATTATGACCTTTCAACAAAAATAAGTGTGTTTAAAGTCATTTCTGTGCCTGAAATTGGTCAAAATTGAAGCTTTTGAGTAAGCAAAACTCTGTAAAAATGGCAATGTTGGTCACTCTGAGGGGTTAAAAAGTGGTTATTCAACACGAGGCACGATCCATTTGACATTTTGAATCATTTTTGGTACAGTCCCAAAAATCCATTTTCTGATGAAAAACGATGACTCCGGACCTGTCGAACGTTCCCAAAATGGTCAATATGGACGAAATTTTAACATTTAATCTTTTGACTCTAAATGACTGTTGGATGTGAATTATGACTTTTTCAACTAAAATAAGTTTGTTTAAAGTCATTTATGTGCCTGAAATCGGCCAAAATTGTAGCTTTTGAGTAAGCAAAACTCTGTAAAAATGGCAATGTTGGTCACTCTGAGGGTTTAAAAAGTGGTTATTCAACACGAGGCACGATCCATTTGACATTTTGAATCATTTTTGGTACAGTCCCAAAAATCCATTTTCTGATGAAAAACGATGACTCCGGACCTGTCGAACGTTTCCAAAATGGTCAATATGGATGAAATTTTAACATTTAATCTTTTGACTCTAAATGACTGTTGGATGTGAATTATGACTTTTTCAACTAAAATAAGTGTGTTTAAAATCATTTATGTGCCTGAAATTGGTCAAAACTGAAGCTTTTGAGTAAGAAAAACTCTGTAAAAATGGCAATGTTGGTCACTCTGAAGGGTTAAAAAATGGTTATTCAACACGAGGCACGATCCATTTGACATTTTGAATCATTTTTGGTACAGTCCTAAAAATCAATTTTCTGATGAAAAACGATGACTCCGGACCTGTCGAACATTCCCAAAATGGTCAATATGGATGAAATTTTAACATTTAATCTTTTGACTCCAAATGACTGTTGGATGTGAATTATGACCTTTCAACAAAAATAAGTGTGTTTAAAGTCATTTCTGTGCCTGAAATTGGTCAAAATTGAAGCTTTTGAGTAAGCAAAACTCTGTAAAAATGGCAATGTTGGTCACTCTGAGGGGTTAAAAAGTGGTTATTCAACACGAGGCACGATCCATTTGACATTTTGAATAATTTTTGGTACAGTCCCAAAAATCCATTTTCTGATGAAAAACGATGACTCCGGACCTGTCGAACGTTCCCAAAATGATCAATATGGATGAAATTTTAACATTTAATCTTTTGACTCTAAATTACTGTTGGATGTGAATTATGACTTTTTCAACTAAAATAAGTGTGTTTAAAATCATTTATGTGCCTGAAATTGGTCAAATTGAAGCTTTTGAGTAAGAAAAACTCTGTAAAAATGGCAATGTTGGTCACTCTGAAGGGTTAAAAAGTGGTTATTCAACACGAGGCACGAACACGAGGGCCACCGATCCATTTGACATTTTGAATCATTTTTTGGTACAGTCCTAAAAATCCAATTTTCTGATGAAAAACGATGACTCCGGACCTGTCGAACGTTCCCCAAAATGATCAATATGGATGAAATTTAACATTTAATCTTTTGACTCTAAATGACTGTTGGATGTGAATTATGACTTTTTCAACTAAAATAAGTGTGTTTAAAATCATTTATGTGCCTGAAATTGGTCAAAATTGAAGCTTTTGAGTAAGAAAAACTCTGTAAAAATGGGCCATGTTGGTCACTCTGAAGGGTTAAAAAGTGGTTATTCAACACGAGGCACGATCCATTTGACATTTTGAAATCATTTTTGGTACAGTCCTAAAATCAATTTTCTGATGAAAAACGATGACTCCGGACCTGTCGAACATTCCAAATGGTCAATATGGATGAAATTTAAACATTATATCTTTTGACTCCAAATGACTGTTGGATGGGAATTATGACCTTTCAACAAAAATAAGTGTGTTTAAAGTCATTTCCTGTACCTGAAATTGGTCAAAATTGAAGCTTTTGAGTAAGCAAAACTCTGTAAAAATGGCAATGTTGGTCACTCTGAGGGGTTAAAAATGGTTATTCAACACGAGGCACGATCCATTTGACATTTTGAATCATTTTTGGTACAGTCCCAAAAATCCATTTTCTGATGAAAAACGATGACTCCGGACCTGTCGAACGTTCCCAAAATGGTCAATATGGATGAAATTTTAACATTTAATCTTTGACTCCAAATGACTGTTGGATGGGAATTATGACTTTTTCAACTAAATAAGTGTGTTTAAAGTCATTTATGTGCCTGAAATTGGTCAAAATTGAAGCTTTTGAGTAAGCAAAACTCTGTAAAAATGGCAATTTTGGTCACTCTGAGGGTTAAAAAGTGGTTATTCAAAATGAGGCACGATCCATTTGACATTTTGAATCATTTTTGGTACAGTCCCAAAAATCAATTTTCTGATGAAAAACGATGACTCCGGACCTGTCGAACGATTCCAAAATGGTCAATATGGATGAAATTTTAACATTTAATCTTTTGACTCTAAATGACTGTTGGATGTGAATTATGACTTTTCAACTAAAATAAGTTTGTTTAAAGTCATTTATGTGCCTGAAATCGGCCAAAATTGAAGCTTTTGAGTAAGCAAAACTCTGTAAAAATGGCAATGTTGGTCACTCTGAGGGTTATAAAGTGGTTATTCAACACGAGGCACGATCCATTTGACATTTTGAATCATTTTTGGTACAGTCCCAAAAATCCATTTTCTGATGAAAACGATGACTCCGGACCTGTCGAACGATTCCAAAATGGTCAATATGGATGAAATTTTAACATTTAATCTTTTGACTCTAAATGACTGTTGGATGTGAATTATGACTTTTTCAACTAAAATTAGTGTGTTTTAAAGTCATTTATGTGCCTGAAATTGGTCAAAATTGAAGCTTTTGAGTAAGCAAAACTCTGTAAAAATGGCCATTTTGGTCACTCTGAGGGGTTAAAAAGTGGTTATTCAACATGAGGCACGATCTATTTGACATTTGAATCATTTTTGGTACAGTCCCAAAAATCCTTTTTCTGATGAAAACGATGACTCCGGACCTGTCGAACGATTCCAAAATGGTCAATATGGATGAAATTTTAACATTTAATCTTTTGACTCTAAATGACTGTTGGATGTGAATTATGACTTTTTCAACTAAATAAGTGTGTTTAAAGTCATTTATGTGCCTGAAATCGGCCAAAATTGAAGCTTTTGAGTAAGCAAAACTCTGTAAAAATGGCAATGTTGGTCACTCTGAGGGTTTAAAAAGTGGTTATTCAACACGAGGCACGATCCATTTGACATTTTGAATCATTTTTGGTACAGTCCCAAAAATCCATTTCCTGATGAAAACGATGACTCCGGACCTGTCGAACGTTTCCAAAATGGTCAATATGGATGAAATTTTAACATTTAATCTTTTGACTCTAAATGACTGTTGGATGTGAATTATGACTTTTTCAACTAAAATAAGTGTTTTAAAATCATTTATGTGCCTGAAATTGGTCAAAACTGAAGCTTTGAGTAAGCAAAACTCTGTAAAAATGGCAATGTTGGTCACTCTGAAGGGTTAAAAATGGTTATTCAACACGAGGCACGATCCATTTGACATTTTGAATCATTTTTGGTACAGTCCTAAAAATCAATTTTCTGATGAAAAACGATGACTCCGGACCTGTCGAACATTCCCAAAATGGTCAATATGGATGAAATTTTAACATTTAATCTTTTGACTCCAAATGACTGTTGGATGTGAATTATGACCTTTCAACAAAAATAAGTGTGTTTAAAGTCATTTCTGTGCCTGAAATTGGTCAAAATTGAAGCTTTGAGTAAGCAAAACTCTGTAAAAATGGCAATGTTGGTCACTCTGAGGGGTTAAAAGTGGTTATTCAACACGAGGCACGATCCATTTGACATTTTGAATAATTTTTGGTACAGTCCCAAAAATCCATTTCCTGATGAAAAACGATGACTCCGGACCTGTCGAACGTTCCCAAAATGATCAATATGGATGAAATTTTAACATTTAATCTTTTGACTCTAAAATGACTGTTGGATGTGAATTATGACTTTTCAACTAAAATAAGTGTGTTTAAAATCATTTATGTGCCTGAAATTGGTCAAAACTGAAGCTTTTGAGTAGAAAAACTCTGTAAAAATGGCAATGTTGGTCACTCTGAAGGGTTAAAAAATGGTTATTCAACACGAGGCACGATCCATTTGACATTTTGAATCATTTTGGTACAGTCCTAAAAAATCAATTTTCTGATGAAAAACGATGACTCCGGACCTGTCGAACATTCCAAAATGGTCAATATGGATGAAATTTAACATTTAATCTTTTGACTCCAAATGACTGGTTGGAGTGGAATTATGACCTTTCAACAAAAATAAGTGTGTTTAAAGTCATTTCTGTGCCTGAAATTGGTCAAAATTGAAGCTTTTGAGTAAGCAAAACTCTGTAAAAATGGCAATGTTGGTCACTCTGAGGGTTAAAAGTGGTTATTCAACACGAGGCACGATCCATTTTTCATTTTGAATCATTTTTGGTACAGTCCCAAAAATCCATTTCTGATGAAAAACGATGACTCCGGACCTGTCGAACGTTCCCAAAATGGTCAATATGGATGAAATTTTAACATTTAATCTTTTGACTCCAAATGACTGTTGGATGGGAATTATGACTTTTTCAACTGAAATAAGTGTGTTTAAAGTCATTTATGTGCCTGAAATTGGTCAAAATTGAAGCTTTTGAGTAAGCAAAAACTCTGTAAAAATGGCAATTTTGGTCACTTTGAGGAGGGTTAAAAAGATGGTTATTCAACATGAGGCACGATCCATTTGTCATTTGAATAATTTTTGGTACAGTCCCAAAAATCATTTTCTGATGAAAAACGATGACTCCGGACCTGTTGAACGTTTCCAAAATGGTCAATATGGATGAAATTTTAACATTTAATCTTTTGACTCCAAATGACTGTTGGATGGGAATTATGACTTTTTCAACTAAAATAAGTGTGTTAAAGTCATTTAAGTGCCTGAAATTGGTCAAAATTAATGCTTTTGAATAAGCAAAACTCTGTAAAAATGGCAATTTTGGTCACTCTGAGGGGTTAAAAGTGGTTATTGAACACGAGGCACGATCCATTTGACATTTTGAATCATTTTTGGTACAGTCCCAAAAATCCATTTTCTGATGAAAAACGATGACTCCGGACCTGTCGAACGTTCCCAAAATGGTCAATATGGATGAAAATTTTAACATTTCATCTTTTGACTCCAAATGACTGTTGGATGGGAATTATGACTTTTTCAACTAAAATAAGTGTGTTGAAAGTCATTATGTGCCTGAAATTGGTCAAAATTGAAGCTTTTGAGTAAGCAAAAACTCTGTAAAAATGGCAATTTTGGTCACTTTGAGGGGTTAAAAGTGGTTATTCAACATGAGGCACGATCCATTTGACATTTTGAATCATTTTTGGTACAGTCCCAAAAATCAATTTTCTGATGAAAAACGATGACTCCGGACCTGTCGAACGTTCCCAAAATGGTTAATATGGATGAAATTTTAACATTTAATCTTTTGACTCCAAATGACTGTTGGATGGGAATTATGACTTTTTCAACTAAAATAAGTGTGTTTAAAGTCATTTATGTGCCTGAAATTGGTCAAAATTGAAGCTTTGAGTAAGCAAAACTCTGTAAAAATGGCAATGTTGGTCACTCTGAGGGGTTAAAAAGTGGTTATTCAACATGAGGCACGATCCATTTGACATTTTGAATCATTTTTGGTACAGTCCCAAAAATCCATTTTCTGATGAAAAACGATGACTCCGGACCTGTCGAACGATTCCAAAATGTCAATATGGATGAAATTTTAACATTTAATCTTTTGACTCTAAATGACTGTTGGATGTGAATTATGACTTTTTCAACTAAAATAAGTGTGTTTAAAGACATTTATGTGCCTGAAATTGGTCAAAACTAAAGCTTTTGAATAAGCAAAAACTCTGTAAAAATGGCAATTTTGGTCACTCTGAGGGGTTAAAAAGTTGTTATTCAACATGAGGCACGATCCATTTGACATTTTGAATCATTTTTGGTACAGTCCCAAAAATCCATTTTCTGATGAAAAACGATGACTCCGGACCTGTCGAACGTTCCCAAAATGGTCAATATGGATGAAATTTTAACATTTCATCTTTTGACTCCAAATGACTGTTGGATGGGAATTATGACTTTTTCAACTAAAATAAGTGTTTTTAAAGTCATTTATGTGCCTGAAATTAGTCAAAATTAAAGCTTTTGAATAAGCAAAAACTGTGTAAAAATGGCAATTTTGGTCATTCTGAGGGGTTAAAAAGTGGTTATTCAACATGAGGCACGATCCATTTGACATTTTGAATCATTTTTGGTACAGTCCCAAAAATCAATTTTCTGATGAAAAACGATGACTCCGGACCTGTCGAACGTTCCCAAAATGGTCAATATGGATGAAATTTTAACATTTAATCTTTTGACTCCAAATGACTGTTGGATGGGAATTATGACTTTTTCAACTAAAATAAGTGTGTTTAAAGTCATTTATGTGCCTGAAATTGGTCAAAATTGAAGCTTTTGAGTAAGCAAAAACTCTGTAAAAATGGCAATTTTGGTCACTTTGAGGGGTTAAAAAGTGGTTATTCAACATGAGGCACGATCCATTTGACATTTTGAATCATTTTTGGTACAGTCCCAAAATCAATTTTCTGATGAAAAACGATGACTCCGGACCTGTCGAACGTTCCCAAAATGGTCAATATGGATGAAATTTTAACATTTAATCTTTTGACTCCAAATGACTGTTGGATGGGAATTATGACTTTTTCAACTAAAATAAGTGTGTTTAAAGTCATTTATGTGCCTGAAATTGGTCAAAATTGAAGCTTTTGAGTAAGCAAAACTCTGTAAAAATGGCAATGTTGGTCACTCTGAGGGGTTAAAAAGTGGTTATTCAACATGAGGTACGATCCATTTGACATTTTGAATCATTTTTGGTACAGTCACAAAAATCCATTTTCTGATGAAAAACGATGACTCCGGACCTGTCGAACGTTCCCAAAATGGTCAATATGGATGAAATTTTAACATTTAATCTTTTGACTCCAAATGACTGTTGGATGGGAATTATGACTTTTTCAACTAAAATAAGTGTGTTTAAAGTCATTTAAGTGCCTGAAATTGGTCAAAATTAAAGCTTTTGAATAAGCAAAAACCCTGTAAAAATGGCAATTTTGGTCACTCTGAGGGGTTAAAAAGTGGTTATTGAACATGAGGCACGATCCATTTGACATTTTGAATCATTTTTGGTACAGTCCCAAAAATCCATTTTCTGATGAAAAACGATGACTCCGGACCTGTCGAACGTTCCCAAAATGGTCAATATGGATGAAATTTTAACATTTAATCTTTTGACTCCAAATGACTGTTGGATGGGAATTATGACTTTTTCAACTAAAATAAGTGTGTTTAAAGTCATTTATGTGCCTGAAATTGTTCAAAATTAAAGCTTTTGAATAAGCAAAAACTCTGTAAAAATGGCAATTTTGGTCACTCTGAGGGGTTAAAAAGTGGTTATTCAACATGAGGCACGATCCATTTGACATTTTGAATCATTTTTGGTACAGTCCCAAAAATCAATTTTCTGATGAAAAACGATGACTCCGGACCTGTCGAACGTTCCCAAAATGGTCAATATGGATGAAATTTTAACATTTCATCTTTTGACTCCAAATGACTGTTGGATGGGAATTATGACTTTTTCAACTAAAATAAGTGTGTTGAAAGTCATTTATGTGCCTGAAATTGGTCAAAATTGAAGCTTTTGAGTAAGCAAAACTCTGTAAAAATGGCAATGTTGGTCACTCTGAGGGGTTAAAAAGTTGTTATTCAACATGAGGCACGATCCATTTGACATTTTGAATCATTTTTGGTACAGTCCCAAAAATCCATTTTCTGATGAAAAACGATGACTCCGGACCTGTCGAACGTTCCCAAAATGGTCAATATGGATGAAATTTTAACATTTCATCTTTTGACTCCAAATGACGGTTGGATGGGAATTATGACTTTTTCAACTAAAATAAGTGTGTTTAAAGTCATTTATGTGCCTGAAATTAGTCAAAATTAAAGCTTTTGAATAAGCAAAAACTCTGTAAAAATGGCAATTTTGGTCATTCTGAGGGGTTAAAAAGTGGTTATTCAACATGAGGCACGATCCATTTGACATTTTGAATCATTTTTGGTACAGTCCCAAAAATCCATTTTCTGATGAAAAACGATGACTCCGGACCTGTCGAACGTTCCCAAAATGGTCAATATGGATGAAATTTTAACATTTAATCTTTTGACTCCAAATGACTGTTGGATGGGAATTATGACTTTTTCAACTGAAATAAGTGTGTTTAAAGTCATTTATGTGCCTGAAATTGGTCAAAATTGAAGCTTTTGAGTAAGCAAAAACTCTGTAAAAATGGCAATTTTGGTCACTTTGAGGGGTTAAAAAGTGGTTATTCAACATGAGGCACGATCCATTTGACATTTTGAATCATTTTTGGTACAGTCCCAAAAATCCATTTTCTGATGAAAAACGATGACTCCGGACCTGTTGAACGTTTCCAAAATGGTCAATATGGATGAAATTTTAACATTTAATCTTTTGACTCCAAATGACTGTTGGATGGGAATTATGACTTTTTCAACTAAAATAAGTGTGTTTAAAGTCATTTAAGTGCCTGAAATTGGTCAAAAATAATGCTTTTGAATAAGCAAAAACTCTGTAAAAATGGCAATTTTGGTCACTCTGAGGGGTTAAAAAGTGGTTATTGAACATGAGGCACGATCCATTTGACATTTTGAATCATTTTTGGTACAGTCCCAAAAATCCATTTTCTGATGAAAAACGATGACTCCGGACCTGTCGAACGTTCCCAAAATGGTCAATATGGATGAAATTTTAACATTTAATCTTTTGACTCCAAATGACTGTTGGATGGGAATTATGACTTTTTCAACTAAAATAAGTGTGTTGAAAGTCATTTATGTGCCTGAAATTGGTCAAAATTGAAGCTTTTGAGTAAGCAAAAACTCTGTAAAAATGGCAATTTTGGTCACTTTGAGGGGTTAAAAAGTGGTTATTCAACATGAGGCACGATCCATTTGACATTTTGAATCATTTTTGGTACAGTCCCAAAAATCCATTTTCTGATGAAAAACGATGACTCCGGACCTGTCGAACGTTCCCAAAATGGTTAATATGGATGAAATTTTAACATTTAATCTTTTGACTCCAAATGACTGTTGGATGGGAATTATGACTTTTTCAACTAAAATAAGTGTGTTTAAAGTCATTTATGTGCCTGAAATTGGTCAAAATTGAAGCTTTGAGTAAGCAAAACTCTGTAAAAATGGCAATGTTGGTCACTCTGAGGGGTTAAAAAGTGGTTATTCAACATGAGGCACGATCCATTTGACATTTTGAATCATTTTTGGTACAGTCCCAAAAATCAATTTTCTGATGAAAAACGATGACTCCGGACCTGTCGAACGTTCCCAAAATGGTCAATATGGATGAAATTTTAACATTTAATCTTTTGACTCCAAATGACTGTTGGATGGGAATTATGACTTTTTCAACTAAAATAAGTGTGTTTAAAGTCATTTATGTGCCTGAAATTGGTCAAAATTGAAGCTTTTGAGTAAGCAAAAACTCTGTAAAAATGGCAATTTTGGTCACTTTGAGGGGTTAAAAAGTGGTTATTCAACATGAGGCACGATCCATTTGACATTTTGAATCATTTTTGGTACAGTCCCAAAAATCAATTTTCTGATGAAAAACGATGACTCCGGACCTGTCGAACGTTCCCAAAATGGTCAATATGGATGAAATTTTAACATTTAATCTTTTGACTCCAAATGACTGTTGGATGGGAATTATGACTTTTTCAACTAAAATAAGTGTGTTTAAAGTCATTTAAGTGCCTGAAATTGGTCAAAATTAAAGCTTTTGAATAAGCTAAAACTCTGTAAAAATGGCAATTTTGGTCACTCTGAGGGGTTAAAAAGTGGTTATTGAACATGAGGCACGATCCATTTGACATTTTGAATCATTTTTGGTACAGTCCCAAAAATCCATTTTCTGATGAAAAACGATGACTCCGGACCTGTCGAACGTTCCCAAAATGGTCAATATGGATGAAATTTTAACATTTAATCTTTTGACTCCAAATGACTGTTGGATGGGAATTATGACTTTTTCAACTAAAATAAGTGTGTTTAAAGTCATTTATGTGCCTGAAATTGGTCAAAATTAAAGCTTTTGAATAAGCAAAAACTCTGTAAAAATGGCAATTTTGGTCACTCTGAGGGGTTAAAAAGTGGTTATTCAACACGAGGCACGATCCATTTGACATTTTGAATCATTTTTGGTACAGTCCCAAAAATCCATTTTCTGATGAAAAACGATGACTCCGGACCTGTCGAACGTTCCCAAAATGGTCAATATGGATGAAATTTTAACATTTCATCTTTCGACTCCAAATGACTGTTGGATGGGAATTATGACTTTTTCAACTAAAATAAGTGTGTTGAAAGTCATTTATGTGCCTGAAATTGGTCAAAATTGAAGCTTTTGAGTAAGCAAAACTCTGTAAAAATGGCAATGTTGGTCACTCTGAGGGGTTAAAAAGTTGTTATTCAACATGAGGCACGATCCATTTGACATTTTGAATCATTTTTGGTACAGTCCCAAAAATCCATTTTCTGATGAAAAACGATGACTCCGGACCTGTCGAACGTTCCCAAAATGGTCAATATGGATGAAATTTTAACATTTCATCTTTTGACTCCAAATGACTGTTGGATGGGAATTATGACTTTTTCAACTAAAATAAGTGTGTTTAAAGTCATTTATGTGCCTGAAATTAGTCAAAATTAAAGCTTTTGAATAAGCAAAAACTCTGTAAAAATGGCAATTTTGGTCATTCTGAGGGGTTAAAAAGTGGTTATTCAACATGAGGCACGATCCATTTGACATTTTGAATCATTTTTGGTACAGTCCCAAAAATCCATTTTCTGATGAAAAACGATGACTCCGGACCTGTCGAACGTTCCCAAAATGGTCAATATGGATGAAATTTTAACATTTAATCTTTTGACTCCAAATGACTGTTGGATGGGAATTATGACTTTTTCAACTGAAATAAGTGTGTTTAAAGTCATTTATGTGCCTGAAATTGGTCAAAATTGAAGCTTTTGAGTAAGCAAAAACTCTGTAAAAATGGCAATTTTGGTCACTTTGAGGGGTTAAAAAGTGGTTATTCAACATGAGGCACGATCCATTTGACATTTTGAATCATTTTTGGTACAGTCCCAAAAATCCATTTTCTGATGAAAAACGATGACTCCGGACCTGTTGAACGTTTCCAAAATGGTCAATATGGATGAAATTTTAACATTTAATCTTTTGACTCCAAATGACTGTTGGATGGGAATTATGACTTTTTCAACTAAAATAAGTGTGTTTAAAGTCATTTAAGTGCCTGAAATTGGTCAAAATTAATGCTTTTGAATAAGCAAAAACTCTGTAAAAATGGCAATTTTGGTCACTCTGAGGGGTTAAAAAGTGGTTATTGAACATGAGGCACGATCCATTTGACAATTTGAATCATTTTTGGTACAGTCCCAAAAATCCATTTTCTGATGAAAAACGATGACTCCGGACCTGTCGAACGTTCCCAAAATGGTCAATATGGATGAAATTTTAACATTTAATCTTTTGACTCCAAATGACTGTTGGATGGGAATTATGACTTTTTCAACTAAAATAAGTGTGTTTAAAGTCATTTATGTGCCTGAATTTTGTCAAAATTAAAGCTTTTGAATAAGCAAAAACTCTGTAAAAATGGCAATTTTGGTCACTCTGAGGGGTTAAAAAGTGGTTATTCAACATGAGGCACGATCCATTTGACATTTTGAATCATTTTTGGTACAGTCCCAAAAATCAATTTTCTGATGAAAAACGATGACTCCGGACCTGTCGAACGTTCCCAAAATGGTCAATATGGATGAAATTTTAACATTTAATCTTTTGACTCCAAATGACTGTTGGATGGGAATTATGACTTTTTCAACTAAAATAAGTGTGTTTAAAGTCATTTATGTGCCTGAAATTGGTCAAAATTGAAGCTTTTGAGTAAGCAAAACTCTGTAAAAATGGCAATGTTGGTCACTCTGAGGGGTTAAAAAGTGGTTATTCAACATGAGGCACGATCCATTTGACATTTTGAATCATTTTTGGTACAGTCCCAAAAATCCATTTTCCGATGAAAAACGATGACTCCGGACCTGTCGAACGTTCCCAAAATGGTCAATATGGATGAAATTTTAACATTTAATCTTTTGACTCCAAATGACTGTTGGATGGGAATTATGACTTTTTCAACTAAAATAAGTGTGTTTAAAGTCATTTATGTGCCTGAAATTGGTCAGAATTAAATCTTTTGAATAAGCAAAAACTCTGTAAAAATGGCAATTTTGGTCACTCTGAGGGGTTAAAAAGTGGTTATTCAACATGAGGCACGATCCATTTGACATTTTGAATCATTTTTGGTACAGTCCCAAAAATCCATTTTCTGATGAAAAACGATGACTCCGGACCTGTCGAACGTTCCCAAAATGGTCAATATGGATGAAATTTTAACATTTCATCTTTTGACTCCAAATGACTGTTGGATGGGAATTATGACTTTTTCAACTAAAATAAGTGTGTTGAAAGTCATTTATGTGCCTGAAATTGGTCAAAATTGAAGCTTTTGAGTAAGCAAAAACTCTGTAAAAATGGCAATTTTGGTCACTTTGAGGGGTTAAAAAGTGGTTATTCAACATGAGGCATGATCCATTTTACATTTTGAATCATTTTTGGTACAGTCCCAAAAATCCATTTTCTGATGAAAAACGATGACTCCGGACCTGTCGAACGTTCCCAAAATGGTCAATATGGATGAAATTTTAACATTTAATCTTTTGACTCCAAATGACTGTTGGATGGGAATTATGACTTTTTCAACTAAAATAAGTGTGTTTAAAGTCATTTATGTGCCTGAAATTGGTCAGAATTAAATCTTTTGAATAAGCAAAAACTCTGTAAAAATGGCAATTTTGGTCACTCTGAGGGGTTAAAAAGTGGTTATTCAACATGAGGCACGATCCATTTGACATTTTGAATCATTTTTGGAACAGTCCCAAAAATCCATTTTCTGATGAAAAACGATGACTCCGGACCTGTCGAACGTTCCCAAAATGGTCAATATGGATGAAATTTTAACATTTCATCTTTTGACTCCAAATGACTGTTGGATGGGAATTATGACTTTTTCAACTAAAATAAGTGTGTTGAAAGTCATTTATGTGCCTGAAATTGGTCAAAATTGAAGCTTTTGAGTAAGCAAAAACTCTGTAAAAATGGCAATTTTGGTCACTTTGAGGGGTTAAAAAGTGGTTATTCAACATGAGGCACGATCCATTTGACATTTTGAATCATTTTTGGTACAGTCCCAAAAATCCATTTTCTGATCAAAAACGATGACTCCGGACCTGTCGAACGTTCCCAAAATGGTCAATATGGATGAAATTTTAACATTTAATCTTTTGACTCCAAATGACTGTTGGATGGGAATTATGACTTTTTCAACTAAAATAAGTGTGTTTAAAGTCATTTATGTGCCTGAAATTGGTCAAAATTGAAGCTTTTGAGTAAGCAAAACTCTGTAAAAATGGCAATGTTGGTCACTCTGAGGGGTTAAAAAGTGGTTATTGAACATGAGGCACGATCCATTTGACATTTTGAATCACTTTTGGTACAGTCCCAAAAATCCATTTTCTGATGAAAAACGATGACTCAGGACCTGTCGAACGTTCCCAAAATGGTCAATATGGATGAAATTTTAACATTTAATCTTTTGACTCCAAATGACTGTTGGATGGGAATTATGACTTTTTCAACTAAAATAAGTGTGTTTAAAGTCATTTATGTGCCTGAAATTAGTCAAAATTAAAGCTTTTGAATAAGCAAAAACTCTGTAAAAATGGCAATTTTGGTCATTCTGAGGGGTTAAAAAGTGGTTATTCAACATGAGGCACGATCCATTTGACATTTTGAATCATTTTTGGTACAGTCCCAAAAATCCATTTTCTGATGAAAAACGATGACTCCGGACCTGTCGAACGTTCCCAAAATGGTCAATATGGATGAAATTTTAACATTTAATCTTTTGACTCCAAATGACTGTTGGATGGGAATTATGACTTTTTCAACTGAAATAAGTGTGTTTAAAGTCATTTATGTGCCTGAAATTGGTCAAAATTGAAGCTTTTGAGTAAGCAAAAACTCTGTAAAAATGGCAATTTTGGTCACTTTGAGGGGTTAAAAAGTGGTTATTCAACATGAGGCACGATCCATTTGACATTTTGAATCATTTTTGGTACAGTCCCAAAAATCAATTTTCTGATGAAAAACGATGACTCCGGACCTGTCGAACGTTCCCAAAATGGTCAATATGGATGAAATTTTAACATTTAATCTTTTGACTCCAAATGACTGTTGGATGGGAATTATGACTTTTTCAACTAAAATAAGTGTGTTGAAAGTCATTTATGTGCCTGAAATTGGTCAAAATTGAAGCTTTTGAGTAAGCAAAAACTCTGTAAAAATGGCAATTTTGGTCACTTTGAGGGGTTAAAAAGTGGTTATTCAACATGAGGCACGATCCATTTGACATTTTGAATCATTTTTGGTACAGTCCCAAAAATCAATTTTCTGATGAAAAACGATGACTCCGGACCTGTCGAACGTTCCCAAAATGGTTAATATGGATGAAATTTTAACATTTAATCTTTTGACTCCAAATGACTGTTGGATGGGAATTATGACTTTTTCAACTAAAATAAGTGTGTTTAAAGTCATTTATGTGCCTGAAATTGGTCAAAATTGAAGCTTTGAGTAAGCAAAACTCTGTAAAAATGGCAATGTTGGTCACTCTGAGGGGTTAAAAAGTGGTTATTCAACATGAGGCACGATCCATTTGACATTTTGAATCATTTTTGGTACAGTCCCAAAAATCCATTTTCTGATGAAAAACGATGACTCCGGACCTGTCGAACGATTCCAAAATTTCAATATGGATGAAATTTTAACATTTAATCTTTTGACTCTAAATGACTGTTGGATGTGAATTATGACTTTTTCAACTAAAATAAGTGTGTTTAAAGACATTTATGTGCCTGAAATTGGTCAAAACTAAAGCTTTTGAATAAGCAAAAACTCTGTAAAAATGGCAATTTTGGTCACTCTGAGGGGTTAAAAAGTTGTTATTCAACATGAGGCACGATCCATTTGACATTTTGAATCATTTTTGGTACAGTCCCAAAAATCCATTTTCTGATGAAAAACGATGACTCCGGACCTGTCGAACGTTCCCAAAATGGTCAATATGGATGAAATTTTAACATTTCATCTTTTGACTCCAAATGACTGTTGGATGGGAATTATGACTTTTTCAACTAAAATAAGTGTTTTTAAAGTCATTTATGTGCCTGAAATTAGTCAAAATTAAAGCTTTTGAATAAGCAAAAACTGTGTAAAAATGGCAATTTTGGTCATTCTGAGGGGTTAAAAAGTGGTTATTCAACATGAGGCACGATCCATTTGACATTTTGAATCATTTTTGGTACAGTCCCAAAAATCAATTTTCTGATGAAAAACGATGACTCCGGACCTGTTGAACGTTCCCAAAATGGTCAATATGGATGAAATTTTAACATTTAATCTTTTGACTCCAAATGACTGTTGGATGGGAATTATGACTTTTTCAACTAAAATAAGTGTGTTTAAAGTCATTTATGTGCCTGAAATTGGTCAAAATTGAAGCTTTTGAGTAAGCAAAAACTCTGTAAAAATGGCAATTTTGGTCACTTTGAGGGGTTAAAAAGTGGTTATTCAACATGAGGCACGATCCATTTGACATTTTGAATCATTTTTGGTACAGTCCCAAAAATCAATTTTCTGATGAAAAACTATGACTCCGGACCTGTCGAACGTTCCCAAAATGGTCAATATGGATGAAATTTTAACATTTAATCTTTTGACTCCAAATGACTGTTGGATGGGAATTATGACTTTTTCAACTAAAATAAGTGTGTTTAAAGTCATTTATGTGCCTGAAATTGGTCAAAATTGAAGCTTTTGAGTAAGCAAAACTCTGTAAAAATGGCAATGTTTAAAGGGGAAGGATGGTTTTTAGGATGTCAGAGAGCGGGCGCACTGCCAGTATAGAAGCACTGTAGAACCAATAGAGTGTGGTGCAACTGGGCGAGTGGATAACCATATAACCACTCAAGGAGAAGCGAGCAAGCTCACCAATCCACAATAACACTGAACAGCAAGCCCTATGCACACACTTGACGAGTAGAAACGGAAACAGTGTCCTGATGTAAGAATTCAAACTTGCAGAGAAACAACAGTAAAGTGCAATTAACTATATATAAGTGATTGAATGTCAATAAAGAAGTCTTGGTCTCCTTGCTTTATTCCAACACAGCATGTGAACAACCAGCCGACACGTGTTTCATCGCATCTTGCGAATCTTCAGGGCTCCATTGGTTGTGTATTGGACCGTATGGCCGCTCTTCCGGTGATACTTCCGACCCGGAAGGGCCCAAGACCATTCAAACGTAGTTGGGAAATGGGGTATATCCGCTTGTAAGCGTAGTGCGCTTATTATGGGTTGCCCGGGGGAAGGTGTACTTCTCGATCACTTTGTGTCTGAAATTTCGATGTGTCGCGATTATTGGGAATGATTCCGTAGCCTGTTCCGGACTTGGTGTCTGTAGGCGTCTTGATGCTCCCCTCTTCTCCCCGGTCTCCTCGTTCGAAGTGCGAACCGCACTTCGAACGAGGAGACCGGGGAGAAGAGGGGAGCATCAAGACGCCTACAGACACCAAGTCTGGAACAGGCTACGGAATCATTCCCAATAATCGCGACACATCGAAATTTCAGACACAAAGTGATCGAGAAGTACACCTTCCCCCGGGCAACCCATAATAAGCGCACTACGCTTACAAGCGGATATACCCCATTTCCCAACTACGTTTGAATGGTCTTGGGCCCTTCCGGGTCGGAAGTATCACCGGAAGAGCGGCCATACGGTCCAATACACAACCAATGGAGCCCTGAAGATTCGCAAGATGCGATGAAACACGTGTCGGCTGGTTGTTCACATGCTGTGTTGGAATAAAGCAAGGAGACCAAGACTTCTTTATTGACATTCAATCACTTATATATAGTTAATTGCACTTTACTGTTGTTTCTCTGCAAGTTTGAATTCTTACATCAGGACACTGTTTCCGTTTCTACTCGTCAAGTGTGTGCATAGGGCTTGCTGTTCAAAAATGGCAATGTTGGTCACTCTGAGGGGTTAAAAAGTGGTTATTCAACATGAGGTACGATCCATTTGACATTTTGAATCATTTTTGGTACAGTCCCAAAAATCCATTTTCTGATGAAAAACGATGACTCCGGACCTGTTGAACGTTTCCAAAATGGTCAATATGGATGAAATTTTAACATTTAATCTTTTGACTCCAAATGACTGTTGGATGGGAATTATGACTTTTTCAACTAAAATAAGTGTGTTTAAAGTCATTTAAGTGCCTGAAATTGGTCAAAATTAAAGCTTTTGAATAAGCTAAAACTCTGTAAAAATGGCAGTTTTGGTCACTCTGAGGGGTTAAAAAGTGGTTATTGAACATGAGGCACGATCCATTTGACATTTTGAATCATTTTTGGTACAGTCCCAAAAATCCATTTTCTGATGAAAAACGATGACTCCGGACCTGTCGAACGTTCCCAAAATGGTCAATATGGATGAAATTTTAACATTTAATCTTTTGACTCCAAATGACTGTTGGATGGGAATTATGACTTTTTCAACTAAAATAAGTGTGTTTAAAGTCATTTATGTGCCTGAAATTGGTCAAAATTAAGCTTTTGAATAAGCAAAAACTCTGTAAAAATGGCAATTTTGGTCACTCTGAGGGGTTAAAAAGTGGTTATTCAACACGAGGCAGGATCCATTTGACATTTTGAATCATTTTTGGTACAGTCCCAAAAATCCATTTTCTGATGAAAAACGATGACTCCGGACCTGTCGAACGTTCCCAAAATGGTCAATATGGATGAAATTTTAACATTTCATCCTTTTGACTCCAAATGACTGTTGGATGGGAATTATGACTTTTTCAACTAAAATAAGTGTGTTGAAAGTCATTTATGTGCCTGAAATTAGTCAAAATTAAAGCTTTTGAATAAGCAAAAACTCTGTAAAAATGGCAATGTTGGTCACTCTGAGGGTTAAAAGTGGTTATTCAACATGAGGCACGATCCATTTAACATTTTGAATCATTTTTGGTACAGTCCCAAAAATCCATTTTCTGATGAAAAACGATGACTCCGGACCTGTCGAACGTTCCCAAAATGGTCAATATGGATGAAATTTTAACATTTAATCTTTTGACTCCAAATGACTGTTGGATGGGAATTATGACTTTTTCAACTGAAATAAGTGTGTTTAAAGTCATTTATGTGCCTGAAATTGGTCAAAATTGAAGCTTTTGAGTAAGCAAAAACTCTGTAAAAATGGCAATTTTGGTCACTTTGAGGGGTTAAAAAGTGGTTATTCAACATGAGGCACGATCCATTTGACATTTTGAATCATTTTTGGTACAGTCCCAAAAATCCATTTTCTGATGAAAAACGATGACTCCGGACCTGTTGAACGTTTCCAAAATGGTCAATATGGATGAAATTTTAACATTTAATCTTTTGACTCCAAATGACTGTTGGATGGAATTATGACTTTTTCAACTAAAATAAGTGTGTTTAAAGTCCATTTAAGTGCCTGAAATTGGTCAAAATTAATGCTTTTGAATAAGCCAAAACTCTGTAAAAAATGGCAATTTTGGTCACTCTGAGGGGTTAAAAAGTGGTTATTGAACATGAGGCACGATCCATTTGACATTTTGAATCATTTTTGGTACAGTCCCAAAAATCCATTTCTGATGAAAACGATGACTCCGGACCTGTCGAACGTTCCCAAAATGGTCAATATGGATGAAATTTTAACATTTAATCTTTTGACTCCAAATGACTGTTGGATGGGAATTATGACTTTTTCAACTAAAATAAGTGTGTTTAAAGTCATTTATGTGCCTGGATTTTGTCAAAATTAAAGCTTTTGAATAAGCAAAAACTCTGTAAAAATGGCAATTTTGGTCACTCTGAGGGGTTAAAAAGTGGTTATTCAACATGAGGCACGATCCATTTGACATTTTGAATCATTTTTGGTACAGTCCCAAAAATCAATTTTCTGATGAAAAACGATGACTCCGGACCTGTCGAACGTTCCCAAAATGGTCAATATGGATGAAATTTTAACATTTAATCTTTTGACTCCAAATGACTGTTGGATGGGAATTATGACTTTTTCAACTAAAATAAGTGTGTTTAAAGTCATTTATGTGCCTGAAATTGGTCAAAATTGAAGCTTTTGAGTAAGCAAAACTCTGTAAAAATGGCAATGTTGGTCACTCTGAGGGGTTAAAAAGTGGTTATTCAACATGAGATCCATTTGACATTTTGAATCATTTTTGGTACAGTCCCAAAAATCCATTTTCCGATGAAAAACGATGACTCTGGACCTGTCGAACGTTCCCAAAATGGTCAATATGGATGAAATTTTAACATTTAATCTTTTGACTCCAAATGACTGTTGGATGGGAATTATGACTTTTTCAACTAAAATAAGTGTGTTGAAAGTCATTTATGTGCCTGAAATTGGTCAAAATTGAAGCTTTTGAGTAAGCAAAAACTCTGTAAAAATGGCAATTTTGGTCACTTTGAGGGGTTAAAAAGTGGTTATTCAACATGAGGCATGATCCATTTTACATTTTGAATCATTTTTGGTACAGTCCCAAAAATCCATTTTCTGATGAAAAACGATGACTCCGGACCTGTCGAACGTTCCCAAAATGGTCAATATGGATGAAATTTTAACATTTAATCTTTTGACTCCAAATGACTGTTGGATGGGAATTATGACTTTTTCAACTAAAATAAGTGTGTTTAAAGTCATTTATGTGCCTGAAATTGGTCAGAATTAAATCTTTTGAATAAGCAAAAACTCTGTAAAAATGGCAATTTTGGTCACTCTGAGGGGTTAAAAAGTGGTTATTCAACATGAGGCACGATCCATTTGACATTTTGAATCATTTTTGGAACAGTCCCAAAAATCCATTTTCTGATGAAAAACGATGACTCCGGACCTGTCGAACGTTCCCAAAATGGTCAATATGGATGAAATTTTAACATTTCATCTTTTGACTCCAAATGACTGTTGGATGGGAATTATGACTTTTTCAACTAAAATAAGTGTGTTGAAAGTCATTTATGTGCCTGAAATTGGTCAAAATTGAAGCTTTTGAGTAAGCAAAAACTCTGTAAAAATGGCAATTTTGGTCACTTTGAGGGGTTAAAAAGTGGTTATTCAACATGAGGCACGATCCATTTGACATTTTGAATCATTTTTGGTACAGTCCCAAAAATCCATTTTCTGATGAAAAACGATGACTCCGGACCTGTCGAACGTTCCCAAAATGGTCAATATGGATGAAATTTTAACATTTAATCTTTTGACTCCAAATGACTGTTGGATGGGAATTATGACTTTTTCAACTAAAATAAGTGTGTTTAAAGTCATTTATGTGCCTGAAATTGGTCAAAATTGAAGCTTTTGAGTAAGCAAAACTCTGTAAAAATGGCAATGTTGGTCACTCTGAGGGGTTAAAAAGTGGTTATTCAACATGAGGCACGATCCATTTGACATTTTGAATCATTTTTGGTACAGTCCCAAAAATCCATTTTCTGATGAAAAACGATGACTCCGGACCTGTCGAACGTTCCCAAAATGGTCAATATGGATGAAATTTTAACATTTAATCTTTTGACTCCAAATGACTGTTGGATGGGAATTATGACTTTTTCAACTGAAATAAGTGTGTTTAAAGTCATTTATGTGCCTGAAATTGGTCAAAATTGAAGCTTTTGAGTAAGCAAAAACTCTGTAAAAATGGCAATTTTGGTCACTTTGAGGGGTTAAAAAGTGGTTATTCAACATGAGGCACGATCCATTTGACATTTTGAATCATTTTTGGTACAGTCCCAAAAATCCATTTTCTGATGAAAAACGATGACTCCGGACCTGTTGAACGTTTCCAAAATGGTCAATATGGATGAAATTTTAACATTTAATCTTTTGACTCCAAATGACTGTTGGATGGGAATTATGACTTTTTCAACTAAAATAAGTGTGTTTAAAGTCATTTAAGTGCCTGAAATTGGTCAAAATTAATGCTTTTGAATAAGCAAAAACTCTGTAAAAATGGCAATTTTGGTCACTCTGAGGGGTTAAAAAGTGGTTATTGAACATGAGGCACGATCCATTTGACATTTTGAATCATTTTTGGTACAGTCCCAAAAATCCATTTTCTGATGAAAAACGATGACTCCGGACCTGTCGAACGTTCCCAAAATGGTCAATATGGATGAAATTTTAACATTTAATCTTTTGACTCCAAATGACTGTTGGATGGGAATTATGACTTTTTCAACTAAAATAAGTGTGTTTAAAGTCATTTATGTGCCTGGATTTTGTCAAAATTAAAGCTTTTGAATAAGCAAAAACTCTGTAAAAATGGCAATTTTGGTCACTCTGAGGGGTTAAAAAGTGGTTATTCAACATGAGGCACGATCCATTTGACATTTTGAATCATTTTTGGTACAGTCCCAAAAATCAATTTTCTGATGAAAAACGATGACTCCGGACCTGTCGAACGTTCCCAAAATGGTCAATATGGATGAAATTTTAACATTTAATCTTTTGACTCCAAATGACTGTTGGATGGGAATTATGACTTTTTCAACTAAAATAAGTGTGTTTAAAGTCATTTATGTGCCTGAAATTGGTCAAAATTGAAGCTTTTGAGTAAGCAAAACTCTGTAAAAATGGCAATGTTGGTCACTCTGAGGGGTTAAAAAGTGGTTATTCAACATGAGGCACGATCCATTTGACATTTTGAATCATTTTTGGTACAGTCCCAAAAATCCATTTTCCGATGAAAAACGATGACTCTGGACCTGTCGAACGTTCCCAAAATGGTCAATATGGATGAAATTTTAACATTTAATCTTTTGACTCCAAATGACTGTTGGATGGGAATTATGACTTTTTCAACTAAAATAAGTGTGTTGAAAGTCATTTATGTGCCTGAAATTGGTCAAAATTGAAGCTTTTGAGTAAGCAAAAACTCTGTAAAAATGGCAATTTTGGTCACTTTGAGGGGTTAAAAAGTGGTTATTCAACATGAGGCATGATCCATTTTACATTTTGAATCATTTTTGGTACAGTCCCAAAAATCCATTTTCTGATGAAAAACGATGACTCCGGACCTGTCGAACGTTCCCAAAATGGTCAATATGGATGAAATTTTAACATTTAATCTTTTGACTCCAAATGACTGTTGGATGGGAATTATGACTTTTTCAACTAAAATAAGTGTGTTTAAAGTCATTTATGTGCCTGAAATTGGTCAGAATTAAATCTTTTGAATAAGCAAAAACTCTGTAAAAATGGCAATTTTGGTCACTCTGAGGGGTTAAAAAGTGGTTATTCAACATGAGGCACGATCCATTTGACATTTTGAATCATTTTTGGAACAGTCCCAAAAATCCATTTTCTGATGAAAAACGATGACTCCGGACCTGTCGAACGTTCCCAAAATGGTCAATATGGATGAAATTTTAACATTTCATCTTTTGACTCCAAATGACTGTTGGATGGGAATTATGACTTTTTCAACTAAAATAAGTGTGTTGAAAGTCATTTATGTGCCTGAAATTGGTCAAAATTGAAGCTTTTGAGTAAGCAAAAACTCTGTAAAAATGGCAATTTTGGTCACTTTGAGGGGTTAAAAAGTGGTTATTCAACATGAGGCACGATCCATTTGACATTTTGAATCATTTTTGGTACAGTCCCAAAAATCCATTTTCTGATGAAAAACGATGACTCCGGACCTGTCGAACGTTCCCAAAATGGTCAATATGGATGAAATTTTAACATTTAATCTTTTGACTCCAAATGACTGTTGGATGGGAATTATGACTTTTTCAACTAAAATAAGTGTGTTTAAAGTCATTTATGTGCCTGAAATTGGTCAAAATTGAAGCTTTTGAGTAAGCAAAACTCTGTAAAAATGGCAATGTTGGTCACTCTGAGGGGTTAAAAAGTGGTTATTGAACATGAGGCACGATCCATTTGACATTTTGAATCATTTTTGGTACAGTCCCAAAAATCCATTTTCTGATGAAAAACGATGACTCCGGACCTGTCGAACGTTCCCAAAATGGTCAATATGGATGAAATTTTAACATTTAATCTTTTGACTCCAAATGACTGTTGGATGGGAATTATGACTTTTTCAACTAAAATAAGTGTGTTTAAAGTCATTTATGTGCCTGAAATTGGTCAGAATTAAATCTTTTGAATAAGCAAAAACTCTGTAAAAATGGCAATTTTGGTCACTCTGAGGGGTTAAAAAGTGGTTATTCAACATGAGGCACGATCCATTTGACATTTTGAATCATTTTTGATACAGTCCCAAAAATCCATTTTCTGATGAAAAACGATGACTCCGGACCTGTCGAACGTTCCCAAAATGATCAATATGGATGAAATTTTAACATTTCATCTTTTGACTCCAAATGACTGTTGGATGGGAATTATGACTTTTTCAACTAAAATAAGTGTGTTGAAAGTCATTTATGTGCCTGAAATTGGTCAAAATTGAAGCTTTTGAGTAAGCAAAAACTCTGTAAAAATGGCAATTTTGGTCACTTTGAGGGGTTAAAAAGTGGTTATTCAACATGAGGCACGATCCATTTGACATTTTGAATCATTTTTGGTACAGTCCCAAAAATCCATTTTCTGATGAAAAACGATGACTCCGGACCTGTCGAACGTTCCCAAAATGGTCAATATGGATGAAATTTTAACATTTAATCTTTTGACTCCAAATGACTGTTGGATGGGAATTATTACTTTTTCAACTAAAATAAGTGTGTTTAAAGTCATTTATGTGCCTGAAATTGGTCAAAATTGAAGCTTTTGAGTAAGCAAAACTCTGTAAAAATGGCAATGTTGGTCACTCTGAGGGGTTAAAAAGTGGTTATTCAACATGAGGCACGATCCATTTGACATTTTGAATCATTTTTGGTACAGTCCCAAAAATCCATTTTCTGATAAAAAACGATGACTCCAGACCTGTCGAACGTTCCCAAAATGTCAATATGGATGAAATTTTAACATTTAATCTTTTGACTCCAAATGACTGTTGGATGGGAATTATGACTTTTTCAACTAAAATAAGTGTGTTTAAAGTCATTTATGTGCCTGAAATTGGTCAAAATTGAAGCTTTTGAGTAAGCAAAAACTCTGTAAAAATGGCAATTTTGGTCACTTTGAGGGGTTAAAAAGTGGTTATTCAACATGAGGCACGATCCATTTGACATTTTGAATCATTTTCGGTACAGTCCCAAAAATCAATTTTCTGATGAAAAACGATGACTCCGGACCTGTCGAACGTTCCCAAAATGGTCAATATGGATGAAATTTTAACATTTAATCTTTTGACTCCAAATGACTGTTGGATGGGAATTATGACTTTTTCAACTAAAATAAGTGTGTTTAAAGTCATTTATGTGCCTGAAATTGGTCAAAATTGAAGCTTTTGAGTAAGCAAAACTCTGTAAAAATGGCAATGTTGGTCACTCTGAGGGGTTAAAAAGTGGTTATTCAACATGAGGCACGATCCATTTGACATTTTGAATCATTTTTGGTACAGTCCCAAAAATCCATTTTCTGATGAAAAACGATGACTCCGGACCTGTCGAATGATTCCAAAATGTCAATATGGATGAAATTTTAACATTTAATCTTTTGACTCTAAATGACTGTTGGATGTGAATTATGACTTTTTCAACTAAAATAAGTGTGTTTAAAGACATTTATGTGCCTGAAATTGGTCAAAACTAAAGCTTTTGAATAAGCAAAAACTCTGTAAAAATGGCAATTTTGGTCACTCTGAGGGGTTAAAAAGTTGTTATTCAACATGAGGCACGATCCATTTGACATTTTGAATCATTTTTGGTACAGTCCCAAAAATCCATTTTCTGATGAAAAACGATGACTCCGGACCTGTCGAACGTTCCCAAAATGGTCAATATGGATGAAATTTTAACATTTCATCTTTTGACTCCAAATGACTGTTGGATGGGAATTATGACTTTTTCAACTAAAATAAGTGTGTTTAAAGTCATTTATGTGCCTGAAATTAGTCAAAATTAAAGCTTTTGAGTAAGCAAAAACTCTGTAAAAATGGCAATTTTGGTCACTTTGAGGGGTTAAAAAGTGGTTATTCAACATGAGGCACGATCCATTTGACATTTTGAATCATTTTTGGTACAGTCCCAAAAATCAATTTTCTGATGAAAAACGATGACTCCGGACCTGTCGAACGTTCCCAAAATGGTCAATATGGATGAAATTTTAACATTTAATCTTTTGACTCCAAATGACTGTTGGATGGGAATTATGACTTTTTCAACTAAAATAAGTGTGTTTAAAGTCATTTATGTGCCTGAAATTGGTCAAAATTGAAGCTTTTGAGTAAGCAAAACTCTGTAAAAATGGCAATGTTGGTCACTCTGAGGGGTTAAAAAGTGGTTATTCAACATGAGGTACGATCCATTTGACATTTTGAATCATTTTTGGTACAGTCCCAAAAATCCATTTTCTGATGAAAAACGATGACTCCGGACCTGTTGAACGTTTCCAAAATGGTCAATATGGATGAAATTTTAACATTTAATCTTTTGACTCCAAATGACTGTTGGATGGGAATTATGACTTTTTCAACTAAAATAAGTGTGTTTAAAGTCATTTAAGTGCCTGAAATTGGTCAAAATTAAAGCTTTTGAATAAGCAAAAACTCTGTAAAAATGGCAATTTTGGTCACTCTGAGGGGTTAAAAAGTGGTTATTGAACATGAGGCACGATCCATTTGACATTTTGAATCATTTTTGGTACAGTCCCAAAAATCCATTTTCTGATGAAAAACGATGACTCCGGACCTGTCGAACGTTCCCAAAATGGTCAATATGGATGAAATTTTAACATTTAATCTTTTGACTCCAAATGACTGTTGGATGGGAATTATGACTTTTTCAACTAAAATAAGTGTGTTTAAAGTCATTTATGTGCCTGGATTTTGTCAAAATTAAAGCTTTTGAATAAGCAAAAACTCTGTAAAAATGGCAATTTTGGTCACTCTGAGGGGTTAAAAAGTGGTTATTCAACATGAGGCACGATCCATTTGACATTTTGAATCATTTTTGGTACAGTCCCAAAAATCAATTTTCTGATGAAAAACGATGACTCCGGACCTGTCGAACGTTCCCAAAATGGTCAATATGGATGAAATTTTAACATTTAATCTTTTGACTCCAAATGACTGTTGGATGGGAATTATGACTTTTTCAACTAAAATAAGTGTGTTTAAAGTCATTTATGTGCCTGAAATTGGTCAAAATTGAAGCTTTTGAGTAAGCAAAACTCTGTAAAAATGGCAATGTTGGTCACTCTGAGGGGTTAAAAAGTGGTTATTCAACATGAGGCACGATCCATTTGACATTTTGAATCATTTTTGGTACAGTCCCAAAAATCCATTTTCCGATGAAAAACGATGACTCTGGACCTGTCGAACGTTCCCAAAATGGTCAATATGGATGAAATTTTAACATTTAATCTTTTGACTCCAAATGACTGTTGGATGGGAATTATGACTTTTTCAACTAAAATAAGTGTGTTTAAAGTCATTTATGTGCCTGAAATTGGTCAAAATTGAAGCTTTTGAGTAAGCAAAACTCTGTAAAAATGGCAATGTTGGTCACTCTGAGGGGTTAAAAAGTGGTTATTGAACATGAGGCACGATCCATTTGACATTTTGAATCATTTTTGGTACAGTCCCAAAAATCCATTTTCTGATGAAAAACGATGACTCCGGACCTGTCGAACGTTCCCAAAATGGTCAATATGGATGAAATTTTAACATTTAATCTTTTGACTCCAAATGACTGTTGGATGGGAATTATGACTTTTTCAACTAAAATAAGTGTGTTTAAAGTCATTTATGTGCCTGAAATTGGTCAGAATTAAATCTTTTGAATAAGCAAAAACTCTGTAAAAATGGCAATTTTGGTCACTCTGAGGGGTTAAAAAGTGGTTATTCAACATGAGGCACGATCCATTTGACATTTTGAATCATTTTTGGTACAGTCCCAAAAATCCATTTTCTGATGAAAAACGATGACTCCGGACCTGTCGAACGTTCCCAAAATGGTCAATATGGATGAAATTTTAACATTTAATCTTTTGACTCCAAATGACTGTTGGATGGGAATTATGACTTTTTCAACTAAAATAAGTGTATTTAAAGTCATTTATGTGCCTGAAATTGGTCAAAATTGAAGCTTTTGAGTAAGCAAAACCCTGTAAAAATGGCAATTTTGGTCACTTTGAGGGGTTAAAAAGTGGTTATTCAACATGAGGCACGATCCATTTGACATTTTGAATCATTTTTGGTACAGTCCCAAAAATCAATTTTCTGATGAAAAACGATGACTCCGGACCTGTCGAACGTTCCCAAAATGGTCAATATGGATGAAATTTTAACATTTAATCTTTTGACTCCAAATGACTGTTGGATGGGAATTATGACTTTTTCAACTAAAATAAGTGTGTTTAAAGTCATTTATGTGCCTGAAATTGGTCAAAATTGAAGCTTTTGAGTAAGCAAAACTCTGTAAAAATGGCAATGTTGGTCACTCTGAGGGGTTAAAAAGTGGTTATTCAACATGAGGTACGATCCATTTGACATTTTGAATCATTTTTGGTACAGTCCCAAAAATCCATTTTCTGATGAAAAACGATGACTCCGGACCTGTTGAACGTTTCCAAAATGGTCAATATGGATGAAATTTTAACATTTAATCTTTTGACTCCAAATGACTGTTGGATGGGAATTATGACTTTTTCAACTAAAATAAGTGTGTTTAAAGTCATTTATGTGCCTGAAATTGGTCAAAATTAAAGCTTTTGAATAAGCAAAAACTCTGTAAAAATGGCAATTTTGGTCACTCTGAGGGGTTAAAAAGTGGTTATTCAACATGAGGCACGATCCATTTGACATTTTGAATCATTTTTGGTACAGTCCCAAAAATCCATTTTCTGATGAAAAACGATGACTCCGGACCTGTCGAACGTTCCCAAAATGGTCAATATGGATGAAATTTTAACATTTCATCTTTTGACTCCAAATGACTGTTGGATGGGAATTATGACTTTTTCAACTAAAATAAGTGTGTTGAAAGTCATTTATGTGCCTGAAATTGGTCAAAATTGAAGCTTTTGAGTAAGCAAAAACTCTGTAAAAATGGCAATTTTGGTCACTTTGAGGGGTTAAAAAGTGGTTATTCAACATGAGGCACGATCCATTTGACATTTTGAATCATTTTTGGTACAGTCCCAAAAATCCATTTTCTGATGAAAAACGATGACTCCGGACCTGTCGAACGTTCCCAAAATGGTCAATATGGATGAAATTTTAACATTTCATCTTTTGACTCCAAATGACTGTTGGATGGGAATTATGACTTTTTCAACTAAAATAAGTGTGTTGAAAGTCATTTATGTGCCTGAAATTGGTCAAAATTGAAGCTTTTGAGTAAGCAAAAACTCTGTAAAAATGGCAATTTTGGTCACTTTGAGGGGTTAAAAAGTGGTTATTCAACATGAGGCACGATCCATTTGACATTTTGAATCATTTTTGGTACAGTCCCAAAAATCCATTTTCTGATGAAAAACGATGACTCCGGACCTGTCGAACGTTCCCAAAATGGTCAATATGGATGAAATTTTAACATTTCATCTTTTGACTCCAAATGACTGTTGGATGGGAATTATGACTTTTTCAACTAAAATAAGTGTGTTGAAAGTCATTTATGTGCCTGAAATTGGTCAAAATTGAAGCTTTTGAGTAAGCAAAAACTCTGTAAAAATGGCAATTTTGGTCACTTTGAGGGGTTAAAAAGTGGTTATTCAACATGAGGCACGATCCATTTGACATTTTGAATCATTTTTGGTACAGTCCCAAAAATCCATCTTCTGATGAAAAACGATGACTCCGGACCTGTCGAACGTTCCCAAAATGGTCAATATGGATGAAATTTTAACATTTCATCTTTTGACTGCAAATGACTGTTGGATGGGAATTATGACTTTTTCAACTAAAATAAGTGTGTTGAAAGTCATTTATGTGCCTGAAATTGGTCAAAATTGAAGCTTTTGAGTAAGCAAAAACTATGTAAAAATGGCAATTTTGGTCACTTTGAGGGGTTAAAAAGTGGTTATTCAACATGAGGCACGATCCATTTGACATTTTGAATCATTTTTGGTACAGTCCCAAAAATCCATTTTCTGATGAAAAACGATGACTCCGGACCTGTCGAACGTTCCCAAAATGGTCAATATGGATGAAATTTTAACATTTAATCTTTTGGCTCCAAATGACTGTTGGATGGGAATTATGACTTTTTCAACTAAAATAAGTGTGTTTAAAGTCATTTATGTGGCTGAAATTGGTCAGAATTAAATCTTTTGAATACGCAAAAACTCTGTAAAAATGGCAATTTTGGTCACTCTGAGGGGTTAAAAAGTGGTTATTCAACATGAGGCACGATCCATTTGACATTTTGAATCATTTTTGGTACAGTCCCCAAAAATCCATTTTCTGATGAAAAACGATGACTCCGGACCTGTCGAACGTTCCCAAAATGGTCAATATGGATGAAATGTTAACATTTCATCTTTGACTCCAAATGACTGTTGGATGGGAATTATGACTTTTTCAACTAAAATAAGTGTGTTGAAAGTCATTTATGTGCCTGAAATTGGTCAAAATTGAAGCTTTTGAGTAAGCAAAAAACTCTGTAAAAATGGCAATTTTGGTCACTTTGAGGGGTTAAAAAGTGGTTATTCAACATGAGGCACGATCCATTTGACATTTTGAATCATTTTTGGTACAGTCCCAAAAATCCATTTTCTGATGAAAAACGATGACTCCGGACCTGTCGAACGTTCCCAAAATGGTCAATATGGATGACATTTTAACATTTAATCTTTTGACTCCAAATGACTGTTGGATGGGAATTATGACTTTTTCAACTAAAATAAGTGTGTTTAAAGTCATTTATGTGCCTGAAATTGGTCAAAATTGAAGCTTTTGAGTAAGCAAAACTCTGTAAAAATGGCAATGTTGGTCACTCTGAGGGGTTAAAAAGTGGTTATTGAACATGAGGCACGATCCATTTGACATTTTGAATCATTTTTGGTACAGTCCCAAAAATCCATTTTCTGATGAAAAACGATGACTCCGGACCTGTCGAACGTTCCCAAAATGGTCAATATGGATGAAATTTTAACATTTAATCTTTTGACTCCAAATGACTGTTGGATGGGAATTATGACTTTTTCAACTAAAATAAGTGTGTTTAAAGTCATTTATGTGCCTGAAATTGGTCAGAATTAAATCTTTTGAATAAGCAAAAACTCTGTAAAAATGGCAATTTTGGTCACTCTGAGGGGTTAAAAAGTGGTTATTCAACATGAGGCACGATCCATTTGACATTTTGAATCATTTTTGGTACAGTCCCAAAAATCCATTTTCTGATGAAAAACGATGACTCCGGACCTGTCGAACGTTCCCAAAATGGTCAATATGGATGAAATTTTAACATTTCATCTTTTGACTCCAAATGACTGTTGGATGGGAATTATGACTTTTTCAACTAAAATAAGTGTGTTGAAAGTCATTTATGTGCCTGAAATTGGTCAAAATTGAAGCTTTTGAGTAAGCAAAAACTCTGTAAAAATGGCAATTTTGGTCACTTTGAGGGGTTAAAAAGTGGTTATTCAACATGAGGCACGATCCATTTGACATTTTGAATCATTTTTGGTACAGTCCCAAAAATCCATTTTCTGATGAAAAACGATGACTCCGGACCTGTCGAACGTTCCCAAAATGGTCAATATGGAAGAAATTTTAACATTTAATCTTTTGACTCCAAATGACTGTTGGATGGGAATTATGACTTTTTCAACTAAAATAAGTGTGTTTAAAGTCATTTATGTGCCTGAAATTGGTCAAAATTGAAGCTTTTGAGTAAGCAAAACTCTGTAAAAATGGCAATGTTGGTCACTCTGAGGGGTTAAAAAGTGGTTATTCAACATGAGGCACGATCCATTTGACATTTTGAATGATTTTTGGTACAGTCCCAAAAATCCATTTTCTGATGAAAAACGATGACTCCGGACCTGTCGAACGATTCCAAAATGTCAATATGGATGAAATTTTAACATTTAATCTTTTGACTCTAAATGACTGTTGGATGTGAATTATGACTTTTTCAACTAAAATAAGTGTGTTTAAAGACATTTATGTGCCTGAAATTGGTCAAAACTAAAGCTTTTGAATAAGCAAAAACTCTGTAAAAATGGCAATTTTGGTCACTCTGAGGGGTTAAAAAGTTGTTATTCAACATGAGGCACGATCCATTTGACATTTTGAATCATTTTTGGTACAGTCCCAAAAATCAATTTTCTGATGAAAAACGATGACTCCGGACCTGTCGAACGTTCCCAAAATGGTCAATATGGATGAAATTTTAACATTTAATCTTTTGACTCCAAATGACTGTTGGATGGGAATTATGACTTTTTCAACTAAAATAAGTGTGTTTAAAGTCATTTATGTGCCTGAAATTGGTCAAAATTGAAGCTTTTGAGTAAGCAAAAACTCTGTAAAAATGGCAATTTTGGTCACTTTGAGGGGTTAAAAAGTGGTTATTCAACATGAGGCACGATCCATTTGACATTTTGAATCATTTTTGGTACAGTCCCAAAAATCCATTTTCTGATGAAAAACGATGACTCCGGACCTGTCGAACGTTCCCAAAATGGTCAATATGGATGAAATTTTAACATTTAATCTTTTGACTCCAAATGACTGTTGGATGGGAATTATGACTTTTTCAACTAAAATAAGTGTGTTTAAAGTCATTTATGTGCCTGAAATTGGTCAGAATTAAATCTTTTGAATAAGCAAAAACTCTGTAAAAATGGCAATTTTGGTCACTCTGAGGGGTTAAAAAGTGGTTATTCAACATGAGGCACGATCCATTTGACATTTTGAATCATTTTTGGTACAGTCCCAAAAATCCATTTTCTGATGAAAAACGATGACTCCGGACCTGTCGAACGTTCCCAAAATGGTCAATATGGATGAAATTTTAACATTTCATCTTTTGACTCCAAATGACTGTTGGATGGGAATTATGACTTTTTCAACTAAAATAAGTGTGTTGAAAGTCATTTATGTGCCTGAAATTGGTCAAAATTGAAGCTTTTGAGTAAGCAAAAACTCTGTAAAAATGGCAATTTTGGTCACTTTGAGGGGTTAAAAAGTGGTTATTCAACATGAGGCACGATCCATTTGACATTTTGAATCATTTTTGGTACAGTCCCAAAAATCCATTTTCTGATGAAAAACGATGACTCCGGACCTGTCGAACGTTCCCAAAATGGTCAATATGGAAGAAATTTTAACATTTAATCTTTTGACTCCAAATGACTGTTGGATGGGAATTATGACTTTTTCAACTAAAATAAGTGTGTTTAAAGTCATTTATGTGCCTGAAATTGGTCAAAATTGAAGCTTTTGAGTAAGCAAAACTCTGTAAAAATGGCAATGTTGGTCACTCTGAGGGGTTAAAAAGTGGTTATTCAACATGAGGCACGATCCATTTGACATTTTGAATCATTTTTGGTACAGTCCCAAAAATCCATTTTCTGATGAAAAACGATGACTCCGGACCTGTCGAACGATTCCAAAATGTCAATATGGATGAAATTTTAACATTTAATCTTTTGACTCTAAATGACTGTTGGATGTGAATTATGACTTTTTCAACTAAAATAAGTGTGTTTAAAGACATTTATGTGCCTGAAATTGGTCAAAACTAAAGCTTTTGCATAAGCAAAAACTCTGTAAAAATGGCAATTTTGGTCACTCTGAGGGGTTAAAAAGTTGTTATTCAACATGAGGCACGATCCATTTGACATTTTGAATCATTTTTGGTACAGTCCCAAAAATCCATTTTCTGATGAAAAACGATGACTCCGGACCTGTCGAACGTTCCCAAAATGGTCAATATGGATGAAATTTTAACATTTAATCTTTTGACTCCAAATGACTGTTGGATGGGAATTATGACTTTTTCAACTAAAATAAGTGTGTTGAAAGTCATTTATGTGCCTGAAATTGGTCAAAATTGAAGCTTTTGAGTAAGCAAAAACTCTGTAAAAATGGCAATTTTGGTCACTTTGAGGGGTTAAAAAGTGGTTATTCAACATGAGGCACGATCCATTTGACATTTTGAATCATTTTTGGTACAGTCCCAAAAATCAATTTTCTGATGAAAAACGATGACTCCGGACCTGTCGAACGTTCCCAAAATGGTCAATATGGATGAAATTTTAACATTTAATCTTTTGACTCCAAATGACTGTTGGATGGGAATTATGACTTTTTCAACTAAAATAAGTGTGTTTAAAGTCATTTATGTGCCTGAAATTGGTCAGAATTAAATCTTTTGAATAAGCAAAAACTCTGTAAAAATGGCAATTTTGGTCACTCTGAGGGGTTAAAAAGTGGTTATTCAACATGAGGCACGATCCATTTGACATTTTGAATCATTTTTGGTACAGTCCCAAAAATCCATTTTCTGATGAAAAACGATGACTCCGGACCTGTCGAACGTTCCCAAAATGGTCAATATGGATGAAATTTTAACATTTCATCTTTTGACTCCAAATGACTGTTGGATGGGAATTATGACTTTTTCAACTAAAATAAGTGTGTTGAAAGTCATTTATGTGCCTGAAATTGGTCAAAATTGAAGCTTTTGAGTAAGCAAAAACTCTGTAAAAATGGCAATTTTGGTCACTTTGAGGGGTTAAAAAGTGGTTATTCAACATGAGGCACGATCCATTTGACATTTTGAATCATTTTTGGTACAGTCCCAAAATCCATTTTCTGATGAAAAACGATGACTCCGGACCTGTCGAACGTTCCCAAAATGGTCAATATGGAAGAAATTTTAACATTTAATCTTTTGACTCCAAATGACTGTTGGATGGGAATTATGACTTTTTCAACTAAAATAAGTGTGTTTAAAGTCATTTATGTGCCTGAAATTGGTCAAAATTGAAGCTTTTGAGTAAGCAAAACTCTGTAAAAATGGCAATGTTGGTCACTCTGAGGGGTTAAAAAGTGGTTATTCAACATGAGGCACGATCCATTTGACATTTTGAATCATTTTTGGTACAGTCCCAAAAATCCATTTTCTGATGAAAAACGATGACTCCGGACCTGTCGAACGATTCCAAAATGTCAATATGGATG